>NC_064829.1:48426942-48743673 GCF_024166365.1 Elephas maximus indicus | reverse complement strand
GCCTTTTAATATTTTCCCACAGAATCCTTCACTTTTGCAACTCGAGGCTTGAATTTTTTCTTCATTTCTTCCAGCTTGAGAAATGCTGAGCGTGTTCTTCCCTTTTGGTTTTCTATCTCCAGGTCTTTTCACATGTCATTGTAATACTTTACTTTGTCTTCTCCAGTCACCCCTTGAAATCTTCTCTTCAACTCTTTTACTTCAGCATTTCTTCCCTTTGCTTTAGCTACTCATTGTTCAAGAGCAAGTTTCACAGTCTCTTCTGACATCCATTTTGGTCTTTTCTTTCTTGCCTTTTTAAAGACCTCTTGCTTTCTTCATGCATGATGTCCTTGATGTCATTCCACAACTTCTCTGGTCTTTGATCATTAGTACTCAATGCTTCAAATGCATTCTTGAGATGGTCTCTAAATTCAGGTGAGATATACTCAAGGTCATACTTTGGCTCTTGTGGACTTATTCTAATTTTCTTCAGTTTCAACTTGAACTTGCCTATGAGCAATTGACGGTCTGTTCCACAGTCAGCCCCTGGCCTTGTTCTGACTGATGCTATTGAGCTTTTCCATAGTCTCTTTCCACAGATGTAGTCAATTTGATTTCTGTGTATTCCATCTGGTGAGGTCGACGTGTATGATCTCTGTGTATGTTGCTGAAAAAAGGTATTTTCACTGAAGAAGTTGTTGGTCTTGCAAAATTATATCATTTAATCTCTGGCATTGTTTTTGTCACCAAGGCCATGTTTTCCAATTACCAATCCTTCTTCTTTCTCTCCCACTTTTGCATTCCAATCACCAGGAATTATCAATGCATCCTGATTGCATGTTTGATCAATTTCAGACTGCAGAAGTTGGTAAAAAGTCTAAAAAGTCTTCAGTTCCTTTAGCCTTAGTTGTTGGTGCATAAGCAACCTCATAACTAGGAGCCTTCCCACCCACCCCCACCCCCCCACCCCCGCCTTTTGCTTCAGCCTTCAATGGGGTAATTTGAAAAAATAGAGAAACTACATTTTAAGCTTCCAAAGGCACCATGGCTTACAGAAGCCCAGAGACTGGCTCCAACGCGCAAACACATTGGAGAGGGTTCACTTGGAGTCCCTGAATTTCAGCCAACTAGAGTTAATGGTACCCAAAAGTCATTTCCTGACCTACTCACATGGTTGGAAGGGAGTGGTTTGATGGCGACAGTTTCAGACATCCACCTCCCAGATGAACATGGCCATATGGACTCAGAACTGGAAGGGAGAATTGGAGGCAGCAAATATGAATGAGTAAAGAAGCAGTGTGAGTCAGGCTGCCAGAGAAAACAGGGCATAAATGAGGAAAAATGGTTTAGAGGAAAGAACTTATGGCTGTGGATCAGGATACCTCAGTTTTTTCTGGCTCTGCCTCTATTCAGCTAAGTGACCTTGAAGACATTACTTAATCTATATAGGAGAGTTTTCTTTTTTTGTGTGAAACAAAATGACTATAATTGCTTATCCCTACAGTTTCTTCCAGTTCAAACATTCTGAAGGAGGCATTTTTGAACAGTAGTTTGTCATCAAATACTTATATTTTGAAACTCTTTAAACATATCCGCATCCCAGTTTAATCTGTTTAAATGTGAAATGGAAAGTACTCATAGCTGCTTTGCAGGATCCACAAGACAATATAAAAGTTAATTATATTAACATTTAATATATGTACATTATACATGCTCCTTCACATATGTTTTCATTTAATCTTAGGAATCCTGTGAAGTATTATTATTCCATTTTTATGAATGAAGAAACTAAAGTTCAGAGAATATAACATTTTTCTAATGCCACATGGCAGATAAAAATCCAGGTTTTTTCCTGATTTGAAGGTCAAACTCTTTCACTGTTATATAGTAACTTCAGACACACACACACACACACACACACACACACACTGCAAAGACAGTTTCTGCTTTCTATAAACCCACCCAGTGCTGTCGAGTCGATTCCGACTCATAGCCACCCTATAGGACAGAGTAGAACTGCCCCATAGAGTTTCCAAAGAGCGCCTGGTGGATTCGAACTGCCAACCCTTTGGTTAGCAGCCATAGCACTTAACCACTACGCCACCAGGGTTTCTGCTTTCTATAGAGCTTATGAATTCTCCATGAAATTCACACACACACAGACACCAAACTATGTAGTATAGTCTTTTTACACAAGAGAAAACTAAGGTTCAGAAGCTTGAGTTGACTTGGTTAGAACTCACAAAGTAGCAAAGCCAAGATTTTTTTTTTTATTGTACTTTACATAGAGGTTTACAGAGCAAACTCGCTTCTCATTAAACAATTAGTATACATATTGTTTTATGACATTGATTGCCAACCCCACGACATGTCAACACTTTCACCTTCTGTTCCCCATTACCAGCCTTCCTGTCCCCTCCTGGCTTCTTGTCCTTGCCCATGAGCTGGTATGCTCATTTAATCTTGTTTTGTTTTATGGCCCTGTCTAATCTTTGGCTGAAGGATGAACCTCAGTAGTGACTTCATTACTGAGATAAAAGGGTGTCTGGGGGCCATACTTTCAGGGTTTCTCCAGTCTCTGTTAGACCAGTAAGTCTGGTCTTTTTTTTTGAGTTAGAATTTTTTTCTACATTTTTTCCCAGTTCTGTCCGGGACACTTTATTGTAACCCCTGTCAGAGCAGTTGGTGATGGTAGCCAGGCTCCATCTACTTATGCTGTACACAGCCTAGTAGAGGCTGTGGTAGTTGTGGTCCCTTAGTCTTTTGGACTAATCTTTCCCTTGTGCCTCTGGTTTTCTTCATTCTCCCTTGCTCTGGATAGGGTGAGACCAGTGGAATACCTTAGATGGCTGCTCACAAGCTTTTAAGATCCCCAACATTATTCACAAAGTAGAATGTAGGACATTTTCTTTATGAACTATGTTATGCCAGTTGAGCTAGATGTTCCCTGAGACCGTGGTCCCCATGGCCCTCAGCTCAGTTATTTGGTCTCTCAGGAAGTTTGGATGTCTCTGTGGAGCTTCCATGACCTTGCCTTGTACAGGTTGTGCTGGCTTTCCCAGTATTGTGTACCGTCTTACCCTTCACCAAAGTTACCAAAAACCAAACCAAGCCTAGTGCCGTCGATTCCAACTCATAGCGACTCACCAAAGTTACCACTTACCTGTTGTCTATTTAGTGTTTTTCCCTGTCCATCCTTCCTATTCCTCATAACCATCAAAGATTGTTCTTTTTGTGTTTAAATCATCTCATGAATTTTTATAGTAGTGGTCTCATACATTATTTGTCCTTTTGTGATTGACTTATTTCACTCTGCAAAATGTCCTCCAGGTTCATCCATGTTGTGAGATGCTTCAAAGATTCATCATTGTTCTTTATTGTTGTGTAGTACTCCATTGTGTGTATGTATCATCCATTCATCTGTTCATCTGTTGTTTCCATCTTTTTGCTGTTGTGAACAATGTTGCAATAAACATGCATGTGTGTATGTTTATTTGTGTGATGGCTCTCATTTCTCTAAGATATATTCCTTGGAGTCAGATTGCTGAATCATATGGTATTTCTATTTCTAACTTTTTAATGAAGCTAGAAAATGTACCATTTTGCATTCCCACCAACAGTGCATAAGAGTTCCAAACTCCCCTCAGCCTCTCCAACATTTCTTATTTTCGCTTTTTTGATTTGTGCCACTAATGCCGGAGTGAGATGGTATCTTGTTGTGGTTTGGATTTGCATTTCTCTAATGGCAAAGGAATCCAGAGCATTTCCTCATGTGTCTGTTAACCCCTTGAATGTCTTCTTTGGTGAAGTGCCTGTTCATACTCTTTGCTCATTTTTTAAGTGTATTATTTATCTTTTTGTTGTCAATGTGTTGAATTTTCCTGTAGATTTTTGAGAGTAGACCTTTGTTGAATTTGTCATAGCCAAAAATTTTTTCCCACTCTGTAGGTTCTCTTTTTACTCTTCTGGTGAAGTCTTCTGATGAGCAAAAGTTTTTAAATTTTAGAAGATCCCAATTATTTAGCTTATCTTCTATGGTGTGTATACTGTTAGTTACAGTTTGTACCCTGTTAATGCCTCATGTATTAAGGCCTGTAGCATTGGCCCTATTATTTCTTCAATGATATTTATAGTTTTTGTTTTATGTTTAGGTTTTCAATCAATTTTGAATTAGCTTTAGTATATGGTGTGAGGTATGGGTCCTGTTTCATTTTTTTGCAGATGGACATCCAGTTTTGCCAGCACTACTTATTAAAAAGACTGCCTTTCCCCCATTTGATGGACTTTGAGATTTTGTCAAATATCAGGTGACCATAGGTGGATAGATTTACATCTGTGTTCTCAATTCTGTTGCATTGGTCAGTATATCTGTCATTGTACCAGTACCAGGCTATTTTGACTACCATAACTATATAGTCGGCTCTGAGTTCAGGTAGTATGAGTCCTTATACTTTATCCTTCTTCTTCAATAGTGCTTTACTTATCTGGAGTCTCTTCCCTTTCCATATAATGTTAATGATTAGTTTTTCCACTTCTTTAAAGAATGCTGTTGGTGTCTGGATCAAGATTGAATAGTATTTGTAGACTGCTTTGGGTAGAACTGATATTTTCACAAAGTTAAATCTACCTATCCATGAGCATGGTATGTTTTCCCATTTATGTAGGTCTCTTTTGGTTTCTTGCAATAGTGTTTTGTGGTTTTCTTTATGTAGACCTTTTGCAGCCCTGGTTAGATACTTCTGTTTGTTTTTGTTTTTTTTTTTTTTAGGGGGTATTATAAATGGTATTGTTTTCCTGATTTCCTTTTCATTGTTTTTTTTTGTATTGGTGTATAGGAATCCAACTGATTTTTGTATGTTTATCTTGCACCTTGCTACTCTGCTGAATCTATTAGTTCCAGTAGTTTTCTCATGGAGTCTTTTGGATTTTCTATATATATAGTATCATATCATCCGCAAATAGAGACAGTTTAATTTCTTCACTACCAGTTTGGATGCCTGTTTTTTCTTTCTGTTGCCTTATCGCCCCTGATAGGATTTCAGGCACAGTGTTGAATAGGAGTAATGTTAAAGGCATTTTTGTCTTGTTCCTGTTCTCAAGGGGAATGTTTTCAGCCTTTCTCCATTAAGAATCATGTTGGCTGTTGATTTTGTATAGATACCTTTTATTATGTTGACGAATTTCCTTTCTATACCTATTTTATTGAGAGTTTTTATCAGGAATGAGTATTGGACTTTTTCAAATGCCTTTTCTCAGTCCATTGAGATGATAGTGTGATTATTTTTATTTATCAGGTGTATTACTTTGAGGAAACCCTGGTGGAGTAGTGGTTAAGTGCTACGGTTGCTAACCAAAGGGTTGGCAGTTCAAATGCACCAGGAGCTTCTTGGAAACTCTATGGGGCAGTTCTGCTCTGTCCTATAGGGTCGCTATGAGCCCAAATCGACTCGACGGCACTGGGTTTGGTTTTTTTTGGTATTATTTGATTGATTTTCTAATGTTGAACCATTCTTGCATACATGGTATGAATCGGTAGTGGTGTATTATTTATTTGTTATGTTTCTGAATCTTATTGGCTAGAATTTTGTTGAGAATTTTTACATCTATGTTCATGAGAGATATTTGTCTATAATTTTCTTTTTTTGTGGTGTGTTTGCCTGGTTTTGGTATCACGGTTATGCTGGCCTTGTAGAATGAATTCAGAAGTATCCTATCCTTTCCCTGCATTTCAAAATAGTTTGAATAGTACTGGTGTAAGCTCTTTTCTGAATTTTTGGTAGAATTCTCCAATAAAGCTATCTGGGCCAGGACTTTTTTTGTTGGGAGTTATTATTATTATCATTTCAATCTCTTGTTATGGGTCTGTTCAGATTTTCAACTTCAGTTTGTGTTAGTTTGGGTAGATAGTGTGTTTCTAGAAATTTGCCCATTTCCTCTAGTTTTTCAAATTTGTTGGTGTATAATTTTTCATAGTACTCTGTTATAATCCTTTTTATTTCATTTGGGACTGTTGTAATGTACTCCATTTCATTTCTTATTTGGATTTTTTGCATCCTCTCCTGTTTTTCTTTTTCAGTTTGCCAGTGGTTTCTCGATTTTGTTGATCCTTTAAAAGAACCAACTATTGGTTTTGTTGATTCTTTCCATTGTTTTTCAATTCTCTATTTCATTTATTTCTGCTCTGACCTGATCTTTATTATTTCTTTTCTTCTAGTGGCTGTGATTTCTTTCACTGTTCTTTTTCTATTTGTTTGATTTGTGTAGCTAATGATTTGATTTTGTCCCTTTCTTCTTATTTGATGTGTGCATCTATTGCTGTAAATTGACCTCAGAGCCTTTGCTCTGTCCCAAAGGTTTTGGTATGATGTGTTTTCATTCTAGTTTGATCCTAGGGATTTTTTTATTCCATCTTTATTTCTTCTATTACCCAGTGATTTTACAAAAAAAAAAAAAAAAAAAAAAAATTAAGCAGGGCATTATTCAGGTTCCATGTATTTTATTATTTTTCCTTGCTCTTCTTATTAATTTTTACTTTTCTTGTGTTGTGATCAGAGAAGGTACTTTCTATTATCTCAATGTTTTAGATTTTATTGAGGGTTGCTTTGTAGTTTAAGATATGATCTATTCTGGAGAATGTTCCATATGCATTGGAAAAGAATGTCTACTTTCTGCTGTTTAGTGGAGTATTCTATATATGTCTATGAGTTCAAGATGGCTGATTGTGGCCTTTAACTCTCCTGTATCTTTGCTGAGTTTTTTTTTAGATGTTCTTTCCTTTATTGAAAGTAGTGTGTTAAAGTCTCCTACTATTATTGTGGAACTGTCTATTTCTCTTTTCAGTGCTGTTAGACTTTATTTTATGTATTTTGAAGCCCTGCGTACATATTTATTGTGGCTAAGTCTTCAGGAAGGATTGTCTCATTAATCATTATATAATGTCCTTCTTTGTCTTTTATGGTGGATTTTGTTTTAAACTCTATTTTATCTGAGATTAGTATTGCCACTGTGCTCTTTTTTGGTAGTTGTTTGCTTGATATACTTTTTTTTTTTCCATCCTTTGATTTTTGGTAAATTTATGCCTTCATTTCTAAGATGTGTCTCTTGGAGACAGCATATTGATGAATCTTGTCTTTTTTATCCATTCTGTTACTCTCTGTCTCTTTATGGGTGCATTTAGGCTATTTACATTCAGTGTGATTACTGATATGTCTGAGTTTATTGCTGCCACTTTGCGGTGTTTTTTTTTTTTTGTGTGTGGTGCTGATGTTTTCGTTCTTCTTCTCTTCTGTGCTGAATTCCTTTATTTTGAGGATTTTTTTTGTCTGTTTCTTTCATTTTTGTAGATTTTGTGTATACTGAGAGTTAATGTTTTTCTTCTTTATTTTGATGAGTAGGTTTGTTATCTTTCTTGGTAGGTACCTTAAAACTTACCCCTATCTTCCTAAGTTTAAACCAGTCTTTTATTACTTGGTGTCACCTTGACTTCCTCTTCATCTGAAAGTTCTTTACCTATCACATTTATTCCCTCTTTTATTATTCTGATATTGTTGTCAGTTACAGATTAACCTCTCTGGTTCCCTGTTTAAAGTTTCAGTTTTGTTTTATCCTTCAGAGTTCATTTTCTAGGTTGTTATCTGGCTGATGCAAACTTACGTCATAGGTTCAGGCTGTTGTCTGATGCTGTTGGTTCTCTAACTGAAGGTCTCCCTTTAATAGTTCTTGTATATTTGGTTTGGTTTTACGTATTGCTTTAATATCTTTTTATCTGGAAATGTCCTAATTTTGCCATCATATTTGCGTAACAGTTTTGCAGGATATATTATTCTTGGTTGGTAACTTTTTTTTTTTTTTCAAGGTTTTATATATGTCATCCCATTGGCTTCCTGCCTGGATGGTTTCTGCTGAGTAATCAGACCTTTGTCTTATTGTTTTCCCTCTGTATGCAACCTTTCTGGAGCTGCTCTCAGGATTCTTTCTTTGTCGTTGGTTTTAATGAGTGTCATTATGCTGTGTCTTGGTGATTTTGTTTTTGAATCTATCTTATAAGGGGTTCATTGAGCTTCTTGGATGGTCAGCTTTTCATCTTTCATGATATTAGGGAAGTTTTCTGTCAGCAATTCTTCAATGATCCTCTCTGTTTTCCATTTTTTTCCTCGCTCTGAAATTCTGATCACTAGTAAATTATTTTATTTTCATTGTATCCCACATTGTTGTCAGGGTTTCTTCATTTTTCTTCATCCTTTTCTCTGATTTTTCCCCTGAACAAAGCGGTATCCAAGGATTTGCCTTCACTTTTGTTGATCCTGTCCTCCATTGTTTCAAACTTGCTCCTCAAAACTTCTATGACACTGTTCATTTGTGACATTTTGTTGTTTATCTTTTGGATTTCTAATTTTTGTTTTTGAATGATTTCTTGTTGTGTGTTTATTTTGACATTTTATTCCTGCATTATTTTCCTGAACTCTTCCATTGTTTTATCTGTCTTTGCCATGATTTTGTCAATTTTTTTCCCTTACTTTTGTCTGCTTTTTCTGTCATCTCTTGGATATCCCTGAATATTAGAATTTTGATTTCCCTATGAGGTAGCTCCAGTGCCTTTTCTTCTACTGGGAGGTTATCCAGTGCTTTATTTTGAAAGCCTACTGGAACCATCCTGACTTTTTTTTTTAAATATGTTTTGTTATTGTCTGCTGTCTTTGGGACACTCAGTAATTATTTTTTTCATTTATTGGTTGGAGATTTATTTGTTTTGTCCTGCTTTTTTATTTTATTTGTTTATGTTTGGGCAGGAGGGTTAGATGTTCTTTGTTGTTTGCTCATCTGTAAGCATGATATTTCTCACCACTTTGTTCAATGGACAGGGCCAGTTGCTCAGCTATGGTGCAGCAAGGCAAGTCCAGAGGAGGAGGAGGGATGATGATGGGTTGTTTGTGGCACATACTGGGGCCTACAGGGCAGGGTCAGGGGTAGTGCACATCAGGGTTCTGTGGTCCACGCCTGTGCCATCCAGGGGTGTGATGCTCAGCACATGGTGCAGATAGACAGGAGGGAATTGTAGGACTGATCTGTAGAGCTAAGTGGATGTGGGGAAGAAAAAAAGAAAAGAGAGAGGCAGAAGCCAAAATAAAACAAAGAAAAAGAGTGCTGTGGGAGCCTGCCATTGGAGTGGCACAGACCCAGAGAAGATGTGTGCCTGTGGCTTTCTAGGTGGGCAGTGTGGCAAAGCTCTTAAGAGGCAGAATGGGCACACAAGGCTAGATCGTCAGGAGAAAGGACAGGAGGGAAGGTAGAGAGAGACAAGAAACTGGTGAGGGAAGTCAGGTGGTTGGGAAAGAGGAAAGGAAGGAAGGTAGAGAGAGAGAAACAGGAAAAAAAGAAAGAAAAGAAAAAACAAAAAAAGTTCTAAGGGAGCACACTGGAAGCTGCTCCCCTGCCTAGTGGCACTGCACACCCTGTCAAGAAGTAGCAGAGATGGCATGCAGGACCAGGTGTTCAGGAGAAGGGTAAAGAAGACAGACAGAGAGATACAGTGAACTGAGAAAAGAGAAAAAAAAATCTGGAGGAGCCCACTGATATGCCAGTGCACACAGGGAAGCAGCTCCCTAGCTGAGTGGCACTGCTCATCCCATCAAGAAGGAGTCCGAGCTGAGTGTTTGGGAGAAAGTAAAGGAAGGAAGATAGAGATAGACAAGAAACCAAGAAAAGAACAAAAAAATGAAATGCCCTGATGGAGCCCACTGGCATGGTGATGTAGACCAACAAAGGGACTCTTCAGCTAAGTGACACTGCACAGCCCATCTAGAAGAAGTGGAGGTGGGATATAGCACGAATTGCTCAGGAGAAAGGAAAGAAAGAAAGGTAGAGACAAGAAACTGAAAAAAGAAGAAAAAAATTAAAAATGCCCTGAGGGAGCCCACTGCTGTGGTGATATGGACTGAGAAAGGGACTCCATAGCCAAGTGGTATAACTCACCCCTTCTGGAAGGAGTGGAGATGGCAAACAGTGCCAGGTGTTTGGGAGAAAAGAAAGGAAAGAAGGTAGGAACAGAGAAGATACTGAGAATAAAAAAGAAAAAAAATGCCCTGAGGAAGCCCACCATCTTGGTGCTGTGGACCGGGGAAGTGACTCCCCAGCCAAGTGGAACTGCTCAGTCCATCAAGAAGGAGTGGAGATGGCAGATGGCACCAGGTGTTCATGAGAAAGGCAAGGAAGAAAGTGAGAAAGAGAGAAGGAAAAAAAAAAAAAAAGGCACCGAAGGAGCTGGCCAGTGAGGGTGAGATGAATCCAAGCAGCAAGAAGCCACTGTCTCCCCTACCAAGGGAACTCGGCCTGCTCAAAATCAGTAGAGGCCACACAGGGCAAAAAAGGGTGAAGGACAGGAAAGCATGTATTCCTGTTTACCAAGTGTTCTTTCTCCTGCTGGGAGCTCTGTGAAGCTACCTTCCCATGCTCCCTGTCAACAGAACTTGGTGGATAAGGTGTCCAAGATGGCAAGTACATGCTACGTTAGCTGATGGGGGCCTCCACTCCGTAGCTCTCCTTCTTCTCTGTTCTCTGTCAGTTTCTTATTCCATTTCACTCTTAGATGAGCTCTTTATTCCTTCATTTGATGTGTAGGGTTCCAGGATTGATGTTTGTATCTGTTTTACTTAATTTTTTGCGTCTTTGAAATGGAGAGATGAAATAGTGCTTCTGTCTATAGCTCCATGTTGGCTCTGCCTCCACAAAGCCAAGACTTAAATTATAATCAACAAACTCCACAGTTCTATATCTTTCTATTAAGGGCCAGGTCTATTGAAATACCTTCATGAAGAACTTGGGGGACATGGTGAGAGGAAGAGGAAGAGCTTTCCATATTGAAGCTATAGTGTGAGAAAATGCACAAAAGCAATATGAACTCTATCTTGGGGAAAAAATCCAGAAATCATGTACCTTTCTGGGTAGTTATATGCAGGAAATATAGGAGTAAGGAAAGTCAAATGGCCATCATTCCAAAGAAAATAAAATAAATACATGTAAATTTAACAAAACATGTGAAGAATGTGTACACTAAAAATGACAAAATTCTGTTCAAACCAAGACCTAAATATCGGCTTTATGGATCCAAAGACTCAAAATAATATAAAGTTGTCAATTCTCCCCAAATCAATCTCTAAGTTTAATTCAATTCCTTTCAATATCCCAGCAAGTTTTTTTTTAATTTTTTGCAGGCATAGGCAAACTGATTCTAGAATTTATGTGGAAAGACACAGACCTAGAATAGCAATAATAATCTTCAAAAAGAATAAAGGAGGAGGAATCATTCTTCTTGATATTAAAGCATACTTAAATTCTAGATATTAAGACTACAGTAATCAAGAAAGTGTGAAATTGATAGAGGCAAAGACGCATAGCTCATTCAATGTAACAGAATAAAGAACCCAAGAAAAGACCAACACAATTATGCTCAACTGATTCTTGACAAAGGTATAAGAGCAGTTCAGTGGAGAAGTGATAGCATTTTCACTAAATGGTATGGAGCAATTGGGCATCCATGAGTTTATAAAACAAAACAAACAAGAAACAACTATATTAAAAAAAAAAAAAAGCCAAAACTAGATCACTGGCTTAAATATAAAATGCAAAACTATAAAACTTTTAGAACAAAAAATAGGATAAAATCTTCAGGATCTACGGCTAGGCAAATAGCTCCTAGAGTTGACACCAAAAGCATGACCCACAAAAGGAAAAATTGACAAATTTACATGATCAAAGTTAAAATCTTTTGATCTATGTAATATCCTGTTAAAAGGATGAAAAGACAAGCTATAGAGTGGGAAAAAAAAAATTTACAATTCACATATTCAACAAAGGAGTTTAGAATATATAAAGGACGCTCAAACTCAAAGTAAAAAATACAAAAACAACGCAATTAGAAAATCAGCAAAACTTATGAACTGACATTTCACTAATAAAGGATATACAGATGGTGAGTACATGAAAAGATGCTCAACATCATTAACTATTAGGGAAATGCAAATTAAAACCACAACGAGATATCACTATACACCTATCAGAAGGGCTTGGGAAAAAAAAAAAAGGTATCACCAAATCCTGGTGAAGATGTTTAGAAACTGGATCATTCCACTTGCTGGGAAATTCATAAGTTGCTGGTGGAACTATATAATGGTCCAGCCACTCTGGACAACAGTTGAGAATTTTTTTAATAAAACAAAGCACCCAATGACCACATGGCTCAGCAATTGCTCTCCCGCCTATTTATTCCAGAGAAACGTAAACATATTTTTACACACACACACACCCCTCCACACAAATGTTTATAACAACTTTATTCCTAATTGCTCCGAGCTGGAAACTACCCAAATGTCTCTCAAGGCTTAATAATTTAACAAATTATGGTACATCCATACCATAGAATGTTACACAGAAATATAAGAGAATGAATATAAATATTTATATTCGTTCCTTTATAACAACAAATCAGATGAATCTCAAGTCAGTTATGCTGACTAAAAAAAAAACAGTCATCAAAGATTACATAACGTATGATTCAATTTCTATAACATTTTTGAAATAACAAAATTAGAATTTTGTAATCATATGGCAAACAGATAATGGTTGTCAGGGATTAGGGAAAAGAGGAGGAAGAAAAGTGATAAAAGAGCAACAGGAGTGATTTTTGTGATGATGGTACTGTTCTGTATCTTGATTGATACATTGTGATTGATGTACAAACCTACACATGTGATAAGACTGAACGAAACTAAATGCCCCCTCTGAGGTCCCTAGGTGGTGCAAACAGTTTACACTGGACTGTTAACTTAAAGGTTAGCAGTACAAACCCACCCTGCAGTACTGCAGGAGATAGTCCTGGAGATCATCTTTCATTAAGACTGTAGCCAAGCAAACATGATGGAGGAGTTCTGTTCTGTAATACATGGAGTTGCCATGAGTCAAAATCAACTCAATGACAATATCAAGAACAACAACAAATGCCACCCCACCTCCCGCCAAACACATGCATACGTAGGAGTGCATGCAAAATTTGAAAAATTGGAATAAGTTCCAAGAATTGTATCAAAGTAAAATTTCTAGTCATGGTATTGTACTGTGGTTATGCAGGGTGTTAAAAATCTTAGACATTTAGAGACCATAAACCTTCATGGTTCCTTGTACAATGGCTTGCATTTTGCAAGAACAAAAGCTATTAATTTTAAGTTCATGGCGAGGTTTTGTGGCACTAGACTCTTGCCTTTTGACCTTTGCCCTGCATACTTTTCATTCAAAGACAAGTTTTTATGCTTTTCTAGTGTTTTGCCCTTCCACTAAGGCTCTTTGGGCCCACAGGTACCAGACCGTCTGGATTGATCCCACCAGTCTTGCTGGAGAATAGATCAACGAACTTCATTTTTGTGTTAATCGCCAGCATTTCTTAAGTACCTGTCTTATTAAGTTTCTGTCCCCAGGCAAGGGTGGATAGAGGAGTGTGCTTTATGTAATTGTTTTGCAGCTCTTCTTCAGGTTCCTATATAGACTGGCAATGACTCATCACCTTCCCTCTCTTGTTGCCAAAAATAATAATAACAGGGCTTAGGAGATTTGTACATACATCCCAAATGGTACACATTAAAATTGCTTACACTAACACAACTATTACGCTCTAAATGACATAATGTTTTAAGACTGGTCAATGAAAATACTATAGTCTATGCACGATCAAACTTCTCTAAGGGGATTAGGCAGAAACCATTGTAATTTATCCATTCTGGAGTGTAGTGCCAAGAGTGCTGCAATGACAAAAACAAAGAAACTGCTGAGCGGGCAATTTTTATCCATCAAGAGAAGAGTCAGCTTGTTTTGGAAAAATAAGGAATAACACCACTCTTCATCCACCTTATACACTTTAAAAATGGGAGGCCTTTCTCCAAATTAAGCTCCCAACTGACTCCTAAAATCAGTTTGTTGATGTTATGCTGCTACTATAAATATAAACAACTATTATCATTTTTGATGGGGCATGGGAAACATTTAGAAAACGTATTGTAAAAAGTGCCCCATATCTGAATAGGAGCCACACCCTGACTCTGATATGTACATTTTGTGGTGCAATTTTTTTCTGAATTCCTTAGGCAAGAATGTATCAAGACTTGCTTGGAGTGTGGATGTGCCTTCTAGATTGATGTTTCTCTTCTGGGTCCCCTGCAGTGACTGAGGAAAACAGCTGGGGAAGAGGTAATAAGCTGTAGAAGGACCTTAAGGTGGACTTTTTATATCTCACCTCATAGCCTGCCCAACTTTCTTAAAACTACCTTTTATTTAGATGGAGGGAAGAAGTAAAAGCACCCCAAAAAGTATGTTGAAACTTCTTCAGAGAAGACAAATGATGGTATATGAAGTCTTCACTGTTAAAATATGCATAAAGCTATTAGAATGTAAGAGTGAAAGCAACCTGTAATGTGGAGGTTTTCTAAGGGAAGTGTTAGAAATTTGAAAGTCTCAACACTTAGCTCGTAAACTAGATTTTTGACAAGAAATTTGACACTTAACTTCAGTGCCCACTATTTTCTTTCCAATGCCCTATTATTCCTTTAGTCATTTAACTGCACCCCACTATAGGTAACTTTCATGTCTGTCATTATGAGAAAATCTTATCCTTTACTGATAACACCTTGTCCTACAACCACCCTGACCTCTTTGAGTGCAGATTTGGTCTTCCACTGTGCTCAGGTACAATGCATCATGGTTGGCTTCATTTGTGACCAAATGCTGAACAGCATTGATATATTTGCTGAAACATCTACAAAAATATTGCTTTTAGATAAAACATTGAAAGTCCCTATTACTATGGTGTAGTGGTTAAGAACTATGGCTGCTAAACAAAAGTTCAGCAGTTCTGATCCACCAGATGCTCCTAGGAAGCTCTATGTGGCAGTTCTGCTCTGTCCTACAGGGCCGCTATGAGTTGGAATAGACTTGACAACTTTTTTTTTTTAATTACTATTCCAGTGCAAATGATGTGGAGCAGATGTTGGCCAACTATGGCCCACAAGTCTTATCTAGCCTGTCAGCTGATTTGAAAATACAGTTTTATTTTAACGCATCATAATTTTTTTTTTAGTGTAATTTCTCTGGCTACTTTCACACACACATAAGAAGAGTTGAGTAGTTGTGACTGATACCTGTAATAGTTACTATTTCCTCCCCTACAGTAAGTTTGCCATCCCTGTTACAGAAAGGGTTTGTAGTAAAATTCTGTTGAGAGATTTTTCAGCTGAAATGCTTTAAAATTTAAAAGTGGCTTAAAATAAGAAAACTTTAATTTTTTACCTATTAAGAAATCTGGAATTAAGGGTTTTCAGTATTGATTAAATCAGTAGTATGACAATATTATCACAGACATTCCATCTTTCTTTCCATCTCTCTGCTATAGGACATTCTCTTATATCCAAGTTCACAATCGTAATAAAGATACATTTTCTTCACCCATTCTTTTTTATTAGGGGATAAAACTTTTCCCAGAAACCTATCAGCAAACTTTCTCTTAAGTCCCATTGGTTAAGTCCATCATTTTCTCTCTCCTATCAAGTTAAGCATTAAATTCTGACACTGGAGACTTGTCAATTTCAAATTATGAAAAACTCAATTTAATTTTGATTAAAGAGAAATGAGAGGAATCCAAAAGATAACAGTGCCTCTACTGCTGTGTATGTTGTGTCACATACGAACTTTGGAGTTTTTGGTTGATGGAGACCATCTCACTCTTGTTGTTAGGTGCCATCTGGTTGGTTCTGACTCGTAGTGACCCTACGTACAACAGAATGAAACACTGCCCATTTTCACAATTGTTGTTATCTTTGAGCCCATTGTTACAGTCATCATGGCAATCCATTTCATTGAGGGTCTTCTTCTCTTTCGTTGATCCTTTACCAAGCGTGATGTCCTTCTCCAGGGACTAGCCCCTCCTGATAACATGTCCAAAGTCTCACCATTCTTGCCTCTGAGGAGCACGTACTTCTCTCAAGACAGATTTGTAAGGAGGAATTGTCAGATCATCATTTCCAGAGGGGTAGGGAAGACGGTTCACAGAGTGCCTGAAGAGGAAGCATCATAAGGTGGAGTGTCATGGCTAGTTCTCTACATCCATGATTGAAAGTGTGGTGGATTTTAAAAAAGTGTTCCAGATATATACATATATTTTGCATAACAAAGTCTCCCTCAAAGACAATACTAGCCCCAGATTGCCTTACTGAAGGACCCCTGTAAAGATATTGCTAATTCCACCAACAAAACTTAAACCAGAACTGTAGACTCTCAGAGGAATTTACACTAAATGACATTTTCCACTTTTATTCTTATTTTTTTATGATTCTGAATAGATGTCCAAATCTAGCAGGTGTATTTGGACAATTTTGCCTGTCCAGATAAGCATGTGTAAATGCCATATTCATTTCAGGCTTGTTCTTCACTGGACCTCTCCTTGCCAAGAACAAGAGGAAAATGTGTCTAATGGTTGTCAAATGGCAATAGATAAAGCAGGTCTTTCTTCAAATGGTCATTTACGAATCCTCGCACACCTGTATTTTTTGAGCGGAGTGATTATTTTATTAACATTGCAGTTTCAGAAAGAAGAATATGCAGAAGTCTAAGAACAAAAATCCCCTTTCCAGAAGACATGGAAAAAATGGCTCATAGAATGAATTTGTGTGCTTTCTTCTGTATTATTTTTATATTGAGCTTATGGAACAAATATGATTAAAGTGAAGAAATACGGTAAATTTGATTTTTGAAGGTATTAAAACCTCAATTGACTAAAAAAAAACAAAACTCTTGGTGGCTTCTACTCTAAAGAAAACTAAGCTCACTTTATAGGTAACTATCTATAACTCATATAGACTGAATTTGCTTTTATAATATGAGAAAATTCCCCAAACCACACAAAACATACATGTGCGCAATTGTGTATCCACATACAAATGCGTACCCACACATATGCACGTAAATAATCTGTTTTTGTATATTGAAATGATTTTAAAATGTGTCATTATGTTGACTTGGCAACAAAGCAACTTTTATTTCAATAAGACCTACAGAGGAGAAGAAACAGGGTTTTTTAGTGATTTTTTAAAGTTTTATAAAGTAGGTTTAAGTTTATTAAAAAAAAATTTATACAGAAAGTATAGAAAATCTCACATATGTCTTCCCCTATTATTTCTCCTACTAACATCTTGCATTCCTGAGGTACATTTGTTACAATCAATAAACCAATATTGATACATTACTATTAACTAGAGTCCGTAGGTTCCATTAGGATTTGCTTTTTGTGTTGGTCAATCTTAAGGGTTTTAATAAATGCGTAATATCACATGTCCACCATTGCAGTATCATACAATTTCCACTGCCCTACAAATATCCTGCATTCTACCTATTTTATTTTCCTCCCCCTCACCTCCTAGCAATCGCAGATCTTTTTCGTGTCTCTACAGTTTTGCTTTTCCCAGAATGTCATATAGATGAAATTGTATGTTATTTAAGTTTTTTTGACTGTCTTCTTTCACTTAGGAGTATGCATTTAAGATTGCATTTGTAGCTTTATGGCTTATTTCTTTTTATCACTGAATGAAACTTTATTGTATGGGTGTAACATAAGTTATTTATCCATTCACCTATTGAAGAACATCTTGGTTTTTTACATTTTGGGAAAATTATATGAATAAATCTGCTATAAACATTCATATGAAGATTTTGTGTAGATGTACCTTTTCATTTCATTTGGATAAAATACCTATGAGCAGAATTGCTGGATTCAATGGTAAGCCCATGTTTAGCTTTGTAAGAAACTGAATTATATTCTAAAGTGGCTGGACCATTTTGCATTCCCACTATCAGTGAATGACTGTTTCTGTTGCTAAGCTTCCTCACCAGTATTTCATATCATCAAAGCTGTGAATTTTAGCCATTTTAATAGGTTTGTCATGGTATCTCATTGTTATTTTGATTTGTAATTTCCTGACAATGTGGGTATGACACTGAGCTTTTTTTTTTTTTTAATATGTTTATTTGCCGTCTCTATATCTTATTTGGTGAAGTATCTTTTCAGGTTATGATATTAGACCAAATAAAACAAACTGGAAAATATATTTTCTTCCTCTAAATTCTGAGAAAGTTTGTGGAAAAATTGTATTATTTCTCCCTCAAATGTTTAATAGCATTCACCAATGAGACAAGGTAGACCTAGTGATTTCTTTGAGGAAGGTTTTTAAAATTGGGTTCAATTTCTTTACTAGGTAGAAGACTATTCATATTTTCTATTCCTTCTTGTTCAATTTTGAAAATGTGTGTAACCCCAGGAATATTTTATTCCATATAAGTTGCTAAAATTGATTTGCATAAAGTTGGTACTTAATATCCTTTTGTTATATTTTTAATAACTATAGAGTCTATATTAATATTCACTTTTTCATGTCTCTTATTAGCACCGTGTTCTCTTTTCTATTTTCTTGATCATTATAGCTAGAGGTTTATGGATTTAACGTTTTCAAAGAAACAATTTTTGGAATTGATATTTTCTCTATTTTATGACTTTTTTCTTTGTTTCAGTTGGGACTTAATTTTTTTTCCTCCTAATTTTGTGACGGCTGCTAACCAAAAGGTCAACAGTTTGAATCCACCAGGCTCTCCTTGGAAACTCTGTGGGGCAGTTCTACTCTGCCCTGTAGGGTCGCTATGAGTCAGAATCGACTCAATGGCAATGGGAATGGGATTTTTTGAAGTGGAAGCTTAAAATATTAATTTTACATATGTTCTTTTCTGACATATGTAAATAACAGCAACAACAAAACCCGTTGCTATTCAGTCAATTCCCACTCATAGCAATCCGTAGCAATAGGACAGAGCAGAAAAGCCTATAAAGTTTCCAAGGAGTGCCTGGTGGATTTGAACTGCCGACCTTTTGGTTAGCAGCTGTAGTACTTGACGGCTACGCCGCCAGGGTTTCCATATGCACATAAGTTTGTACACACTGCTTTAGGTCCATTTTACACGTTTTGTTTACAGTTTTATTAAAGTATAATTTATGTATTATAAGCTGTCTTATGTCAGGTATAAAATTTAATAAGTTTTAACACAGTATACACCTGTAAAACCATTACCTCAATCAAGATAATGAACATACCATTACTCTTAAAATTCTCTGATGCCCCTTTGTAACCCATTCCTCTCACTCCTCCTTCCTCCCTGTCACCAGGCAAGCAATGATATGTTTTCTGTTACTGTAGTTTGCTTTTCATGTTATAGAACTTTTTCATGAAATGATACATGTACTCTTGATATATGTGTCATGAAATATGTACTCTTCCTTGACGGGCGTATTTTACTCAGATAATTATTTTAAGATTCATCCATGTTAGTGTGTGTATCACTAGTTTGTCTTTTCATTACCGAGTAGTATTCTATCGTATAGATATACCACCTTTTATTAATCCATTCATATGCTGATGTACATTTGTATCATTTTCAGTTTAAAGTTGCTGTAAACAGGGCTTCTATGAACATCAAGATCGAGTAATTTTTTGGAGCTATGTTTTTTATGTTTTTATTTCTCCTAAATACTTAAATGGGAAATGACTACAGTTTTGCTAACCCCACTTATAAATTTCAAGTAACTTTTTTGTATAATCCAGGGATTGGTAAAGTTTTTCTATCAAGGGCACAATAAGAAATATTTTAGGTTTTGTAGGCAACACCTAATCTCTGTCTCTTCTCTTTCTTCTCCTTCCTCTCCTCCTCCCCCTCTTTTTTTCTTCCAACCTTTAAAAGTGTAAAAACATTCTTAGCCAGAGACAGCAGCCAGATTTAGTTCACTGGTTATAGTCTGCTATTTTTGTTGAATTTTCTGCTTAGATGGTCATGTCATTTGAGTTTAAAGATAGTTGTATTTCCTTTTTAATCTGGATGACTTCTATTTGCTTTGCTTTTCTTATCTAGCTGCTTAAAATTTCCAATACAATGTTGAATAGAAATGGTGACAGCATATATTCTTACCTTTTCTTAGTCTTAGGGACAAAGTATGTAGTGGTTTCATAGATGTCCTTTATCAGATTAAAGATGGAAACAAAAAGGTTAAAGATGGAAACAAAAAGGTCAAAAATGAATTTAAATGTCATATATCCTCCCCCCCTAAAAAAGAACAAAACATTGTCAAGTCAATTTAGATCATAGCTACCCTATAGGACAGAGAAAAACTGCCCCATAGGGTTTCCAAGGGGTGGCTGGTGGGTTCAAACTGTCTACCTTTTTGGCTAGCTGCCAAACGCTTAACTACCGCACCACCAGGTCTCCTTCTCAAACCTCAGTACATTTTACTGTACAACCCACTTTAACAACCACTTGATTAGAAAATTGAATGGACACAAAACAAAAATCATGTTATATCTTTTTGGGCACACACATTTTACATATAGCAGGCCATTATTTATGTGAGGAAAATTATCAATAAAGCCCTATTTCCCCTGACTAAATTGGACATATTTTATTCAAGGACTTGCAAGATGACCTTTCATTCACCTATAAGAACTTCTAATCACCAAAATAGCCTCACAATATTTTGTGTCCTTTCACCATAATAAGATAAACAAAGTGAGTAAAATAGTTGTCACTTTTGAGATACCTATAACATTCTCCAAGGAGCCCTGGTGGTGCAATGGTTCAGCGCTCAGCTGCTAAGTTGAACCCACCAACTGTTCCTTGGGAGAAAGTTAGGCAATCTGCTTTCTTAAAGATTTACAGACTTGGAAACCCTATGGGGAAGTTCTACTCTGTCCTACAGGGTCACTATGAGCCAGAATGGACTCATAGGCAATGGATTTTCCAGCATTCACCTGGGTTAAAATGGAATGGTTGATGTCTACAGTGTATTTTATCAAATTCACTGCCGAGCACAGTCTGATCTTATTTCCTCCCAATAAATTAGTGTTATGAAAATGTATGAGATTTGTTTTGATAATCGTATTTCCATAGACTTACAATCATGTTTTCCCCCATTCCATAATGTTGAAGATGCTACAAATTTTTATGCCTTCTTGCTGTTCCATGTGCTAACAATAACTTGTACTGTACCACACCTGGTGAACAAAAACTCATTCTTTAAGATATAAGTTCTGTGAGACCCTCTGATGATGGCTGTCCGTCTACCCCAGGCAGATTAAGTTGCTCCCTTTTCCAGATTCCTACAGGTACTTCTACTAAGGAACTTATTACACTGAATTATGGTTTGCTTATTTGTCTGCTCACCTCAACTAAATTACACTGTCTTTTTTACAATAAGGCTTAACAGAGATCGTATTCCTCATGCCCAATATAGTGCTCATGGAAATCAGCAATGATTTTTTCACTGGAGATTTCTGAACAAAAGAATAAATGAATGGTGACTTCTCTCATCGCAGAGGAAGAATTCCCTGACTTTTCAGGGCATCCGACACTCAAATGTTAAAAGTAATCTGCTGTACTCCTCTCGAGCAACTTTAGTCAGGAAGACAAACTCCAGAGAGTAAATAAAAATCTATAACCAATAAAAAAGACAACACTCAATACATGGAAGGTCAGCTCAATTGGACTGGACCAAAAGCAAAGAAGTTTCCGGGATAAAATGAATGCTTCAAAGCTCAGCGGAGCAAGCGCGGGGGTCTGGGGAACATGGTTTGCGGGGACTTCTAAGTCAATTGGCAAAATAATTCTATTATGAAATCATTCTGCATCCCACTTTGAAATGTGGCGTCTGGGGTCTTAAATGCTAACAAGCCGCCATCTAAGATGCAGCAATTGGTCTCAACCCACCTGGAGCAAAGGAAAATGAAGAACACCAAGCCCACATGACAACTAAGAGCCCAAGAGACAGAAAGGGCCACATGAACCAGAGACCTACATCATCCTGAGACCAGAAGAACTAGTTGGTGCCCGGCCACAATCGATGACTGCCCTGACAGGGAGCTCAGCAGAGGACCCCTGAGGGAGCAGGAGAGCAGTGGGATGCAGACCCCAAATTCTCATATGAAGACCAAACTTAATGGTCTGACTGAGACTGGAGGAATCCCGGCGGTCATGCTCTCCAGACCTTCTGTTGACACAGGACAGGAACCATCCCTGAAGACAACTCATCAGACATGAAAGGGACTGGTCAGCGGGTGGGAGAGAGACGCTGATGAAGAGTGAGCTAATTATATCAGGTGTACACTTGAGATTGTGTTGGCAACTCTTGTCTGGAGGGGGGATGGGAGGATAGAGAGAGAGGGAAGCCGGCAAAATGGTCAAGAAAGGAGAGACTGAAAGGGCTGACTCAAGACGGGGAGAGTAAGTGGGAGTAGGGAGTGAGATGTATGTAAACTTATATGTGACAGACTGATTGGATTTGTAAACGTTCACTTGAAGCTTAATAAAAGTTATTATAAAAAAAAAAAAAATCTATAACCATTCTGCAAAACTGTCAGTGGCCTTGAACAGGAGATGCAGATAAGAGATAAGAATCTGAAAATCAGTGGGTCTAAACCGAGAATTGACAAAAGTCTAGGAAGAAGGCTTTGGCCTTGGACCAGGAAGAACAGTGCAGAGCTCTGATTTGAGGACTATGAAAGGGAAAAAAAGAAAATGTTTATTGCCTAGTTGAGCTTGTAGCAGAAGGAGAAGGTAACAATGGGGTACATGTGGCTTAGAGAGAGGAAAAATAGATAGGTATTACTAACGTTTTTGCTTCTGTCCCTCCCTATACTTTGCTAGCTTAAATAGGGCTTTGTTCATATCAGCCAGAGAACTGAACTTTGAAATGTTGGTATTAAATTTTTTGAACCCTTTTGCATAAAGGGATCATTTGTTTATTTCATTATTGTATTCATATGAGGAGAAAGATAATTTTTTACTGGAAAACAAATTCAGCTCTGGGTATCCAATAACTCAAAAAACATTTTGGTTTGAAGTGAAATAATTCAATCACAAACAGTTCCTGTTGCTTGACAGGTCAATTTGATTTGCCCCTCAGCCTGACAGGAGGGATATGACTGAAGAGGACACATTTCCAACAGAGGACCCAAAGCTCTAAAACATACCACACTTTAGATAGACTATTAACAGTGAAAAGGGAGTTTGACCAACCACGAAAGAAGCTCTACTTGCGACTTTACAAAGTTCTTGGGAGAAAAAGCATCCCTATATGTTTGTTTTTTGTAGGCTTTATGCAAATGTATTGATGTATACCCACATGTTGGTGGGAAAATAAATGCAAAAAAAAAAAAAAAAAAATGGAAGTTCCAACGAGTGAATATGTTGAATTGCTAAAAGTAACATATTGCAACTTATGTTCTGAGAGCTCTTTGCTCACCATGAAATCCCCAAGCTGAATGCATTCAGAAGAAATGCAATAAGGTATGGAATAGTTCCAGGTTCAGATGTGAACACAGATACAAACACAGTGAACGTAGAATGCGTATTTGATGCTGTTGTGCAATGCTGAGAGAATAAATTGGATATGGTTCATGTTGCTAATGGAAAAACAGAAGAATGCTAAAATGAAGTTATCTGCTGATGTTGGAATCTCATTTATCCCCTGCTGACTCACATCATCTGTTTTAGTTAGACACGTGACGCAAACATTCCTTTTGTGAAATCCCATGCCTAAATTTTCAACAACTTTACCCCAGCTTTTGAAAATTAGTACTAGTTCAAATACCAAAAGCACAATGTAACTGATTTCAAGCTGGTTAAATAAGTATTTTCTGGGCTTGATGCTCTGAGGACTTTAAAAAATAAGAAAAAAAGATGCTTTTTGCACACAGTAGGAATTCCAAAATATTTATTCACTATGAAAAGGTGCTTTATTTTTTACTTAAAGAAGCTTAAAAGACAATTGGAGAAGACAGGGAATATATCTCTAACACCATTAAATGAAACTGCAAAACCAAACCAAACAACAATCACAATAGAAGGGCAATACATATTTAAGTGCCAAACTTAGTGACAGTTAATTGTGAAAGGATTTTAAAGAGGAGGGTTTCATGTGCTGGGCTTGATGGTGAAGGTTTCTCGAAGGATACAGATGTTGAGTTAGAGCTTCAGAGGAAAGCATGGTTAAACAGTTTTTATAGGAGGAAAGTCATTTCTGTTGGTGGACTCAGCCAGACAAAGGAGAAAAAATAAGGGTGGACTCGATATCTGTGGAAAACTAAAGAAAAAATAAATTCATTGTCTCAGTCTCTATTTTTTGTTTACTTTTTAAAGATGGAATTATAAGTCTTTGAGGAACTCTGGAATACAAATTAAAAACTGGCTGCTGGAGGATATTTACACTCTTCTTCTGACTTCAATATTCAGTTAGAGAATTAAAATCTAGCTGGCTTAATTTATTCTTAAATTTTACAATATATTAATTCCTTAATTGACTTAATTGAATTTTTTTGTACAAATTAATTCAATGTACAATTTAATGAGAGAATCCATGCCGTGGTGGGGGTTGGCTTAAGTATCCTTTAAATTTAAGATTTTTTGAGTCTGTGTATTTAGTTAATACATCTGTTATTTATTTTTAATTGATTAGCTTATTTCACTGAGTTTAAATTTGGACTTTCCAAGTAAAGAGCCTCTCCTTAATAACTTAGAAAGTCGTAAGTGGATTTTAGTGTGACAAGAAGGTGGTGGAAGGCTGGCTAATTTGAAGACCAATACATATTTTTCAGGAAATCACATCTGATTAGTTTTTGCCTCGATTATATCTCATGACAGAATATCTGTAAACATCTATTTGTGAGAAGTGAGTGTTGTTCAGGCAATCACCCATGTAATGCTCAACATCCAGGTAGTTTCTAATCTCTGAATATATTTTCTCATATAAAGGAAGCATGAATACCGGCCACTGCAGCAGACTTGACTGATTCTAGAAACCTCTTTTCTCCTACTCTAAACATGAAGAAATTCTGAATAAAATATTACAGTCCCCAGGGGTAGTCAGTGCCTGAGTGAGATCAGAATTGGGAAAATTAAACCTGGCATACCTTTAGGAAGTGAGCCTCTGAGACAAAGCCTGGGCTTGTGTACTATCTGGAGAGGAGCTGAGCTCCCTGGATCAAGGTGGAGCCACAAAGGTTTTCATCGTCACCCTTTTTTAATTCGCTCATTTAACAAATAATGATTGAAGGTCTACTCTGTGCTAGGTACTGGTAGTATAAAAATTAAAAAAAAATAATTCTGTTCCCTTGTGAAGCTTATATTCTAGTCTGTGGATGGAGTGAGATTATGAACAAAGTAAATAGGTATACATTAGATTGTGATAAATGATATAGATAAAAATAAACTGATAAGAAATATAAGAACCATGGGTATTTCCACAAGTTCAAATGGAGTCACTTGACCTGTAATGACAAAATGACATTTGAGTAAAGTCTTGAGGTAGGTGAGTTAGGACTTGAAAGACATATCCATGTGTATACCAGAGTGAGAGGAATTTAGGCAGATGAAACCAGATATACAAAAGCTCTTAGTCAAGATCCTTCAAGGAAGGTTCAAGAAGAGTAAGATGACCATATTGGTAGGAACAGAGTGAGTAAATACAAGGAAATTAAGTGAGACAATGAATGAGCAGCCAGGTCATATGGAGGCTTTTAATGGGTGGAGAGGTACACACGGAAGGCTCATTTCGAGGCCATGATAATAATCCAGGTTGGAGGTGGTAGTGGGTTGAACCAGAGTGGTAACAGTAGAGGTGAGGAGAACGGTCAGATTCTGGGTATTATATTGAAGAACCAGTCACCAGGATTTGCTGACAGATAGAATTTGCTGACAGATTGGATATGTGTGTAAATCAGAGAAGAATCAAAGACGACACCAAAATTTTTGTTTTGGTAACAGGAAGGATGCGGTCATTAACTGAAGTGAGGAAGACTGTTGGGAGTACAATTTTTTTTCAGAATCAGTGCTCATTGGAGATACCTATTAAGATAAGTGTAGCTGTCAACTAGACAGCTGGATATATGAGTCTGCAACTGATGGGTGAGTTCCCAGCTAAAGTAGTAAATTTAAGAATCATCAGCATGTAGATGGTATTTAAAGTCACCAGACAATATGAGATCACCAAGGAAATGAGTAGAGATAGATTCATGACTATTAAATCATGTTCTTGAAAAACTATATCTCTTGGCCGAGGAGGAGGCTGCAAATGGAATGCCCAGGGTTGTGGCTAGGAAAAAATCCAGGCACTCACAATTAGAAACCTAGACCTATTCCCTGTGAAAGGATGGGTCCTAAATTTGTACTACTCATCTGCGGCAAGAATCTTAAACTAAGATATTACCAAGAAGTCTGGCTCATATTTAATATAATCTGCCAGTCTCCAGAGAGGCAAATAAGTATATGCTCCTTAAAATACTTCCTCAGGCCAGGATTATAAGTTTTCATAAAACACAGTATGACTAAGGTTGATGCAGCAGCAGCATTTACAAACCATCATAATATCAACAAGTATTTAAATATTAAATATTAGCAGATATTAAAAACAGGAAAAAGAAAAAATTGACTTTTGAAAATGACATTAAATAGATTCATCTGTAAAAAAAATGGTTTGAATTTTCAAAAAGTTAAAGAAAAAAGGAATACATAAAAATAAGAATATTACATTTTGAAAATGAATGCCATATTTTAATAATTGCCATTTATAACTTATAGAAATAAAAAAGCATTAAAAATTTGAAGAGTTGATAAACCCATAAAAAAAGAATGTGTTAAAAAGTTGATAAAAATTTTAAGAGTTGATAGATGTGTTAAAAAGCAGATTATACATACATGAATCAAAATATTATAATTGGAAGCTAGGTTTGAGAAAGTCATTCAGAATGCATCTCAGAAAGATAAAGGGGATAAAAATATGAGGGTGAAATTAAGAAGCATATTGAATAGAATAAAAAGGAACAACTCAAATTTAATAAATACTAGAGGAGAGAATGAGGAAAATGAAGTGTCGAAGAGATAATGGCAGCTAATGTTTCACTATTAAAGAAAAGCACAAGTCTTTAAGTTGAAGGAGGATCCTATTATACAGAGGATAAATAAAAACTAACCCACAAGGAGACAAAAATCATAGTGAATCAGGAGATATCAAAGACAAAGAGAATATCTTAATCATAACCAAAGAAGATTTAATAACAATATTATCTACTTATAGCTGATGATTGGACTGACACTGGCCTTTCTTAAGAGTAACAATAAATGTAAGAAGAAAATAAAAATATCTATTCAAGAAAATGAGAGAAAATACTTGCCAATCTGGAATTGTATCATCAGTTACACTATCATTCAAGAATGGAAGTGAAATAAACGTGTTCTCAGGCAATTTTCCATACCCAGACTTTCCTGTTGGGTTGTTGTTGTTAGGTGCCATGGAGTCAGCTCTGACTAATGGGGATCCTATGTACAACAAAACAAAGCATTGCCCGGTCCTGAGCCATCCTCACAACCATTGTTATGCTTGAGCCCATTGTTGCTGCCACTCTGTTAATCCATCTCGTTGAGGGTCTTCCTCTTTTTCAATGACCCTCTAACTTACCAAGCATGAAGTCCTTCTCCAGGTACGTATCCCTCCTGACAACGTGTCTAAAGAATGTGAGACACAGTCTTGCCAACCTTGCCTCTAAGAAGCATTCTGGTTGTACTTCTTCCAAGACATCTGTGGGGCTTTTTGTCAGTCCATGGTATAGTCAATATTCTTTGCCAACACCACAATTCAAAGGCATCAATTCTTCTTCAGCCTTTCGTATTCATTGTCCAGCTTTTGCATTCATATGAGGCGAATGAAAACAGCATGACTTGGGTCAGTTTCACCTTAGTCTTCAAGGCGACATCTTTGCTTTTTTACCGGATGTGAATTTGCTGCTTCTTTATTTATTTCATGTTTATATATTTTATATTATAACATTCCTGTGTTTAAGGGAAGGGATTCCCACAGACAAATTTCTATGAAATGCCCCCCAATTGATTGGTGCTTCTGCACTATCCCTTGACGTGCTGGATCATTCACTGGACTTCATTGTTGTCAATCACTAGGACGAATCAACTGGGAACTAAAATGATTCCTCAGATAAGAACCTCAAGGTAAGCGAGAGGAATGGAGATCTTGGGAAAAATTAATCAAGATAAAAGATTTTAGGATTTGTCCTTAAGTATAGTAGGAATAATAGGTATAGTAGCATGTGGAGTCAGGAATAAAAGATGGAAAGAAAATGTGTAAAAAGAACTGGGATGTAGGTGCCAGGCTCAAGTGGATCTGAATCCTGGCTCTGCCTCTTCTAGCTATTTGACCTTCCGCAAGCTTATTTGAACTCCTTTGAAAATGTTCCTTTATCTATAAAATCAGGGTCTCTGTGAAGAGTAGAAAATGTCTCTGTAAAGTATCTTCTAGATATTAATAGCTGACACTCGTTGAGTGCAATTATTGCTAAATGAATGTCACCTGGTTTAATGAGAGATCAGAAGTTTGGCAAAGATAGTGATACTATTCTTGTGACTCATTTGGGGATAGGACACATGGATTTAGTAGTGTTTGGTCTAATAAAACATTTTCTATTCTTCCTGGAACTATACAAGGACAGAATTTGTGTTTCCTTTGCTGTTTAATACATTTCTTTTTTGGAAATACCAATGTGTCTAATGGGATAGAGTTAAAAGATGGTATTTACCTTTGGGATAAATTTTAAAAGGTGTTTGTGAAGTTCTGGACATGTGGTGATTCAAAAAAAAATTAGGGGGTTAATAAGAAAATATCACAGTAAGTGGGTATGCATGGAAATTAATTGTGTTACTCCATCATAAGCATATTTGCTTTTAGAGTCATTTTCTACTGAAGCATCAGATCAGCTATTACATATTTGTAGGAGAGTATCCCTTTTTTTAACTTCTAATGTTGTAAAAGAAACGCCAGGGATTGAATTACGTCCCCCCTGCAAAAAAAAAGTCATATCAACTTGGCTAGGCCATGATTCCCAGTATTGTGTGGTTGTCCTCCATTTTGTGATTGTAATTTTATATTAAGAGGATTAGGGTGGGATTGTAACACCACACTTACTCAGGTCACCTCCCTGATCCAAGATAAAGGGAGTTTCCCTGGGGTGTGCCCTGTACCACATTTTATCTATCAAGAGATAAAAGAAAAGGGAAGCAAGCAGAGTTGGGGAACCTCATACCACCAAGAAAACAACACCAGGAGCACAGCTCATCCTTTGGACCTGAGGTTCCTGTGCTGAGATGCTCCCAGACCAAGGGAAAACTGAGGCATCACAAGGACCTCCCTTCAGAACTGAAGGAGAGAGAAAGCCTGCCCTGGAGCCGGCATCCTGAATTGGAACTTTTAGCTTACTGGACTGTGAGAGAATAAACTTCTCTTTGTTAAAGGCATCCACTTGTGATATTTTTCTTATAGCAGCTCTAGATGACTGAGACAAGAAATGATTAAAACATTGCGATTCGTCAATTCACATGACTATGGAAAAAATATTAAAATATAGGATCCATAAAGGGCTAAAATCTAGATGTTCAGGAGGATTTAAATACCTGATTTAAATATATGATACCTCTCCTCTCCTTGTCTCCTCTCTCTTTTCTCAATAGAGGAATACCTATTTAGATTTCCCAAATGTTTTACCAGTGTCTTTGGACCAAATAGGAAAAGGAATGTCAAGAGCTTAAGTCCAATCTTATGAAATCTGTAGATTTTCCAAGAAGGTCTGAGTGTGGAAAATCGCCTAAGGACATATTTATTTCATTTCCACTCTTGAATGATAGTGTAATGGGTGATACATTTCTACATTGGCAATTATTTTCTTGCATTTTCTTGAATATATATTTTTATTTTCTTCTCACCTTTATCGTTGCTGTTGAGAAAGGCCAACATCAGTCTAATTGTCAGCTCTGAGCAGGAAAAAGGGAGAGGGCAGGCAAGTACGACAATGTAATAAAACAATAATACCAAACATATCAACAAGTTATAAAAGATTAAAAAAATTAAAAATCACAGTAGTGCCAGGAAGGGAGAGATCTTTAGAGAGTTGAGAACCCAAGTAAAATCTTCATGGAAAAAATGTACATTTTGGTACACAATTCATAGAAACAGGAATTACTTCCGCAATTATGCTTCCTCTCCTATTTCTTTTGTCAGGTTTCTGTATAAAATGATAGTACTGCTACTCCTAATATACACTTACCTTTTCAGAGTTACAAGTCTACAGGATAAAGAAACAACAAGACTAAAAGACTGACATACCTGTGTTCTAATTCTGCTTTCCTAATTTCATGTTTGGCTAATCAATTAGGTTCTCAGCCTTTCTTTTGTCATATGTAAATTGTGCTACTGGACTAGATAATTGATGATGTCCCTGCTAATTATAAATTTGGAGGGAAATGATTGTTCAGGAGCAGACTCTCCTCCTTCATATGGGGGACCCGGTCCATGTACCTCATGTACAGCCACCGTCCATATGTCAGCAGAAGCTTGTGTATTGCTGTGGTGCTGAGGTTTCAGCAAAGCTTCCAGACTAAGACGGACTGGGATAAAAGCCTGGATACCTCCTTCTGCAAATCAGCAAATGGAAACCATGTGGATCACAATGTTCTAATTCACAACCAACCACAGGAATGGTACCGGACTAGGAGAACTTAGTCCCATTGCGCAAGGGTTCGCCAGGAGTCACAGGCGCACTGAACAGCAGCTAACAGCAACAACAATTCTAAATTCATGAGGGCTAGTTTTAGGTATATGTGAAATAGAAGCTCATTGAAATGAGCCCATCAGTGGTGATCAGAAGTGCCAGAAATGCCTCTCCTGGTTGGTATGCCTATCTGGGTTGATAACTGCCCTCTCCTGACTTCTGTTATAGGGCCAGCTTCTGTGGGAAAGTGTACACTTTGGTCCTTCATTCTAAATTGTGAAAGAGCCTATCATCTTCTTTCCTCCTGGCTGTCTCAAGTCCATGAGAAAATTGGCAGAACCAGAGGGAGTCCAGAGGACCCAAAGGGGGAGTAGAGGGTGTCAAAGGCTCCCTCCCTGCATTAATACTTTGCTAAAGGGCCAGCTTGTATAGTAAGATATGACCCAATGGGGCCTCAGAGGAAGCAGATTTGTGAATGAAAATGGCATAATAACCTAGTGTTTCACCTGCAGAAAGCCATATATTAATTTCTGAATCTCAGATTTCTGTCCACACAACAGTTAAATGAATTTCCAACCTTGTTACCAAGACTTTTGCAGAAACAAATAATTGATGCTTCTGACATGTTACGGCATGGAAGCAGGAAGTCGAAAGTCTAATTGAGTAAGCTTGATCCATAGCAAGTGTATCTATTAGTCAGTGATAACAAGTGTCACCAAGTTGATGAATATATAAATCTTCCATAAAGTATTTGAATGTCTCCCTGACAGTCATTTGTCCCCAGATGTACATAGTTATCCATGATAGGATATGAGATTAAGGCATTTTAAAAAAAAAAAACTTTTTATTTTGAAACAACACATACTAAAAGGTTATAAAACGTAAATATACAGCTCAACAAATTATTATACAGCAAATACTTATTTAACTAAATTAAAAAAAAAAAAAGTTGCCAGAACCCCAGAAGCCCACTTATGCCTCTTCCCAAAAACAATCCCCTCTCCCCCTCTTAAAGGTACAGATAAAGAGAATTTCGACCTCCATGATAATCATTTTCTTGTTTTCATTTAGAGTTCAGCCACATTAGTAAGTACCTCTAAACTCTTTAGATTCATCTTGACTGGTTTATGAGATACATCCATGTTGTCTTAGTCACTCTACTAACACGGACAATTGAGTTGTTTCCAATTTGGAACTATTTCAAACAATACTCTTATGAACGTATTTGTATATGTCTTCTGGTACATATGCATATACATTTTGGGGGGTTGGATATAACAAGGATTGATATGCCTATTTACTGTTAATTAGTTACTGAATATTCAACTTTAATGGAAAGCACCAAAGAGTTTCCCAAAGTCTTCTTCCAAGACAGATTTGTTCATTCTTTTGGTAGTTCATGGTATATTTAATATTCTTCGCCATCACCACAACTCAAAGGCGTTAATTCTTCTTTGGTCATTGATCTTGCAAAATTCTGTCATTCAATCTCTGGTGTCATTTCTATAACCAAGACAGTAGTTTTCAACTATTGATCCTTGTTTGTTTTCAGATTTCACATTCCAATAAAAAGTAATTATCAGTGCATCTTGATTGCATGGTTGATGAATTTCAGACTGCAGAAGTTGGTAAAAATCTTCAGTTTCTTCATCTTAAGCCTTAGTGTTTGGTGTGTAAATTTGAATAATGCTGGTATTTACCTTTCATCAGTCAGTTTGTCGTACTGTGGTGTTGCTGTGATGTTAGAAGCTATGCCACCAGTATTTCAAATGCCAGTGAGGTCATCCATGGTAGACAGATTTCAGCAGAGCTTCCAAACCAAAACAGGCTAGGAAGAAGGACCTGGCTATCTACTTCTGAAAAAATTGGCCAATGAAAACCTTATGAACAGTAGCAGAACATTGCCTCATATAGTATTGGAAGATGAGTCCCTCAGGTTGGAAGGCATTCAAATACAACTGGGAAAGAGCTGCCTCGTCAAAGTAGAGTCAACATTATTGACGTGGATGGAGTCAAGCTTTTGTGACCCTCATTTGCTGATGTGGCAGGACTCAAAATGAGAAACAACTGTTTCAAACATCCATTAAAAATTGAAACATGAAATGTATAAAGTATGAATCTAGGAAAACTGGACATTGTAGAAAATGAAATGGGACACAAAGAGATCTATATCCTAGGTGTTAGTGAGCTGAAATGGACTACTCTTGGCCATTTTGAATTGGACAATCATATGGTCTACTATGTTGGGAATGACAAATTGAAGAGGAATAGTGTAACATTCATCATCAAAAAGAGCATTTCAAGATCTATTCTGAAGTACATTGCAGTCAGTGGTAGGATAATATCCAAATGCCAAGGAAGACCAGTCAATACAGCTTTTATTAGATAGAAGATAGATAGATGATAGATAGACAGACACACAGACAGACAGACAGATAGATAGATAGATAGATGATAGATGATTAGATAGATAGAGAGATAGATAGAGAGATAGATAGATGATAGATAGATAGATAGATAGATAGATAGATAGATAGATAGATAGATAGATAGATAGATAGATAGATGATAGATTAGATAGACAGATGATAGACAGACATATAGACAGATAGATAGACAGGTAGTATTTTTTCCTATTTCTGTTCCTATATTTCATTTATACTATTCTGTTGGGTTTATGTCGCTTTTTTTTTTTTTTTTCTAATTTCTTCCATGCTTTTTTGTTTTTTACTTCTTATATTTTGGTTTCTTCTTTTCCATGTAAGTATTTAAGACTACAAATGTTTATTTAGGCAATGCCCTTACACATTCTGATATGTGACATTTTTAGTGAACATTTAGTTCAAAATATTTTCTAATTTTCATTGTAATTTGTTTTTTTGTCCAACTTCTTATTTAAAAGAATAGCTGTTAATATCTAAATAGGTGTTTTTTTAATACAACTCTTACTTATTTCTGGCTTGTTGGTCTTACAGCCAGTTGGTCTCTTGAAGTGTGTTAAGTATAGTTATAAGATTCACGGGTGCTAAGTTGTAAGAATTTTTCTTCAGTTCTTTCAGCTTGAGAAATGCCGAGCGTGTTCTTCCCTTTCGATTTTCCATCTCCAGCTTTTTGCACATGTCATTATAATACTTTACTTTGTATTCTCAGGAGGCCCTTTGAAATCTTCTGTTCAGTTCTTTTACTTCATCAATTCTTCCTTTTGCTTTAGCTGCTCGACGCTCAAGAGCAAGTTTCAGAGTCTCCCCTTACATCCATCTTGGTCTTTTCTTTCTTTCCTGTCTTTTCAGTGACCTCTTGCTTTCTTCACGGATGATGTACTTGATGTCATTCCACAACTTGTCTGGTCTTCGGTCACTAGTGTTCAATGCGTCAAATCTATTTTTGGCATGGCCTCTAAATTCAGATGGGATATACTCAAGGTCATATTTTGGATCTCATGGACTTGCTCTGATTTTCTTCAGTTTCATCTTGAACTTGTATATGAGCAATTGATGGTCTGTTCCACAGTCGGCCCCTGGCCTTGTTCTGACTGATAATATTGAACTTGTCCATCGTCTCTTTTCACAGATGTAGTCAATTTGATTTCTGTGTGTTCCATCTGGCGAGGTCCATGTGTATAGTCGTCGTTTATGTTGGTGAAAGAAGGTGTTTGCAATGAAGATGTCAATGGTCTTGCAAAATTCTATCATTCAATCTCCGGCATTGTTTCTATCCCCAAGGCCATATTTTCCAACTGCTGATCCTTCATAGTTTCCAACTTTCACTTTCCAATTGCCAGTAATTATTAATGCATCTTGATTGCATGTTCAATCAATTTCAGACTGTAGCATCTGATAAAAATCTTCTATTTCTTCATCTTTGGCCCTAGTGGTTGGTGCATAAATTTGAATAATAGTCATATTAACTGGTCTTCCTTGTGGGCCTGTGGATATTATCCTATCACTGACAGTGTTATACTTCAGGATAGATGTTGAAAAGTTCTTTTTGACTATGAATGCAACAGCATTCTTCTTTGAGTGGTCATTCCCAACATAGTAGACTATATGATTGTCTGATTCAAAATGGCCAATTCCAATCCATTTCAGCTCACTAATGCCTAGGATATCGAGTTGCAATAGCAAAGGATTCCATGGGGAAAATATTAAATGATGCAGGAAGCATCAAAAGAAGATGGAAGGAATACACAGAGTCATTATACCAAAAAGAATTAGTCAATATTCAACCATTTCAAGAGGTGGCATATGATCAGGAACTGATGGTACTGAGGGAAGAAGTCCAAGCTGCTCTGAAGACATTGGTGAAAAACAAGGCTCCAGGAATTGATGGAATATCAGTTGAGATGTTTCAAAAAACAGATGCATCACTGGAGGTGTTCACTCGTCTATGCCAAGAAATATGGAAGACAGCTTCCTGGCCAACGGACTGGAAGAGATCCATATTTATGCCTATTCCCAAGAAAGGTGATCTAACCAAATGTGGAAATTATAGAACAATATCATTAATATCACATGCAAGCAAAATTTTGCTGAAGATCATTCAAAAATGCCTGCAGCGGTATATCAACAGGGAACTGCCAGAAATTCAGGTCGATTTCAGAAGAGGATATGGAACCAGGGATATCATTGCTGATGTCAGATGGATCCTGGCTGAAAGCAGAGAATACCAGAAGGACGTTTACCTGTGTTTTATTGACTATGCAAAGACATTCGACTGTGTGGATCATAACAAACTATGGATAACACTGTGAAGAATGGGAATTCCAGAACAGTTAATTGTGCTCATGAGGAACCTTTACATAGATCAAGAGACAGTTGTTTGGACAGAACAAGGGGATGTTGGTTAGTTTAAAGTCAGGAAAGGTGTGCGTCAGGGTTGTATTCTTTCATCATACCTATTTAATCTGTATACTGAACAAATAACCCAAGAACTTGGACTATATGAAGAAGAACAGGGCATCAGGATTGGAGGAAGACTCATTAACAAGCTGCGTTATGCAGATGACACACCTTGCTTGCTGAAAGTGAAGAGGACTTGAAGCACTTACAAACGAAGATCAAAAACCACAGTCTTCAGTATGGATTGCACCTCAACATAAAGAAAACAAAAATCCTTACAACTGGACCAATGAGCAACATCATGATAAATGGAGAAAAGATTGAAGTTGTCAAGGATTTCATTTTACTTGGATCCACAATCAACAGCCATGGAAGCAGCAGTCAAGAAATCAAAAGACGCATTGCATTGGGCAAATCTGCTGCAAAAGACCTCTTCAAAGTGTTGAAGAGCAAAGATGTCATCCTGAAGACTAAGGTGCGCCTGACCCAAGCCATGGTATTTTCAGTCACATCATATGCATGTGAAAGCTGGACAATGAATAAGGAAGACTGAAGAAGAGTTGACGCATTTGAATTGTGGTGTTGGCGAAGAATATTGAATACACCATGGACTACCAAAAGAATGAACAAATCTGTCTTGGAAGAAGTGAGGGCAGAATGCTCCTTATAGAGGCAAGGATGGCAAGACTGCGTCTTATATACTTTGGACATGTTGTCAGGAGGGATCAGTCCCTGGAGAAGAACATCATGCTTGGCAGAGTACAGGGTCAGTGGAAAAGAGGAAGACCCTCAACGAAATGTATTGACATCATGGCTACAGCAATGAGCTCAAGCGTAACAATGATTGCAAGGATGGGGCAGGACTGGGCAGTTTTTCTTTCTGTTGTGCATAGGGTCGCTATGAGTCAGAACCGACTTGACCACACCTAACAACAACAACAACAACTTGTAAGAAAAGGTAGCGTAATCTTTGTTTCTTGGGAGCTGTGTTCTATCTGTGCCTGATAGGTCAAGTTATCTAATTTCCCACATTCTCATTTAATGATTTTTTTTGTTTAATGTTACTTTGAATGAGCCCAGGTGGCACGGTGATTGAGTGTCTGGCTGCTTACCAAAAGGTCAGTGGTTGTGCAGGAGAAAGATCTGGCACTCTGCTTCCATAGAGATTACAGCCTTGGAAACCCTGTGGGGCACTTCTCCTCTGTCTTACAGGGTCACTAAGAATCAGGAGCAACTCCATGGCAATGGATATTTTTCTCTGTAATGTGTGTTAAAATCTCTCACTATGATTGAGGATTTGATATCATCATATTTCTGTAAGTTTTTGTTTTAATTTTATGAAGCCATGGTACTTGTTGCAAACAAATTTAGAAGTCTTTACATTCCTTTTGAAGAGATATTATTACAATGTTTTTGTCTTAAACTTTATTTTGTATATAAACATAACTCTTATATATTGTTTTTGTTTTTTTATGTTATATATATTTTTTGTATAGATTTGCATGCTATATTTTCTATTTTCTACATTTCTGTACTTTAAACATGTCTTATTATTTTTTCTTTTTGACAATCTTTGTCTTTTAACTGGTTTACTTACTATATTTACATTTAATATAATTGTTGAAAAATCCTGACTTAAATCAATCATCCTTTTGAGGGTAACTGAAAGGCTGGACACATTATTATCTCTGAAAATTACCTAACTAACAAATAGTAAGACATTTTCAGGCTAAGATCCTAGGGAAGACAGAAATCCTCAAGGCTGAGGTAGGCATCAGGGACTGCTTTGGCCTGGAGATATTTGCCTGTCCTACAGCCTCTTCCTGTAATGGTCCCTGAATCACAAAAACTGAAAGAAAAAAAATCATGACTACTTGCATGTGAGTTTTGAATATCAGGGCAATTGCCCAGACATCGGAAATGCTGATTTTGTTAGACCTCCAGTCCCCACAGAGCTAATCAGTATGCACAGCCTCAACTACACATCAGTTTGGGGGCATTTTGGGGAAATGAGGCATAAACTACTGGACAAAGGAGAAACCATGTTGTCTACCACCATTGTAACTCTAAGCAGCAGTGTATTAATTTTGGAATAATGAAAAGTCATAAAAGAAAACAATAATATGCAGAATTGTTATGACCATTGTTCTCCTATATTCCAAATTTTAGTCTATGAAAGGACAAAGATTTTAGAAACAAAGTTTCATAAGTACAGCTATCATATGTTTTCTAGACTCTGAAAACTTCAAACAACTTATTCTTCACGTATGTCTACAAAATGGAACAACCAAAATATATAATGTTTTTTTTTCTTTCCTATTGTTTCTTGCCATGCATGATGTTGAATAAATTAGCAGAAGATAAAAAGGAAAGATCAAAATAAAATAAGTGGCATGGTAAGGGTCAAAGAAAGTTGAGTGAATATTAGAAGAGAAAAAGTATGAGGAGATGAAGGACCTTGAAAAATAGTGTTCTTTCATTCTTTCCCATATAAGTTTATTCCTACACTCCCAAACTTAAAAGACTTTAAATTTTTAAATTTTTATGGCATTAAAATTTATCCTATTGAGTGCCCGGCTACCACCGATGACTGCCTTGACAGAGAACACAACAGAGAATCCCTGATGGAGGAGAACAGTGATGTGCAGATCTCAAATTCTCTTAAAAAGACCAGACTTAGTGGTCTGACCGAGACTAGAGGGAAGCCATACGTCATGGTCACCAGACCCTTTTTGTTAGCACAAGACTGGAACCATTCCCAAAGGAAGCCAATCCTTCAGACAGGGATTGGACTGGACTATAAGACAGAAAATGACGATACTGGTGAGGAGTGAGCTTCCTGGCTCAAGTAGACACAGGAAACTATGTGGGCAGCTCCTGACTAGAGGTGAGATAAGAAGGCAGAGGGGGACAGGAGCTGACTGAATGGATACAGGGAATACAGGGTGGAGAGGAGGAGAGTGCTGTTTCATTAGGGGAAGAGCAGCTAGGAGTACATAGCAAGGCATGTATAAGTTTTTATATGAGAGACTGACTTGATTTGTACACTTTCACTGAAAGCACAATAAAAAAAAATAGTGAAAGACTAATCATCATCAGACTCCCAGTTGTTTCCCACAACCCACCTCTCCTCCCCGCTCCTGTGATACTGCCCTCATTAAAGCACCTGCCATGTGGATGGACATGGAGTGTAATGAAACCCACATTGGATGGGACTGAATGCAAGAACAAAGAGCACTAAAAAAAAAAAAAAAAAAAAAGAAAGAAACTTCTGCAGAGTCTAACTCAAGAGGACCCCATGTGTTACAGTGTAGAACTGCTCCATAGGGTTTTCTTGGCTGTAATATTTATAGAAGCAGATCGCCAGGTCTTTCCTCCATGGGGCCACTGGGTGGATCCAAACCATCAGCCTTGAGATTAGTAGCCAATAATAAACCAATTGCGCCACCCAGAGACCCCAGGGAGACCAGCCAAGCACAAATTCAAAGCAGAAAGATATTTTAAATCCTGGAAAGATCAAGTCCAAATACAATGTACAGAGACTTCAGTCAATTTTGAGGTCATGGAAGCAAGAGTTTATTTCATGTGTTTATGAGATGAGATGGAGAATGGCATTGGGATGGAGGAAGGTGACTTATAATGTGATTGCTGCAAATGTTGCTGGTTCTTTTCTGCTTACATTATAGGTGACTGAAGTAAACATCAAAGGACATTTAAGAGTTCTGTTGTTAGAGATACTTAATATGATTGCTTCCTCTAAAACATATGCTTTTTCTAACATGCTATTTTAGCGCTAATCTGATTGCTAAAATAAGAGATGTGGCCTTCTAAATTTCAAATTTTCTAAAGGCATAAGGGTAGAAAAAATCTCTGGAAAAGACAAGAGAGTGGAAAAGAAGATGTAGAGTATGAGACAATCTCATTCATACCGCTAAGACTTTGCTTCTGCTTTTTCCTCTTTTTGAAATACCTGCACAGGTGCCTCCACCACTTGGCTTTCAGCTCCTCTCTGCTCATGGAAATCTTTTGTTTCTTAAGGTTCAACTCAAGATCTATCACATTCCCTGAATCATATATATCTTCTTTGTATTGTAACATTCTGTCCTTACTTTAAAATGAAATAGTTCTTGTAGTCATATACTGCATTGCATATGTCATCTCTTTGCACCAGGTTGTCTCTGTGGGTATTATTAATTTTAAATATAATTTGTTTGTAGCAAAATTGTTTCAATATACCTTGACTGATTTTCTAGCAGTGATAGTTCTCTTAATGATGACAATAAAACAAAAGTTGGAATGAAGACCATCTAAACTGAATTTTTCAAATGTACAAAATCTGAAAGATGCATTGCCGTTACACGTTTTACTGCATAGTAGATCATTAAAGGTGAACTCAAGATAAAGCCAACTAAACATGAACCCTCTGCCAGTTCCATTGTGGTCATAATTGATACAGTGCAAGGTCTGCATTGTTTAGGAGTAATGGGGATAAGCATAAATGAAGTCTATAAAGTTGGATTATTTTTTACTTAGGGTGCTACAAAAGGTTGTAGTTTTGTAGAAATGAAGCTCTTTGGCTCTTCTAAATGTGTCCTGGGAAGTCTGTATTCCCAAACCAGGATCGGTAGTTTCCATATCAATGTGAAGGCTTTGTTTCACGCCGATGTACTTTTCTTCTCAACCATTCCCACATACACCAACAGAGTCTCTACCACTTCTCCTAGGAGACTATATTCTTTTAAAGAATTGCTTGTCCCATGAATGCATATTATCTCTCATCTTGAGAAATGCCAATAAAAAAGCAAATTATATTTGTTCTCTAAGATGTTTGCTACAAACCATGACTGATTAATGTTATATATGACATCCACAAGAACAGTAATCAAGGTTATGTTAGCATTGATTTTTACAGAGGTGAAGTCCCTTTGATGTATAACTCCATCAGCACCTGCAATGACAAAATTTGCACATGAAATTAATCCCGATTAATTATACTGTTTGTAGATAGCACTGGCTCTTTTATGTTGCAAAATAAATATTAATTTAGTGACTTTTTTTCACCTTGTGAGACTTATTTAGTTAAGGGAGGGGGAGCCTCTATTGATCAGTATCCTGAAATATAAAAGAAAGTTTAGGCAACTGACAGAATCTGGCAAGCTCTCTAGTCATTTGGGAGCAACTCAAATCTTAAAGCATTGTCACACTATTTTATTCTCATTTTTATTATTTTGGCTTTAAATTCAGGTTTCTGAGAAAAAGAGCTCGATCCTATATGACCTATATTTAATATTGACTTTTACCCACATATGAATTCATTAATGTTTTCATATATCCTTTTGGCTTGGCCACTGTGTCATAGCGTCTTAGTCAGCATTCTCTATAAGAGGAGAAGAAAAGTCCTTGAACCACATGACGGTGAACACAGAGCTAGAAAGTGGTATTTTTTGAGAACCTTTTTTGTGGTTTCTTTATTCTTTAAAAAAAAAAAAAAAAAGCTGTGAAAATGGGGCCCGTGAAGTAGGAGAGTTCCTTTATGTTTCCTGTGTGATAAGAGAACATTCCAAAATTGTATTGTTAAAATAACATAAATTTATTAAGCCTTAATACTGTATGTATATTAAAATATAACATCCATACGTTTCTGGTATTTCTATACATCCTCTTGGTGCAAGTGGGTTAGCTGTGACTTGTATGAGTCATTATTATTATATATGTAAACACTTCATTGTGCTTAAAATAGAAGGGTTTTTTTTTTTTTAAAAACTATTTGCCCCTAGATTACTGTATTTTTACACAAATAATGTATACCTTCTATGTTTGCTTGCCAACCTTGCCCTTCCCCTGGGAGGTAAGTTCCTAAGTGCAGCTACCTCAAAGAGAAGGGCACGGGTGGCAAACATAAGTAGAATGGGTGCTTTATTTGCATGAAAATACAGTAAATAGCCCCAGCAGTCTTCATCTCTCAAGAACCTGCATTGGCTTCTCATGCTTGATAGCAGTTCTTTACAAATTCCCATATATTGCCTAATTTCACATTTAAATGCCTACTTGGGAGAGGATCTTTCAAACCTTACCAAGATTTGTAACTTTTTATAGTTATATTTCTGTGCACGCAGATAACAGCCCAAACTTCTGGGTATGTGCTCACATTCTAGATGTTTGAGCTTATTGGAAATTTGATCCTGGAATTAACATCAACACCCTTTTTCCAGGTTAACTTTAATGTGTCCTTCTTATATCCTGACGACGGCAGTCCTCTAATTTATTTAATTGAAACCTTTATGTAGACATGCTTTGACCTATACCATTGACATTGAAACTGCCAAGCCATGAGGTGTGGGATGATAGTGAAATCCGCCCCCCCACACACCTTTTTTTTTTCAGTCCTCCTTTCTTTGGTTTGTTCACTTAACATGCAATTATTTCTATTGTTTCATCTAATATAATTAATCATTAATACCCTCTGATGTTAAAAGGTTCTTCCCGTAAATGCATTTTCTTTATATGAGCAATTGTTAAATGTCTGGGTGTGATATGTCATCTATTCAGTGATGTAATAGTTATGAAAGGGCAATATGTCATAGTATACAGAGACCAGGCTCTGAAATCAGATATTGTATTTACATCTGGCTCTTATACTCGCTGGCTACATGACCTTAGAGTAGTTATAAACTTTCTTATCTCTCTTTTATACTTTTAAAGTATTACCCAAAGCACTTAATGCAGAGCTCAATAAATAAGAAGTTCTGTCCTTATGCCAGAACTTAAGCCATCAATGAGTGTTGCTGAAGTTTAGATGATTTAGCTAAATATCTTTAATCCTCATGACGACCTTGCGAAGTGTATTCATCACACTTATTTCACTATAAAATATGTCCTTTGTTTGGAGACAATTTTAACCAGGTTCCAGTGTTGGTAAATTAGTCATTCTTCAAGTCCTCAGTTAGTGGTGCCAGCATACACACTACCAACAGAGAAAGCAAATCCATACACTTATTAGAGAAGATCACGATGAGAACAAATTGCTATCCCCTACACAGTGGGAGGAGTCTGATGTAATCTATTTGTCAGATGGTTTGATGTTGTTCTCAAGGGATGGTACCATGACTAGGTCTCAGCACAGTCTCTACCACTGACAATTCAGCATTTAGCAGCAATAGTAGGCAAATTAACCTTGCTAAGTTGAAGCCCAAATGCTGAGCTCATTTAGAGTCCTCATCCTTGAAACCATAGGTAGTCCAACTGAAGGTCAATTGCACTAACACTGCAATGGGTGAAAACAATGCTAGACAACAACTGTGACAGAAGTCAGTATATCTACCTGGTAATTGAAAGCATCTACTCTGGATGTTTTCTGGTGGGCATTCAAATGGTTAAAAAATATTGACTTACAAAGTTCTCAGTTCCATACATTCATCCACATCACCCTCCCTACATCTCGTAGTCTCTGATTTTCCGTTTGACTTCTTCCAGGCAGTGCAAGCATTGGGCTAAACCTTTTATAACTGCCCAAGAGTTTCTGTGTATTCTTCCCTAAGCCATATTTCCCTTGTTATAGAGTTTCCAATCAATTGCAATGCTCACAGTCCTTCCCACTGAAAGGATTTTCCCTTGCCACTCTTCTTTAGAACAGCCTCTATGTGCAACTGTATTGTAGTTTGTACCAACATACAGAGTCAACCCATTCCTGAATCAGTTATCTTCTCTGTTGGCTTGTTTTGGGGAACCTCCTATGAGACCATGAGCGTGAGGTAAAGGAAAGGTGACGTTGCAAAAATGTCCTGGGCTACATGCATGTGTAACTCACTTATGCCCTGTGGACTCTTTTTATTATACAATCTTATAACATGGTAGGTCTGATAGCACCCAGCTCATGTTGGAGCTCTTGCCACATGGTTCTTGATGTCTAGTGATAATAAACAGTCTCCACTAGGGCCCGTTTGCACACCAGGGGCTACTTCTCAAAATTGTGTGAAGTTCTCTACCATATAAGACATGACCTCTGTAGCTTCGGCCATACTTTGAGGTGAGTCAAATGGATATAGTGTAGGGCTCCAAAAGTGTCTGCTTCAAGGAACTTACTTTCTTGTTTGGGTGATAGGATGGGGATATTTGTGGTAATTATAGAATAATCAGCTATGTAATGTAACTGCTATGGATTGAATTGTGTCCCCTCAAAATATGTGTCATCTTGGTTAGGCCATGATTCCTCATACTGTGTGGTTGTCCTTCATTTTGTGGTTGATGTAATTTTCCTATGTGTTATAAATCCTAATTTCTGCCCGTGGTTAATGAGGCAAAATTAGGTTATGTTAAAGAGGATTATGGTGGCATGTAACACCCTTACTCGGGTCACATCACTGATCCAATGTAAAGGGAAATTCCCTGGGGTGTGGCCTGCATCACCTTTTATCCTACAAGAGATGAAAGGAAAGGTAAGTGAGCAGAGAATTGGGGACCTCATACCACCAAGAAAACAGCTCCAGGAACAGAGCACATCCTTTGGATACAGAGTTCTTCCTAGGAAGATACCTCTCCTAGGTATTTTGTAAGAAACAAAAGAAGACATAGTCTGTGAATTAAGAAGTTTGAATTAATTAAAAAAAATAAAATAAACAAAAACAGAGAAAGATTCAAGACGAAAACCCCCAATAAACCAAACTGGTTGCTGGGGAGTTGATTCCTACTCACGGTGACCCCATAGGACAGAGTAGAACTGCCCCATAGGGTTTCCAAGGAGCAGCTGGTGGATTTGAAATGCCAACCTTTGATTAGCAGCAGTAGCTCTTAACCACTGCACCACCAGGGCTCCAACCTACATTAGGCGGTACGAATCTACCATGTCTCACTGTGATGCCAACAGTGAAATAACAAGAGGGGAATGGTTAGAGTGCTAGTGTGCACATATGTGCATACACGGACTGTGCACACCCACCTACCTACACACACACACACACACACACACATTCATACATGGTGAAGGAAGATAAGGGTAGAAACAATAAATGCTAAATATAAAAGATACAACCAGCGAAAATATCAAACATTGACAAAGGGGCAGAAGAGCTGATATGTCAGATTGGTGAAGAATGTGGTATTTGTGGACAGTGAGAGCACTGAGCGATCGGGCTTGACATGGGTCAGCAGCAAAGGCAGCCAAACCAGCTGAGAATGTGACTAGGAAAAGGGAGTGGATGATAACATTATAGGCACTAAAGGAGCGTAAACAAGTGGGAGGGATGTGAGCTTGGAGGATTAAAGTATCCTGATTTGTTTAAGTTTAAATGCAATGGAAGACTGAGTTAATGCTAGATTATAAAGAGATATGATAGCCAGGATGGGAAGTTAAGATTTTATAGGTCAAAGAAGAAAAAGGTAGGAGTTTGCAAATTAATGTAATAATCATGTGCATATGTCCCAGGCTATAAGTGTGCTTACTGTCTGCGTTTGATTTTATGTTTTTTATTTATTAAACATAGAAACATACATTTTACTGACCCATAAATAAGGTCTATTAACTTGAGGAGAAAAAAAAAAATAAGAAAAAATGATAACAATTTTTATTTATTCTTTTGTTTCTCATGTCAGTACAAATAATATCTCTTAAGAAATCTAGTAGAATCTACACATATGCTGTGTGTCAGTGGACGTTAGCCAAATTGCAAAGTTTAACCACATTTCCTAGCAATCTTATAAATTCAAAAGGCTATGGTCTACGTATTTACAGTGGGTGCCTTGTATACAACCCAGTATACCAGTGCCAAACATAATGTTTCCCTATAGATGCATATTAGTATGTTCAAAGAATCTGGGACTGTCTATTTGCATGTGAATATGAAATAATTCTCTGAATGTGCATGTGGGATTTAATTGTTTTTTAAACAATATACTCTTATCTTTCAGCAAGCAATTCAGGCCATCAAAGAGCTGTCAGTGATGAGCTCGCTAATTACTTTCCAATACTTAGCCTTGTATTTCCCTTCATTACTGGTGCTCTGTTCCCTCTAGTTTTACATTTACTATCAGGAAGTTCATTTAGAATCCAGTCAATCTTCCAGTGCCAGCTCTGCACGTTAAATTTTTTTATTCACCAAGGACACAATAGGAATAATGTGTATAGCTGCCAAGGAGACACATATAAACTTTCTCCTGCATTGTCTGTGTAAAATTTCATGGAAAATGTAATTCAAAACAGAACAGATTACAACTATGGAGTATTCAGAAAAGGAACTGTCATTCTGGACCAGGAAACAAATAAAAGCATGTGAAAACTTTATATTAAATTTGTAGTTTTCAGTGGCGTGGATGTTGATTGTTACTCAAATTTGCTCGTTTCCTAGGCTTTTGAAGGTAGGCATTAGGTCAAAAGGAGTCTTGGAGGATGATTCCTTGTTTAATAGTCTTTTTCAGAAGGAGCTACAAAGCTCATGTATATCTCTGATTTTGCTGTTTATGTTTTTGACTGTGCTGTATACGAAAATTACAGAAGAGCACTATTAGCAAAATAGATTATCCTAGGGTGACATTATTCCTTTCAGCTGACTGGAGTAATAGTCTTTGGGCATGTTTACGTCTTCCCAATCATAGATGTTCCCAAATATCTGGACCTTGGGCATCAAATCAAGAAAAATATCTGGATAATAAAATATTTTTGTACTTAGTTTTGTATTTGATAGACGGTGGATGTATGTAATTCTTCCTTCAAAGGAACAAAAGGTAGAATGTTTGGGTTTTATGACTGGCTTCCCAGATGATGTGTTCAGGGAAAGCCTTCCACATGTTTTACTGAGAAATATACCCATACATACACATTTACAATCACTGGTGAATAAATTTAAAGTCTTAGCAGAACTTTCCAAGTGGAGAAAGACTTAGCAGAAAAAGGTGAGAACAATTAGGGCAGTCAAAGTCAGATTAAGACCATGTTGACAGTTTGTTTTGAAAGATGATTATAGGCAAATGCTGGTAAAACTGTTGGATATTCACAGCTTTGATGAGGATTCAGGGTTTGTGTGATATTGAAAATGAAACACTCGAATCATGTGTGAGTTCAAGAAAAGGAAATGCCCAGTGAGGACGAAAATATCATCATCTCATTTTGAGACACACATGTTGACTGACTGAGGCTGGACAGTCATCTGGAAGGTGTGACATAAGACATTCGGAATGTATTAGGGTTTAAACTAGCATGGCCTGGAAAATGACAGAAGCCTTAAGTTGTCCCCTTTGATTTGGAGATGAAGTTGTATGGACTATATTCACTCTGTTCTAAAATTTAACAGAAGGCATTCCTTCCCCATGGCTTCTACTTCTACACACATATTTAGAGGAGATATTCCCTAAACTAAGATACTTACAAAGGTTTCAAAATGACCTCAGTAAACTGTAGATCATCTTCTGTGAACAATGTCCTAGTGCCTTTAGAAGCTAGGGAATTAAGATAGATAAAAACGTGTCATTGAAAAAAAAAAAAGTATCCTAAGTGTTTGGTTCAAGCAAACCAAAAGAATCGAAATTATAAAATCCTAGAGCATAACATGATTGAGTGAATTCTATTAGAAGATTCTGCATTCTAACTCCGAGACCAGGAAGACAAAATGCGTCTGTATGATAAATATAGTAGACTTAGTCTATAAAAAGTGTGAATGAGTAGCAATTACATAAATAGGAGAAACATTTCAAAGGTAAGATTTATCCAATTCTGTACTTACAAGTTTGGGGTGTTGAATCAGATGCTCTTGGGCACTACGCAGGTGACTTGCTGAGCCATGAAAAAAATCCTGAACTATTTGTTTGTCTCCATGACATGAGACATTAAACCATGTCCTTCCTGGTAATTATAGAACTATTATTTTTTTTAATAAAATCTAGACAATAATAATATCTTATCTGAAAGAAATAGACACTTATGTGGTGTAGTGGAGGAAGCAGTAGACCACATGCTGTGGTATATTAAACAAATCACTGAACCTGTATTTCCCTCTATGCAATTTGGAGAAAATAATATCTGCCCTATCTACCCTATGGAGTCCCTGCATGGCATAAACAGTTAACATGCTCAGCTGCTAACTGAAAGTCAGACATTTGTGTCTACTCAGAGACATCTCAGAAGAAAGGCCTGGCAATGTATTTATGAAAAATCAGTCACTGAAAATCCTATAGAACACAATTTTACTCTGACACACATGGGGTTGCCATGAGTTTGGATCAACTCGACAGCAACTGGTTGGTTAGTAATCCTATTAGTTTGTTATGGTAATAAAAATGGAAAAGATACAGAAGTATTCAGAAAACAACTGCTAATAAAAATGTGAATACTATTATACATGCAGAAACCTTGGTGGCATAGTGGTTAAGTGCTATGGCTGCTAACCAAAAGGTTGGCAGTTCGAATCCACCAGTTGCTCCTTGGAAATGCTGTGGGACAGTTCTACTCTGTCCTGTAGGGTCGCTATGAGTCAGAATTGACTCGACAGCAATGGGTTTGGTTTTGGGATTATATCTGCAAAGAAGCTGTCATATGAGATCTATTTAGAGGATTAAAAAAATTAGAAGATTATGCTACATTTCAGGTTAAATGTTCTGGTCTGAAATAAAACAGACTATGCCAAATACACCAGCTATCCTATTTATACTCTTCTTTTTGAGAAGAGCTGAAAAGAAAAAAAAAAGTTTAAAAAAGTTCCACTTATAAACACACAAAAATAAAAATGTCTTCAGTTTTCTCATTTATTTTTATTAGTTGAGTAGAAAGAGAAATGTGTAGATCTTCTGACAACTATAACAGTTTATGAACCATAAAGTTAGGTAATGGAAGTTGTTGATTAAAAAATACATGTTTCTTTGAAAAGTATTACAAATAATAAGACACTCTGGTGTTTTAAAGGTTTGGGTGCATAAATCTCTTGTTTTGACATTTATATCATCACTGAAACCCCTTAATTAAACACTTAACCATCATCTGAATTTTGTTTGTTCTTAAATTTTACCTCACAGTTTGATTCAACCCTAGCTTCACTGACTTAATAAACATAAACTATTAACTGTTTCCAAATTATTGAATTGTGGGACTTTATTGGGGATTGCTAACAGCAGATGAGCTTAGGAGTTAGCTTGGGAGAAAGATAACACTCATATGCTTTGTTTCTCACATTTCCAGGCTCTGGTCACTTTGCTATGCTGACAGCTGCTACAGGAGAAGGCTGTTGATTACTTTAAACAAGTTCTTGGTTTGGGAAGGATAGTAGGTATGGAGTGTTTATCCTCAAGTGCATAACTTGTGGAAGAGCAGAGGCACAATCTTAATAATCCTAAGAAATTGTGCACGAAAGCATTACTTACAACAAAATGCACATAGAGACGGAAAAAAGAAAAAAAAAACATTAAGTATATTTTAGAATCAAATTGCAAATCTGGGAGTCATTTTAACAACACTATTTCTGAAGGTCAATATACTTTTTTCATAATGACAAACTATTCTGAGGGTGCTGTAATCACATACTGGCTGAATAGGTAGATTTTAAGCCATGTCGTCCTAGGCCTTTGTCCCTGCTCTGCCATTTCTAACTGAGTGGTTTTGAGTAAATTACCTAGCTAGTTAAGAGTTATGACTGCTAACCAAAAGATCGGCAATTTGAATCCACCAAGCACTCTTTGGAAACACTCGGGCAGTTCTACTCTGCCCTATAGGGTCACTATGAGCCAGAACCAATTTTTTGTTTTGTTTTGTTTCTAACCCTTAGTATCCTTAAATTGGAATACTAATACTAGAACTTATTTAGAGGAGTTTCTAGTAGATTAACCACCACGTCTGTCAGTTTTTTGTAATGTGATGACCTAAGAGAATGCAGAAATTATCGAACAATACCATTAATATCACACGCAAGCAAAATTTGGCTGAAGATCATTTAAAAGCAGTTGTAGCAGTACATCAACAGAGAACTGCCAGAAATTCAAGCTGGATTCCAAAGAGGACATGGAACAAGAAATATCATTGCTGATGTCAGATGGATCATGGCTGAAAGCAGAGAATACCGGAAAGGTGTTTACCTGTATTTCATTGACTATGCAAAGGCATTTGACTGTGTGAATCATAACAAATTATGGATAACATTGCAAAGAATGGAAATTCCAGAACCCTTAATGTGCTCATGAGGAATCTGTACTTAGACCAAGAGGCAGCCCTTCAAATAGAACAAGAGCATGCTCTGTGATTTAAAGTCAAGAAAGATGTGCATCAGGATTGTATCATTTTACTATACTTATTTAATCTGTATGCTGAGTAAATAATCCAAGAAGCTGGACTAAATGAAAAAGAATGGGGGATCAGGATTGGAGGAAGACTCATTAACAGCTTGGGATATGCAGATGACACAACCTTGCTTGCTGAAAGTAAAGAGGACATGAAACATTTGCTGATTAGTATCAAAGACCACAGCCTTCAGTATGGATTACACCTCAACATGAAGAAAAATCCTCACAACTGGACTAATAAGCAACTTCATGATAAACAGAGAAAACATTAAAGTTGTGAAGGATTTCATTTTACTTGGATCCACAATCAAGGCCCATAGAAGCAGCCAACAAGAAATCAAATATTGCATTGGGCAAACCTGATGCAAAAGATCTCTAAATTGTTAAAAGCAAAGATGTCACTTTGAGGACTAAGGTGCCCCTGATCCAAGCCATGGTGTTTTCAATTGCCTCATATGTGAAAGCTGGACGATGAACAAGGAAGAACTAAAAAGAATTGATGCCTTTGAATTATGCTTTTGAAGAGGGTATCGAACATGCCGTGGACTGCCAGAAGAACGGACAGATTTGTTTTGGAAGAAGTACAGCCAGAAAGCTCATTAGAAGCAAGGATGGTAAGGCTTCTTTTCACATACTTTGGACATGTTATCGAGAGAGACCATTCCCTAGAGAAAGACATCATTCTTGGTAAAGTAGAGGGTCAGTGAAAAAAGGAAGACCCTCAACGAAATGGATTGACATAGTGTCTACAACAATGGGTTCAAGCGTTACAATGCTTATGAGGATGATACAGGACCCAGCTTGTTTTTCTTCCTTTGTACATGGGGTAGCTATGAGTCGGAACGGATTCGATGGCACCTAACAACAAAACCAGTGTATTAAATGAGGTGATATAGGTAACGTTCTGGGGATGTAGAAAGTTTCTTTGAAAATGCTTAGTTATTGTGTTTACTTCACATAGTATTTCTTTTGGATACCCAGGTTATTCTCTGAGGTGAAGCATAGGTTTGCTCTTGTTCTCTTACTTTGCATCATGCTTAACCCAAGACTTTATGGCTGAGTTAGTCTCGGATTTGGTCAGCAGCTCATGCCTTAATTATTTTATAAGGATTCCTAATTATATTACTGAATAGTGGAATTAGGTTCACAGCTACTTGAGGCTGGCCTAGATCAATGCCTAGTAACTCAATAACCTCTGTGGAGAGGGACAAGAGAGTGAGTTATAGGGACCTGTATGGAATTCAGAAAATACAACATATTGAGTAATTCACAGATTAAAAATATTGTTTTAAGTTTTATTTAGAGATTAAACTGTGAAGGACAAGAGAAGAAGAGATTGACAAGAGAGATGTAATGATCCAGGTGAGTGATGAAGGTTATTTCAGTCAAGGTGTTGCAGGTAGAAATTTAGATTCAGGATATGCTGAAGGTAAAGTCAGAATAAATTGCTGGTGGTTTGTATGGTAAAAGAGAAAATAAGGGAAAATAGTGATCTTTACGAAGATGTTGGACAAAGAATTAGAACTTAAACTGTATTTGAAAATCGTTGGCAAATATACTTACCTTTGTGCCCATTGTAAATTATGATTTATGACTTAAGTTTTTTTTTTTTTTTTTTTTTTTTTAATAGCAAGGGCCAGTCTATGTGCCAAGATTTAGGGTTACACCAACTTGGTTACTCTGTGATATCAGAATATACAATCAGATCTCAATCCAGGGTATTAGTAAGTGTAGTTTCTCTTTTTTGAATAGCAGGCAGCAAACTAGGAAATAAATGTAGCCTGGAAAGAGAGAGAGGACTTCAGGTTTCTACTTCTAGTCTAATAATTAAAATAGCTCCTAACCTTGGGCAACTTACTCAACTTTCAAGGACGTAGATATCCTCATCTGTAGAGTGGGAATAATGATCCTAGACTTATCTACCTCAGAGGATCATTATAGATCCCAATGGGATAAGAAATGTGAAAGGACTCTGTTTAAAATGTTAACATCATGGTGAATAATTTATATCACATTTTAAATTTCAATCTGATTCCTCCCATGGTGCCACTTGGTAAAAGCAACCACTTCTCATGCTTGTTCTCTCCAATTCCCACAGCAATTTGGCTTCTCAAAGCAGGTCAAGCAGACACCAAAATAAACTTGCAAAGTTAGAATCTTGTGCTTTTGGGATAATTAAGTTGCCTTTTTTTTTTTTCCTTCTGAGAACCTGATTCATTATTTGTAATGAGTATCTCAAGCAACCTTATTATTAAGATTGACAACTATAGTTTTCTGGATAGCCAACAACATATCCATGTTAAATATGTTGAGCGAAGTATCAGAAATGCTTGACAAACTCCTCTTAATGTTTTTAATGTCTTCTAGATGTGAGCAATTTGAGTAAAACATTTTGCTAGATGTGTGACTATATTTTGGATTTAGGGCCAACAAAATAATCTAGATTTAGGAAAACAGAAGACAATTAGAAATCTTAATATTTACTTCCCTCCCAGAATCCTCATTGGGAAACAATGCTTGCCTTTTTTATTGTTGCAACAAATTTTTGACCGTCAAATTTTTCAAACAAAGTTTCTTTCACCTACCCTTGTGTGCCTAAGGGTGATGCAACTCCAATATATAAGAACAGTATGTCTTCCTAGCTGTTATTTTTTTTACTGGAAGATTTCAGAAAAATAGCTTAGAAATTTAAAATACTATAGTAAAATAAATATCATGAAATAAATATTATGAAAGTGATTGTAAAATTTAATGATTAAAAAAATGAGAAATCAAAGAAACATTGAATTAGTGGTGGAAACATGAGGGCAAGCCACTGTCCTAGATTGAATTGTGTTCCCCAAAAATACCTGTCAACCTGGCTAGATCATAATTCCCAGTATTGTAACGACTGCCTACCATTTTGCCATTTGATGTGATTTCCCCGTCTTGTAAATTCTATCACTATGATGTTAATGTGATAGATTAGTGGCAGTTATATTGATGAGATCTATGAGATTAGATAGCGTCTTAAGCCAATCACTTTTGAGATATAAGAGAGAGAAGCAAGCAGAGAGAGAGAGGGAAGTTGTATCACCAAGTAAGCAGTGCCAGGAGCAAAGCACGTCCTTTGGACCTGAGGTTCCTGCGCTGAGATGCTCCCAAAGCAAGGGAAGAGTGATGACAAGGACCTGCCTCTAGAGCCACCAGAGAGAGAAAGCCTTTCCCTGGAGCTGACACCCTGAATTGAGACTTATAGCCTACTAGACTGTGAGAAAATCAGCTTCTCTTTATTAAAGCCATCCACTTGTGGTATTTCTGTTATAGCAGCACCAGATGACTAAGACAGCCCGTGACCTCTAACGTGTACTTTTTTTTTTCCTGTTAGAAGAATATCAGGCAAAATATCTATGATCTAGAGTCCTAATTCAGATTCAGATGATTGATATAATGAAGGATTATACATACCAAACTATTTCTTGAGTCCTTCTCAAAGCCCTAAAACTGCACTACACATATTAGTAGATTGAAAGATCATTTGCAATACATTTTTCTTTCCTTTGAAATCATTTAAGATTACATTCTAGAGTTTATAGTCCAATGAACATATTATGAACGCCTAGTATCTATAGTCTGATGTGCCTAGTGTATATAGCTTGATAAGATTAGGTTTGATCCTATGTTAAAAATTAGATTATTTAGGAGAAAATTTGTTGTGTGGCATAACTGGGAAGCACAGGGATAGAACTGACCAGAGGCATGACAGAAGCCAAGGGAAACTTGCTTTCTCATTCTATTGGCTAGACCTCTATGTAGGTCATGCTTTTTCTTACTACAGATACTTTTCCTATATTTGATTGAGAAAAACAGCAAATGGGCACTTTCAGATCATATTATTCCAATCTAGCAACGCCGGTAGGGGGAGAGCTTGTTCTTTCCATAGTCCAGAAAAGGAATCTGATTAGACCAACCTGGACCAGTCACTATTGTCAGGGTAATGAGGTACCTGTATTTATACAGTTTGCATCATGTGCCCATGCTGATGCCAAGGGCAGTGTTTTGTATCAGAAGAAGATGGATAAGAGAGTGAGAGAGTAGACAAATCAGTTGCTGCCATAGTCAGGAGAACCCTGGAGACAATTATTGCACTGCAGTTTTGTCTCTTGTTTGTTTAAATCAAAAGTGTGGCATAGAAAAACTCAGCAAAATCTAAAGCAGTTGGAGTTAATGTTCAGGATATTACTCTCTCACATCCCTGAAATACTCTACTGTTTTACATTCCTCACTAGGCAGCACGTTTCATTATTGGATAGCTCTTTCTCATTCAAAAAAACCAAAAAACAGCACAAAGTAATGATGTTGAGGAAGATCATGGTTATTAATACAGAAATGAAATCAACCAAATTGGTAATATGAATCTTATATGGAAAGTAACTTTGGGCTGGGCATATATTGATGATAATTGCAATGAAAGTGCTTATGAAAGTCTCAGAATATAAATATGGACCATATTGTCCTGTCTTTGATGGTAATCAGTGTGCCCCAAGTGATGGTGAGGCTAGGAGTTCCAAACAAAGCTTGCCAAATGTTCCCAGTATCAGCAACCCAGTTGACCACATGGGTATGGAAGATTCTAACAGTCAATGTATTCAACAGAGACATAGAAATGGGAGTAGGCAGGTCATTTACATGAGGTTTTATGAATAAAATCAGACAAAAACACAGTACATCCAAGTTATATATCATTAAGAGAGAAGATAAGAATTGGAAAGAAGTGAGGATATTTGGGAAGGAGGAAGAGTATAGAAAGATAAGCAGATGAGGCAGTAAAAAACTGTAACAAGGTGTCCAGTACCTTTGCAATAGATCTAATCAGGGGAAAAGTGTTAAACACTTTTATCAGAAAGTCATCCAAACTCTTTATACTTTGGTGGTTGAATAAAATCACTCAAGGTCACACACTAGTAAATGGAAAGGCTGAAAATTTAACTTAACGACTCTAGGATACCAAGTACTATACACTTCTAGCTTATTGTGATAAACTGCTTCCAAATTACCTCAAAGCCATTTGGGGCATCTGCCAACCTTCCTAACCCACAGGCTTTCATTTCTTTTTCTTAGGTTACTCTCCACTTTTCTTCAATCCAATAAGCTCTCAGGAAAGCATCACTTCTCGGTAATTAAACTGCAATGAGTATTTTTTAAGCTATCCTGATGTGTTTGAATACTCATCTTCCCCACTCCACATATGGGCCAGTTGATGTGTAATGACTAGGTTCTCAAATATCAGGGCCAAATACCAGCAGGGTTTCTTGACAAAAGCACAGAAGCTTTCTTCATTCTGAGACACATCAACACCCTTGCTGTAAATAGGCCAGGCCTCTTTGTTATGTATTTCCCTTCTTCCCCTCAAGTGGAAGGAACTATAAGGATTCAAGTATTCATTCAATAGAAATTTATTGAATGTTGTTTCAAGTTTTAGGCAGTTGTGCAGGTGCTGGGGATTCAGGGAGTAAGAAAGAGACAAAAAAAAGACCACTGTTTGCTCTCATAAAACTTACACATAAGTGGGAAAACAGAAGTTATACTGGTCAACAAATGAATAAGCAAACAGATAATAAAGATGTAATGTCAGATATTGATAACTACTGGGGATATGATAAAGCGTCATGATAGGGATCGATTGGAGAGATCAGGAGTTCTTAACCTGGGCACATGGACACCAAGGGCTTCTTTACATGTATTTAATGGGTTTTATGAACTTCTTTAACTTGTATAAAGCTTACGTAGCTATGCCTATGCATCTTTTTATGGAGAAAGAGCATATAGAATGCACCAATATCTACAAGTAATATAACCTACAAGAAATTCAGAACCCTTAGATGGATGAGTTGACCATTTCCGATGAGGTGATATTAGAGCTGAGACCTAATTGAAAAGCCAAACTATGAGAAAGTGTGGGTCAAAAATTCCAAGCAGAATATACAGCAAGTTCCTAAGGCAGGAACATCGTCAGGCTCAGCGGATACCAATCCATGGATCCAAAGAAAAGGAAAACAATTGGTGAATAAATGTATAGCTTATATACTTAAGACTTTTGATTAACCAACCAACTTCTGTCTCAAATACTTTGGCTAGCAAGGTCTCTAGACTCTTCTGAAACTTATTAGAGAATTCATAACTGCAATATAATTATTGTTCCTACTGCAATAGTCATATAACATATATTAATGCGTATGACTAAATAGAGAAGGAGATACTCAAAGAAAATAGGTTATTCAATTTCTTTTCTACCATCTCTTACCTAACCCAATATGCTTATATTGATTAGTGTACTCTTCTAAACATGAAGCTTGTTCTGTCTCCACACTCCCATAAGGCTAATATTCCTAGAGAAGGTAACTATGAAAATCACATAGTTTGTAAGATAAGTTATATCAATCAGATTCTGCAGTTGTTTTTGTTCATATTCTAAGTCTTAACTGAGAATGCTGTCATGTACTTGGTCAGGAAGATCTAGGGACTTAGATATTACAGGCCCTATCTGTCATAAAAAATAGTCAAGTTAATATCACACTGATAGGACTTTGATATCTGTGAGGTTAAGACAGTGAATAAAAAAATGTACCTGACCCCCGGTAGAACTTTACCAAAGATTATGATGACAGGCAGTAAATTGAATGCTGTGTTTCACTGAGTTGATTTGACAGCTCATTGTAAGCTGTAAAAATTGGCAAAAACTCCAGTTTCTGTTATCTCAAATATGTGGTTGCAGTGTAAAAAGAGGTCGAATCAAACATGATATTTTATATCCAGAGATAATATGTACGCGGAAACACAAACACATATATTTGCACACAAACAGACAAAACACCTTAATATTGTGTGTTTACACTCTGCTTTAAGAGACTTAAATAATTTGAGGAAATTATGAGTCAGACTAAATTGTTGGTGAGCTGTGGTGGTACCATGATTAAGAGATCAGCTGCTAACCAAAAGGCTGGCAGTTTGAATCCACCACCTGCTCCTTGGAAACCCTATGGGGCAGTGACTCCACAGTAATGAGTTTGGTTTTGTACTTTTATGGGCCAAACGACATTGTTGGCGTTATGCAAGCAGAAAGCCGATTAGTTACTATTTCTACTTTTAGATCATTCCTGAATGTAATAATTGTTCAGAAAATATTTTTGACTGATTTTTTTTTAATAAAAACAACCTTTTTTTGAAACGTTAACAAAAAGAGAATGTCATTTGTTTTCTCTCGTCTTTTTTTTTTTTTTTTTAGGCTAGGCTTATTTATATTGTTGAGCTATCAAAGACATGTGCAACTAAGTTTATTCATAATCACAAAGGTATTTTGGAAAGGATGTAACCCGAAAAGACACAAAAGAATATGAAAATGTGAGGCTGAAGGAAGAATATGCTGCCTTTCTCAGTGAATTCAACTGAGTAATTGGCCACCAGAGTCGCTAAAGCGCCTTGAGAAATTTTGCCAAACTACTCCATCTTTGCAGACTTCTGTCTAACGGGCTCCAGACACTTGGACCATTACTACCAGATATTACTCAGCTAATTTATGCTGGCTGCTGCATCCATAAATCACCTGATGAAGGACAAAGTTATTATTAACCGATAGTTTTGAAAGATAATGAAACGTCTTAATAGTCCTCATCTGTCCAGGCATTACCTTCTTCCAATTCTTTACCCCAAAGTCCACATTATATGTGGCCAAAAAATGTGTTATGGTGTGAAAATAGAATGAATCAGTTCTAAGATTAAGAGATAATTATTAATTTATTCAATATTACTTCATGTACAAGCATATAACAATTTAACGCAATCTCCCATGTTGTCTTCCTTCTTTCTTTCATCCCTTCCCTTTTTCCTTTGTGCAATTCACTCTTTTGTCATTCCTTTTTTTTTCTTTCCTTTCTACCCCTCCTACCACCTCAATTTTTTTCTTTTTTTGCAACTGCAGTACGAGGAATCCTAAGTAGCACCCAGCTTTTTCGACTTAAACTTTATTCTTTTCCTTGCACCAAATTAATCAATTTCAATTGCTCTCAAGGCACTGACTTCCACTGGATCAATTCTTAGCTGCATATGGATTTATCTTTGCCAGGATAAAAACCATACCTAGAAGTTCTATCTCTTTCTAAATGCCTTTGCAAGGTAGTAGAGGTTATTTGCTAGTTTGCCTTTCTTGCCTGAAGATTTTGTTAAACTTCAGTTCATAAACAATGTTTGCCTTCCAGAACCAAGTGAATTGGAGCTTTGTTCAAATGTATTCTCATGGCCTTATACAGAGAACCAAGCACATTCTTACTACAGTAAAGATGATCATTGTAATGTGTGTCCTTCTTCTTTCTCATTAAGTTACAGGTAACGTTGTAAGTCCGGAGAATATAATACTGGGATTGCATTAGACTTGCTGAAAGGGTTGAGTCCATGGGTATTTCTGAATGTAAGTTTGCTAGGCAAGATGGCTTTACTATCTTTTAACATTCATAACAGAAAACATAAGCCAATTACATGCAGAGTATTAGAAGAAATATAAACCAGGCAGGAAAAAAGTCCATATGAATGAAATATTCAGGAAGGAATTTTAGTTGCAGGACCACACCAGACACAGAATTAGTTATTTACATAACAAATTAAGAATGGTGTTAGACGTCAAGAAGTTTTGTTTTTTACAGTGGTTAATTAATGGTCCTTTAAAATCTCTTCAATTCAAACCAAATGAAAATAGAAAAAACAGGGACAGTTTATTTGTTTTACTTGACTTTGGGAAAGTATTACCTGTAGGTCAACTAAGAACTTAAGATACATTAGCATATATTCTATTTGAAGGGAAATGCAAAATTCTTGAAAGACAGCCTCTTTTATAAGACTATATTTCATTATTTAACTTAAGGAAACAATCAGTGCTATACAAAAATATTTACATATAAAAATGTATCACAGAGTTATTTTTATAGCAAAAAATTGAAAGAGCTTAGGAGCTTGATAAGAAGGGATTGGTTTTAAATTAACATTCATGTGTGGGCACTAAAAATATTTTTGCAAAATGAAAAATAAGTTGAAAAAAGTTTGCAATATATTGTTAAGTGTAAAAAAGAAGGTTAGCCATAAGTACAGCAAGAATGGCCCCAATTTCATTTTAAACACACAGAGTAAAAAAAAAAAAAAAAAACAAATTGAAGAAAATATGTTCATATTTTCACAATGGTTATTTCAATATGGTGAGATTGCAAGTGAATTTTTTTCCATTATCTCTATGCTTCCCTGTTTATTCCAGAGTGAGTAAAATAGCTCACATTATTTTCATGATAAAAAAGGTAAAATAATTTTTAAAGAGCAATACATCAAAATGTGCCCTTAGAACTCCGTCCTTCTCTACCACCATCCATTTCCATTTATCTAGGTATTTAGGAAGCTCTTGAATTATTCCTCTTCCTCAGAAGAAAAGCCTGGTGATCTACTTCTGAAAAATCAGCTATTGAAAATCCTGTAGAGCACAGCTCTGCTCTGACACATATGGGGTTGTTATGAGTCAGAATCAACTCTACGGTAGCTGGTTTGGGAGGTAGTGATGGTGCAGTGTCTGAATTCTTGCCTTTCACATGACAGTCTAGGGTTTGATTCTGTTTAGTGCATCTCATGTGCAGCCACCCACCATCTGTCAGTGGAAGCTTGTATGTTGCTATGATGCTGAACTAGTTCCAAAAAATTGGCCAATGAAAACCATATGGATCACAACAGTCTGATGAAGTTTTTGCATGAGGTTACCATGAATCAGAGGCTGAACTAACAGCAGCTAACAATAACAGAATGCTGTAAAAACAAGACATACTTCTTCAATCAGTTTGCCCTAATTTACGCTAGTCCTGTCATCTTGAGGCTATTCATGTAAAGAAATTTTAGGGCAACTCATAAAGAGAGAATTGGACGAGGAATGAAAATGAGAACAAGGAGGAGATCGAAAGAGTGAAGAAAGCAAAGGGAAATGATAAACCAATAGAGTTTAATATAATTTTATATGTCGCCTGGGCTTCTCTGTGGCCATGGTGGGGGGGGGAACACTACTCCTAATGCAATAACTGCATCTACAATTGTTGTTGTTGCATCTACCATAAAAGATAATAAGAACATTTCATATTCTATTAAGAATTTTCAAAATCTTTCTTACCATTAAATCCTCTGATGTTGTTGCTGTTGTTAAGCGCAGTAGAGTCAATTCCAACTCATAGCGACTATAGAGGACAGGGCAGAACTGTCCCATAGGGTTTCCAAAGAGTGGCTGGGGATTTGAACTGCTGACCTTTTGGTTAGCATCCAAGCTCTCAACCACTGCACTACCAGGGCTCCTAGATTCTCTAGAGAACTTGTTTTGTCACTTCCTTTTTTGTAAGTACAACAACAACAACAAAAAAGACGTAGTCCCTAGCTTTTAGTGTCACTACCCAGGTCCTCCAACTTCAGGATCAATATGAACTGCCTCTTGTCATATATGTTTTACACTTCAAAGGGAAGGGAAACTATCTCTAACACTATATTCTAGCAGTGTCAGTTCCTCTAGGAAGGTTTGTGTTATATTTGAGGCCTAATGCTCATCTGTCAATAGAAACCAGGATTCACTCACAATGGATTTTTCTCCTCCAAGCTCACAGCAGGATAAACCAGTAAAATGGAAGTAGGAATTTGTACCTAAAAGTAAATATTACTAGTGCCCTTGAAGTCAATCTTTAGTGTGCCAGGAATTGTGCTGAGCATGTTGTTCTAGCCTCCAGCTTCAGAATTCTGACTGCCTGTTGCCTCTGCTGTTTCTGAAACTGTCAGAACTGAAAGCAATCATTTCCTATTACTGTACTCCAACATGGGCCTGGCTACAGGTCTCTTCACTTATGAAAATGGCAAAAAAATCAGCATAGGGCCTACAAAAAATTGAATTACAAGAATAAGTAGAAATTGTGAAAAAAATTGGAGAAAATTTTGACATTATAATAGATATTCTTTATAAAACAGGAAAAAAATCTGATGTATCTTCTCCATAAACTGAAGAAGTACCTTGGTTCCATCAAATAAGTAAAGACCAACAACAACAAAAAAAATGATTCAGGGGAATAAATAACATAATATTTGAAGTTAAAAAAAAAAAAGGAGGAGGTGTAAGTGGAAGACCTATCATGAGAGAAAATGAAATTAGAAGTATTAGGATGAGCTTTTGGAAAACAAACATGAAGAAGAAGAAATGAACAATGTGATCAAAATAGATGATAAAATATATACTGGATATGGACCACTAGATCACAGAGATTCAACTCATGACAATTCTGGTCTTCAGATAAAGAAGAGAAGAAGCAGGAGGAGGGCAGAGAGGAGTAGGAGAAGATTGCTATCAATAAACATAAAATAAGTATGTATCTACCATACTTATTAAACATGGTCTATGCATAAAGGAAAAATGGAGAATTAGCATCAACACAAGAGGAAAAAGAAGTATGACCACTGTGGTGAAAACATGGATAACATTTTATTTCCAAAAATAAGGAGGAATGGTTAAGTATTTTATCACATCAAAAACTGAATCACACAAAAATGTCGGTAATGTGAAGGTAAACAGATAAGTTAATATTACATGTGATCATAAAAAATGCAAGAATGACTGTATAAATATCTTAAGGACAATTTCCTATTGTTAAAAGAAGCATTTAACATAGATACAAATTTAATTAACCCATATAGATCAAAAACACTAATTAAGATACATAAAGTCAAAGCTGTTTAAAATGTGGAACAAAATGGAGAGAAACAAAATTAAGTCAGAATATTTTGGAAATTTCTTCATTCATACACACATGTATGTTCATAAATGCATCATAGCAATCATTACATACATAGAATTATATTGGGTAGATTTGTTTTTCCTTTAACTTCCTTTTTGAAAATTTTATTTTTCCTCTTCTCTTTCCTAACATTTTCCATCCCATTTCTTAAACAATATTGACTCTGTATATCCCCATCTATCATTTTCTTCATGCTCACATCAAAATGCTTGTCTTAAATTGTTGCATGATATTCCATAGTAGGACTGCATCTTAGATTCCTAGGGCTTCCATAGCAAAGTATCCCAAAGTAGGTGACTTTAAAGACCATAAAATTATTGTCTTAAGGTTTTGAAAGATAAAAGTCCAAATCAAGTTATTGACTGTGTTGATTTCTTCTAATGGTTCTGAGAGATAAACCTTTCCATGCCTCTCTCCTTGCTTCTGATGATGGCCTGCCATGCTTAGTGTTCCTTGACTGGTAGTTGTACCTTCACATAGTATTTTCCCCCTGGGTCTGTCCTTTTATAAGGACAGAAGTCACATAGCATTAGAAGTCACCCTAGTCCAGTGTGACCTCATGTAAACTTTAAAAACCCTGTTTCCAAACAAGGTTACATTCACAGGTACACAGGTTGACATATACTTTGGAGGGGCAAAATTTAATCATTAACAGAATTGCCATAATATATCCAATCACTTGCCTTTTGAGAGTTATGTATTTTTTGCCTCTATGTACAATGTTGCTATATAAAAACTTAACATATGTATCTCTATGACCTTGTTTTATTATTCCTAAAATTCTCAGGAATGAGACTGATGAGTATGTTTTTTTTCCAATGTTTAGAATACTCTTCTGAATTGTTTTCCAAAAAGGCTGTTTCAATTTAAATATCCACAAACCCATTTTCTCCACCTGCAATAAGTGTTATTGCTCTTTTGAAATTTTTCCCAGTCTGATGGTTGTAAAGTAGTAACACATTTCTGTTTCCATTTCCCTAACTACCACTGAGTTTGAGTTTTTGTTTTGTTTTGTCTTGTTTTGTTTTCCCATTTGGATTTACTCCTTTATGAATTTTATCTTAATATTGCTTGTCATTATTTTTGAAAATAGCTAAGAACTAAGCTATATTATAGAACATAATGTTTTGTCTGACCCTTGTATGGCAATATTTTCCTTAAATTTGAGCTGTATCTATTAAGGCTTTTTAAACTCTTTATAAAAAAGATTCTATTTATTGTCAAATGTTATCTGTGTGCCCTTTCATAGTTTTATTGGTTTGACATATTTGAGTGTATAGCTAAGTACCAAATTAACAGATCTTGTAAATATTCTTGAAACAGTTTTATTGTTTTATATTTTATAGTTAATTTTTTAATCCATAAATTATCTTTTCTGAATGTTATCTGTCTTAGACATCTAGTGCTGTTATAACAGAAATACCACAAGTAGATGGTTTTCACAAAGAAAAAAATATTCTCTCACAGTCTAGGGGTCTAGAAGTCTAAATTCAGGGGCCAGATCCAGGGAAAGACTTTCTTTCTCTGTTGGCTGTTGGGGGAAGGTCCTTGTCATTAATCTTCCCCTGTAGAGGTACTTCTCAGAGCAGGGACCCTGGATCCAAAGGATGAGCTATTCTCCTGGCTCTTATTTCTTGGTGACGTGAGGTCCCCTTGTCTCTCCGCTCGATTCTCAATTTTGTGTCTCAAAAGAGATTGGCTTTCAGACACACTCTAATCTTGTAGTCCTGCCTCATTAACTAAGCTGCCACTAATCCCATCTCATGAACATCATAGAGATAGAATTTATAACACATAGGAAAATCACATCAGATGACAAAATGGTGGACAATCACATAATATAGGTAATTATGACCTAGCCAAATTGAAACATATTTTTTGGGGACACACACCAATCTATGACATTCCACCCTTTGGCTCCCCAAAATTCATGACCTTGGTGCATGTAAAACACTCACCCCATCATATCATAATAAAAGTCTTAATTCAACTCCAAGTCCAAAATCCAAAAATCCCTCTTCCTCTATGAAATCTAGAAGACAAGTTATCTACTTTCAAAATACAGTGGTAGAACAGGCACAAGCTAGACACTTTCATTACAAATGGGAGAAATTGGAGGAAAAGAAGGGATAACAGGCACCAAGCAAATCAGCAGAACACATCGCAGTAGTCCTCAAGGCTTAAAAACAATCCTCTGTTCTCTGAGACCATTTAGACAATGGTCCTGCCCTCCAGACCCTAGGTATTGGCCACAAACTCCGGATTCTGAGCGGGAGGTCCCTTGGCTCTGGGCTTCTGCTCCGCCTTCCAGGCCCACTGGAACAGAAACTCTACTCCCTCAGCTTTGTGAGGTCCTATCCTCCTTATACTCCATCTGAGTGGTGACTCCACCATTTAAGACCCCAGAAGTTGTGTTCCATACCCTTTGAGATTGAGGCAGCTCTGCTTCCTGAGTTCCTTGTCTCTTCAACTTCTACTTTCTGGTTTATTGGCCTCTCAGCCCCTCGAGCCTCACTGCCAACGTCTACCCTGCTGGGGTAAATGTTCTAAAGCTCTGTAACTCCACTGACAAGGATCTGAAAGCACCCGACTCTGCCAGGAAGCCTCCTGCCAAAGGCACTCAGCTCTCTCACTTTGTGGATCGGCTCTCGCATTGTCTCATGCTGGTTTCCTAGTTCTGCTGCTGCCACTTCCCTCTGCTGCTGCCTCTCGACATCTGCATTGTCTCCAGTGTAACAGCTCTCCTCATTTCCTTCTGAGTCGTCTATCCATTCACAGTTTCAAAACCACTTTCATGTTTTAGGTGTCTGTTTGAACAGAACCCCACTTCTGGTACCAAATTTTGTCTTAGTACTGCTATAACAGAAATGCCACAAACGGATGTCTTTCACAAAGAAAAAATATTCTCTCACAGTCTAGGAGTCTGTAAGTCCAAATTCAGGCGGTCAGCTCCAGGGGAAGGCTTCCTTTCTGTTGACTCTGGGGGTAAGTCCTTGTCTTCAATCTTTCCTTGTCAAGGATCTTCTCAGAGCAGAGATCTCAGGTCCAAAGAATAAGCTATTCTCCTGGCTCTTTTTTCTTAGTGATATGACGTCCCCCTGTCTCTCTGCTGGCTTATTGCTTTTATATCTCAAAAGTGATTGGGTTGGCTTAAGACACAATCTAATCTTGTAGATTGGGTTCTGGCTTATTAACATAGCTGCCACTAATCATATCACATTAACATCATAGAGAGAGGATTTACAACATGTAGGAAAATCACATCAGATGACAAAATGGTGGGCAATCACACAATACTGGGAATCATGGCCTAGCCAAATTAATACACATATTTTTGGGGGGACACAAATCAGTCCATGACAGTATCCTTCTTCATTTCCAAATTTTGCATTCAAATTACCAGTAATTTTCAATGTATCTTGATTGCAGATTTGATCAATTTCAGACTGCAGAAGGTGGTAAAAATTTTTAATTTCTTCATCTTTGGCATTAGTTGCTGGTGTGAGAATTTGAATAACAGTCATATTAACTGAGCTTCCTTGCAGGTGTATGGATACTATCCTATCTCTGACAGTGTTGCATTTCAGAATAGAGTTTTAAAAGTTCTTTTTCACTAAGAACGTGATGTCATTCCTATTTAGTTTGTCATTTCTGGCACAGTAGGCCATATGATAGTCTGATTCAAAATGGCCAATACCAGTCCATTTCAGCTCACTAATGCCTAGTATATTGATCTATGTGTTCCATTTCATTTTTGACAGCTTCCAATTTTTCTAGATTCATACTTTCCACATCCCACTTTCCAATTATTAATGGATGTTTGCAGCTAACCAATCGAGTACATCTGTTGAAAGAGAGGATGGAGATTTCAATATTATCAGTCAGAACAACGCCAGGGACTAACTACACAACAGACCATAAACTGCTTATTCAGAAGTTCAAGTTGAAGCTGAAGAAAATTCAAACAAGCCCTTGAGTCAAAGTACAACCTTGGAATATCATACCTGAATTTAGAGACTATCTCAAGAAAAGATTTGCTGCATAGAACAATAATGACTGAAGGCAAGGCCACTTATGGGATGACATTACAGACATCATACATGAAGAAAGCAAAAGGTCATTAAAAAGACAGAAAAGAACAAAATAGGTGTTAGAAGAGACTCTGAAACTTGCTAGCTTGTAGCTAAAGTGAATAAAAGAATTGATGAATAAAATAACTTTGAAATTTCAAGGGGTGGCTCAAGAAGAAAAACTTAAGTATTATAATGAAATGCTCAAAGAGCTGGAGTTAGAAAACCACAAAAGAAGAACGCATTTGGCATTTCTCAAGCTGAAAAAACTGAAGAAAAAATTCAAACTTCGATTTGCAATATTGAATGATTCTATAGGGAAAAAAATTGGTGAGCGGCAATGCTCTGGGCGATCAAACATTTGATATTTTTCTATAATTTTGTCAGAATGAGAAGCATAAGGAAGCCGATTGGTAGGGCCTACTTTTGCTTAAAGTGATGAAAGAAAGAGACGAGCTTACGGCTTCAGAGCCAACGCTCAAGCACCATGTAAATGACCTGAAGGTTGTCACTTGTGCCCTAAAGAAAGCCTGATTTCTTGTACTAACAGAGTTGATATTCCCAAAAAACAAACCCAGAGCCTTAAAATAAGAGTGAATAAATTACAACACTGTCGTAGTCATCAAGAGCTGCTATAACAGAAATACCACAAGTGAATGGCTATAACAATTCATGGCACCAGCTCCAGAGGAAGGCTTTCTCTTTCCGTCGGCCCTGGAGGAAGGTCCTTGTCATCAGTCTTCCCTTGGTCTGGAAGCATCTCAGCACAGGAACCTCAGGTCCAAAGGGTGTGCTCTGCTCTCAGCACTGCTTTCTTGGTGGTATGAAGTTCCCATGTCTCTCTGCTTACTTCTCTTTTATATCTCAAAAGAGATTGGCTTAAGATACTACCTAATCTTGTAGACCTTATCAGTATAACTGCCACTAATCCATGTTATTACATCATAGCTGTAGGATTCACAACACATGGAGAAATCATATCAGAAGATAAAATGGTAAATCATCTTAGAATTGTAAAAGGGAATCATGACCTAGCCAAGTTGACAAATATTTTGGGGAGACAAGATTTGATCTGTGACAAACACCAATGGAATTCCCAATCTTGAATGGTGCCTGAAGTTAAACTGAGGGCATTGACTGGGGAGAAATGGGATGCTGGAACTTGAGATGGGGACTTACTGACAATCAGGAAGCTGGAGGCTTTAAGCCCCTAATTTATTTGAATCTCTCCTGCCAACAAAACTTTTATCCCCTCCACCCCCATCTGATGAGATTAACCCAGTTGTGTCTGAAGAGCATTTGTCCAGGATATCGCCTGAGGCAGTATCTGAGTTATTGCCTAGGGGCATCTCCTGAGGCAGACGCCTAACAAGACATTGCTGAATATCCTCAAAACACATCCTTACCACTCATTTTTGCAACTAGAGCTATACCTAGACTTAATTCCAAGCGAGCCCCCAAAAGTGAAGTACAAAGTGTGACTCAGGAGGAGGTAAGTTACACTCTAACAGAACTGCCTGCATTTTCTAATATGTACAAATAGAAACCTGGGAAATACGTGTGGGAATGGCTGTTAAGGATGTGAGATAATGATGAAGGAACATAAAGTTGTATCAGTCTGAGTGTACTGATATGGGCCCACTAAGCAGAGATTCTTCATTTAATGTTTTAGCTTGAGAGGTTAGGAAAGGATTTAACAGTTTCGTTGGGTAGGAGAAGCATGAATCTCATTGTGGCCTACACTAAACCAAGCAGAAATCTCAGACCTGCCTTGGTATACTATAGAAGAAGGTATCAAAAGACTTAGGGAAATTGGCATGTTAGAGCGGATTTATCAGGTCAGACCCACAGACCCACACATTGAGTGCCCAGAGGACACACTTTTTACCACAAAGGTGAGGAACAAGTTTATGAAGGGAGGCTCAGCATCCCTGAAGACTGCTGTCATTGCTATTTTATGTAAATAATATTTAACAGTGAGAGCTGCCCTAACTGAATTAAGACACCTAACTACAATGGGGCTAATTTGACCCCATGGTGGTAGGGCCCAAGTGGAGGCACTTAAAGGACAAGGACAAGATGGGCTTGGCTACTGTAATGGACAGTGTAGTCAAAGCAATGATTATTATATGATTGCAATAGCCTGATTCATATGGATTTATGACATTTACTAATTAGCCATGGTAGTGACTACCAGTGAAATAGATGGGAAATCTACTACATATTTCCTTGCTCTGTACAAGTGGAAAAATTCTAGGTCAAGTGAATGGCAGTCTGACTTGAATCATCAGAATAGAAAGTCAGGGGCTTTCAATCAATTCCCAGACTTGAGCCAGTTTAGAGACCTACAACTCCATGAATGAAGGGGAGGCCAGGTTCCCTTAAGGAAGAACCCAGTACACTGCTAAAAATTCACACTGTTAGTCTTTCTCCCACCTTTCCCCAAGGAATCTACAGCCTCTTATGAGAGCGATTGTTCATTAGAGAAAAAGAAATAATCAGACTTTTCAAGGATTACTGGCTACTGGCTCTGAACTTACACTAATTCCAGGAGACCCAAAATGTCACTGTGGCTCACCAGTCAGAGTGGAGGCATACGGAGATCAGGTTATTAACAGAAGCTTAGCTCATGTTCATCTCACAGTGAGCCCAGTGTGTCCCCCTAACCTATCCTATACTGATTTCCCCAGTTCCAGAATGCATAATTGGAATAGATATATTTAGCAACTGGCACAAACCGCACATTGGATCACTAACAAGTGGAGTAAGGGTTATTATGGTAGGAAAAACCAAGTGAAAGGCATTAGAACTGCCCCTACTTAGGAAAATAGTAAACCAAAAGCAATGTCACAGTCCTGGAGAGATCAAATAAATTATTGCCACTATCAAGGACTTGAAGGATGAAGGAGTGGTGATTCCCAGCACATTTCAATTCAACTCATGTATTTGGCTTGTGAAAAAAACAGATGAATCTTTGAGAATAACAATGGATTATCAAAAGCTGAACCAGTTGGTGACTCCAATTGCAGCTGCTGTTCCAGATATGATTTCATTGCTTGATGAAATTAATATATCTCCCGGTACCTGATATGCAGCCATTGATCTGTCCAATGCCTTTTTCTCAATTCTGGTTTTGAAGGACCACCAGAAGCAGTTTGCCTTCGGCTGACAAGGCTAGTAATACACCTTCATTGTCCTACCTCAGACGTATGTCAGCTGTTCAACCTTATGCCATAATTTAGTCCATAGTGAGCTTGATTGACTTTCCCTTCCACGAGATGTCATGCTGGTCCATTACACTGATGATATTGTTTTGATTGGACCTAGTAGGAAGAAGTGTCAATGAGTCTGGACTTACTAGTAAAACGTTTTTGTGCTAGAGGGTGGAAAATAAATATCCCCCAAAAAGTTCAGGTGCATTCTACCTCAGTGAAATTTCTAGAAGTCCAGTGGTGTGGGACATGTCAAGATGTTTCTTCTAAAGTGAAGTGGCCCCTCCTACAACTAAAAAAAATGCACAAAGTCTGGTGAGTTTCTTTGCATTTTGGAAGTAACGCGTCCCTTATTTGAGTGTGCTGCTCCAGCTTATTTATCAAATGACTCAAAAAGCTGCTAGTTATGACTGGGTCCCACAAGAGAAGGTTCTCCAGCAGGTTCAGGCAGCCGTGAAAGCCTCTCTGCCACTTGGGCCATATGGTCCAACTTATCCAATAATTCTTGAAGTGTCAGTGGCAGATCTGCTGCTTGGAGTCTTTGACAGGCCCCTATTGAAACATAAAATGAATCTGTGCTTAGGATTTTGGAGCAAAGCTCTGCCATTACCTGCAGATAACTATTCTCCTTTTGAGAAACAGCTTTTAGTTTGTTATTGGGCATTAGTAAAGACCGAATGCTTAATAATGGGCCACCAATTCACCATGCAGCCTGAGCTGCCCATTATGAACTGGGTATCATCTGACCTGCATAGCTATAAAGACAGAGTGCACAGCAGCACTTTATCATTAAATGGAAGTGGTATATACAAGTCTGGGCCTGTGTAGGACCTGAAGGCACAAACAAGTAAGTTGCAATAGGACGTGGCCCAAATACCCACGGTGTCTATTCCTGTCACAGTAGCTTCCATCTCCCAGTCTGTGTTTATGGCCTCATGGGGAGTTCTTTACGTTCAGTTGACAGAGGAAAAGAAAACTAGTGCTTGGTTTACAGATGGTTCTGTGTGGTATGCAGGCTCCACTGGAAAGTGGACAGCAGCAACACTACAGCCCCTTTCTGGGAACTTTTCAAAGGTCAGTAGTGAAGGGAAATCCTTCCACTGGGCAGAATTTTAAGCAGTGAACTTGTTTGTTCACTTTTCTTAGAGAGAAATTTCCAGATGTGCAACTGTATACTGATTCATAGGCTGTGGCCTGTGGCCAATGATTTGACTGGATGGTCAGGGACTTGGAAGGAACAAGATTGGGAAATCGGAGACAAGAAGGTATGGGAAAGAGGTATATGAAGAGACCTTTCTGAATGGGCCAAAGAAGTGAAGATATTTGTATATCTTGTGAATAATTGCCAAAGGTGACCTAGGCAGAGGAGGATTTTAACAATCAAGTGGATAGGATGACGTGTCCTGTGGAAACCAGTCATTTTTTCCCCAGCCATTGCTGTCATTGCCCAATGGGCTTATGAGCAGAGAGTTTGTGGTGGCAGGAATGGAGGTTATGCACGAGCTGAGCAACATGAACTTCCACTCACCAAGACTGACTAGGCTACAACCACTGCTGAGTGCCCAGTTTGCAAGCTGTAGAGACCAACACTGAGTCCCCGATATGCCAACATTTCTCGAGGTGAGCAGCTGACAACGTGGTGGCCGGTTGATTACATTGGACTTTTTCTATCAGGAAAGGGCAGTGATCGAATCTCACTGTCATAGATACTCACTCTGGATACAAATTTGCCTTCCCTGAACTCAATGATTATGAAAAAAACTATCATCCCTGGACTTATAGAATGCCTTATCCACCAACATGGTATTTCACACAATATCACCTTGGATCAAGGGTCTTACTTCATGGCAAATGAAGCATAACAATTGGCCCAAGCTCATGGAATTCAATGGTCTTACCATGTTCCCATCATCCTGAAGCAGCTGGCTTGATAGAAGGATAGAAGGACCTTCTAAAGACACAATTATGACACCAGCCAGGTGGCAATACCTCACAGGGTTGGGGAAATGTTCTTCAGGAGGCTGTAAGTGCTCTAAAACAGTGTCCAACATATGGTGATGTTTCTCCCATAGCCAACGGATTCATGGGTCCAGAAAACAAGGGGTGGAAATAGGAGTGGCATCACCCACAATTACCGCTAGTAACCCAGTTGCAAAAATTTGCGTCCTCTCCTCACAACTCTATGCTCTGCAGGTCTAGAAGTCTTAGTTCCAAAGGGAGGAGGAACACTCTCACCTGGAGAAACATCACTGATTTCATTGAACTGGAAGTTAAGAATGCCACCAGGTCACTTTGGACTCCTTTTGCTTCTGGATCAACAGGCAAAGGAGAGAGTTATCTTATTGGTTAGTGTGACTGACCCTGATTATGAAGAAGAAATTGGATTGATATTACATAATGGAGGTATAGAAGAGTATGCTGGAATGCAGTTTATCCCTTAGGGCATCTCTTAGCACTTTCATGCCCTGCAAATTAAAGTCAGTGGAAAACTATAGCAATCCATTGCCATCCAGACTACTACTGGCTCAGACCCTTCAGGAATGAAGGATTAGGTCACCCCAATAGGCGAAGAACCACAACCAGCTGAGTTGCTTGCTTAAGGTAAAGGGAATATGGAAAGGATGGTGGAAGAATACCAAAAACAAAAAAACAAACAAAAAAACCCCTAAAGTGATTGCCAGAGTTGATTTTGACCCATAGCAGCCCTATAGAACATAGTTTAACTCCCCCAAAGGGCTTCCAAGAAGATGCTGCTGAATTCAAACCTTTTGATTAGCAGCCAAGCTCTTAAGCACTACACTACAAGAGCTCCATAATGGCAGAAAAGGTAGTTCTATATGCCAGTTCCAACCACATGACCAGGTGCAGAAACAAGGGCTGTAATTGTTATGAGTATTCTCTCCTAGTATGCGTGCATCCCGTATTTTTTGTTCTTTACTTATAAAATATAAGATATAAATGAGGCTAGTGCATTTTTTGTTGTACACCTGTTAGTTCCATCAGGTTAGGCAAAAGCATGACTTTGTAATTGTCTTTATTTAGAAATTATATAAATTTTAAGGAGTTGTATGCAGGTGCCAAGTTGACAAGAGAAGAATAGTGATGGCTAAGGTTGTGTGTCAACTTGGTTAGGCTTTGATTCTCAGTGGTTTCACAAGGCTGCATCTTCTGGGTATCACAGGTTGTTAATAAATCTTACTCCAATCATGATACCAAATTCTTCTTCATATAGTCCAGCTTCTCGGATTATTTGCTCAACATACAGATTGAATAAGTATGATGAAAGGATAAAACCCGGAAACACATCTTTCCTCATTTTAAACCACTCAATATCTTCTTGTTCTGTTCAAACAACTGCTTCTTGGTCTATGTACAGTTTCCTCAAGAGCACAATTAAGTGTTCTGGAATTCCTATATTTGCAGAGTTATTGGTAATTTGTTGTGATCCACAGTCAAATTCCTTGCATAGCTAATAAAAGACAGGTAAACATCTCTCTGGTATTGTCTGCTTTCAGCCAAGGTCCATCTGAGATCAGCAATGATTGCCCTTGTTCCATAACTTCTGAATCCAGCTACAACTTCTTTTCTTTCCTGTCTGTTTAAATGACCTTTTGCTTTCTTCCTGTATGATGTCCTTGATAACATTCCACAGCTTGTCTGGTCTTCGTTCATTAGTGTTCAGTGACTCAAATCTATTCTCAAAATTCAGGTGGGATATACCCAAGGTGGTATTATGGCTCTCATGGACATGCTCTAATTATCTTCAGCTTCAACTTGAATTTGCATATGAGCAATTGATGGTTTGTTCCACAGTGGGCCCCTGTTCCGGCTGATTATGTTGCAATTCTTCATTTTCTCATTCCACAGGTGTATTCTATTTGATTCCTGTGTATCCCATCTGGAGAGGTACATGTGTATAGTCACTGTTTATGCTGTTGAAAAAAGGTATTTGCAACGAAGAAGTTGGTCTTGCAAAATTCTGTCATGTGATCTCTAGTGTTGTTTCTATCACCAAAGCCATATTTTCCAGCTACTGATCCTTCTTCTTTGTTTCCAGTTTTCACATTCCAATCACAAGTAATTATCAGTGCATCCTGATTGCATGTTTGATCAATTTCAGACTGCAGAAGTTGGTAAAAATCTTTAATTTCCTCATGTTTTTTATTAGTGTTTAGTACATAATTTTAATAATAGTTGTATTAACTGGTCTTCCCTGTAGACATATGGACATTATTCTATCACTGACAGAATTGTACTTCAGGATATATCTTGAAATGTTCTTTTTGACAATGAATGCAATGCCATTCCTCTTCAATTTGTCATTCCCATGATAGTAGACCATATGATTGTCTGATTCAAAACAGCCAACTTCAGTCCTTTTCAGCTCACTTATCCCTAGAATATCGATCTTTACACATTCCATTTCATTTTTGACTACTTCCAATTTTCCTAGATTCATACTTCATACATTCCATGTTCTGACTATTAATGGAAATTTGCAGCTGTTTCTTCTCATTTTAAGTCATACAACATCAGCAAATAAAAGTCCCGAAAGGTTTACTCTGTCATTAAGGCCAACTCTACTTTGAGAAGGCAGCTCTTCCTCAGTCATATTTTGAGCGCATTCCAACCTGAGGGGCTCGTCTTCCAACACTATATCAGATAATGGTCTGCTGCTATTCAAAATGCTTTCACGGCCCAATTTTTCAGAAGCAGACTGCCAGGACCTTCTTCTTAGTCAGTCTTAGTCTGGAAACTGGTGAAACCTGTCCACCATGGGTGACTCTGCCAGTATTCAAAATGCTGGTGGCATAACTTCCAGCAACACACAAGTCACCACAGTATAGCAAACTGACAGTTGCCACATGTGGTATTTTATATATATATATAAACAAAACCAAACCCAGTGCCTTTGAGTCAATTCCTACTCATAGCGATCCTATAGGACAGAGTAGAAATGCCCCATAGGGTTTCTAACGAGTGCATATAGATACTATTTTTATGCTGATAGCTCTTTTCTTCTGGGTTTGTTTTCCTCCTGCCCCCTCCCTCTGTGTGACACCCTCAAACCCTGCTATGCCAATTCTTTTCCACATGTCACTGTAAAAAAAATTAGCTTAACTTACCAGAACATGTTGGAAGGGGAGGGCATGGCTGGCAAACAAACATAGAAGTGCGTGTTATTTGCATAAAAATATAGTGTGTATAAACACATATATAAATATACAAACATACATATATACATATATGTCTGTGTATATATATATATATATATGAACCTTTGCCATCTAGTTGATTCCTACTCATAGCAACTTCATAGCTTTTCCAAGATTGTAAATCTCTATGGAAGCAGACTGTCACGTCTTTCTCCAGGGGAGCAGCTGGTGATTTCAAACCACCAGGCTTTTGATTAACAGGTGAATGCTTTGACCACTTTGCCAACCTGACTCTCTCTCTATATATACATAAATATATCAGAACAATTAAGAAAATTTTATTAAAAGACGTACAATTATGCTCATTTCCTTAATAAAATATTCATTAGCTGAAACAGGAAAGATAGTTGCCTTTAAGATATAATTATATAATTAGCTTCATGGAGAAAGTAGAAGTAGAACTACCACAAATAGAAGGAGAAAATAAAGCTCATACAAATCATGAAGAAAGGGTGAGAGATGTGGAGGAGAGATTCAGAAGACTCTACTAAATGATTGGTAGGAATTTAAGAAAGTAAGAAAAAAATTGGAGGAAAAGCCATAGCTATGTAACTGTCTAGAACCAAATATAAGTTGGGTCAGTAAAACTAAGTGTTTGGGGGCAGGCAAAGCAATGGGAAGTTGTCTAAACAGGTGCTTGATGTAAATGGTCAAATGCCGCTCTACTAAGCAAAAGGCTAGCAATTCAAACCCACCCAGAGACACCCAAGAAGAAAAGCCTGGTGATCTGCTTCTGCAAGGTCACATCCATGAAAACCCTATGGAACAGAGTTCTACTTTGTATAATAGATGAGCTCACCATGAGTTGGAATCAACTCAATGGCAACTGGTAGGCAAATAGGAATAAAGAAAAAGAGCTGAAGAATTAAATTCCCAATAATAACAGAGCAAATTTTGAGCACGTGCCTAGATAAAAAAGTAAGAGCACAAAACAAAAGGTCTTGTAACAATACAGCATTATCTCGCATGCAAACTGAGCAGAGCAAGCTCGTGTTAAGACACCACTGGAAGATATGACTACTTAGTGAAAATAAATTGGACATTGATAACAAATATCCTTTTAAAAACATTTAGTTGTATTATATTCCTGGGTATAAGATTATATAGGAGGTACTACTATTTTGTCTCCCACATGCATTGTCAGTTTGTCTAACTGTGGGGGATTGCATGTTGCCATGATGCTAGAAGCTGTGCCACCAGTATTCAAATACCAGCAGGGTCACCCATGGCAGACAGGTTTCAGCTGAGTTTCCAGACTAAGACAGACTAGGAAGAAAGACCTGGCGGTCTACTTCTGAAAGAAATTGCCCAGTGAAAACTTTATGAATAGCATCGAACCATTGTCTGATATAGCACCAGAAGATGAGCCCCTCGGGTTGGAAGATACTCAAAATACAACTGGGGAAGAGCTGCCTCCTCAAAGTAGAGTCAACCTTAAGGATATGGATGAAGTCCAGCTTTTGGGACTTTCATTTGATGATGTGGCATGACTAAAAATGAGAAGAAATAGCTGTAAACATACATCAATAATCAGCTAAAAATGAAACGGAAAGCAAAAACATCAATATTCTAGGCACTTGTGAGCTGAAATGGACTGGTATTGGCCATTTTGATTTGGACAGTCATATGGTATACTGTGATGGGAATGACAAAATGAAGAGGAATGGCATTGCATTCATTGTCAAAAAGAACATTTCAAGATCTACCCTGAAGTACAATGCTGTCAGCTATAGGATAATATCCATACTCCTACAAGGAAGACCAATTAATATGACCATTATTCAAATTTATGCACCAACCACTAAGGCCAAAGATAAAGAAATTGAAGATATTTACCAACTTCTGCAGTCTGAAATTGATCAAACATGTAATCAGGATGCACTGATAATTACTGGTGATTGGAATGTGAAAGTTGGAAACAAAGAAGAAGGGTTGGTAGCTGGAAAATATGGCCTTGGTGATAGAAATGATGCCAGAGATTGAATGACATAATTTTGCAAGACCAATTATTTCTTCATGGCAGTTACCTTTTTTAACCAACATAAACAGAGGCTAAACACACGGACCTTGCCAGATGGAATACACAGGAATCAAATCAACTACATCTGTGGAAAGAGATGATGGGAAAGCTCAATAGCATCAGTCAGAACAAGGCCAGAGGTGACTGGATATCAGACCATCAATTTCTCATATGCAAGTTCAAGTTAAAACTTAAGAAAATTAGAGCAAGTCTATATAGGGTAGCTATGAGTTGGAATCGACTCAATGCCACTGGGTTTGTTTTTTTTTTTTTTTGGTTTATCAGAGACAAAGTATGACCTTGAGTATATCACACCAGAATTTAGAAACCATGGCCAAAGACCAGATAAGTTGTGGAATGACATCAGGGAAAAAAGCAAGAGATAATTAAAAAGACAGGAAAGAAAGAAAAGACCTAAATGGGTGTCAGTAGAGACTCTGAAACTTGCTGTTGAACGCCGAGTAGCTAAACAAAAAGGAAAAAAAGATGAAGTAAAATTGCTGAACAGAAGATTTCAAAGAGCAGCTCGAGAAGACAAAATAAAGTATTATGATGACATGTGTAAAGACTGGGAGATAGAAAACCAAAAGAGAAGAACATGTTCAGCATTTCTCAAGCTGAAAAACTGAAGACAAAAATCAAGCCTCAAGTTGCAACACTGGAGGATTCTACGGGGAAAATATATACAATGCAGGAAATATCAAAAGAAGATGGAAAGAATACACAAAGTCACTATACCAAAAATAATTTGGTCGATGTGAAGGTAGCATATGATCAGGAACTGATGCTACTGAAGGAAAAAGTTCAAACTGCACTAAAAAAAAAGGCCCTGGCAAAAAACAAGGCTCTGGGAATTGAAGGAATACCACCTGAGATGTTTCAACAAATGGATGCAGCACTGGAAGTGCTCACTCGTCTATGCCAAGAAATTTGGAGGGCACCTACCTAGCCAACCTACTGGAAGAGATCTATATTTATGCCTATCCCCAAGTAGGTGATTCAACCGAATGTGGCAATTATAGAACAATATCATTAATATTACATTCAAGCAAAATTTTGCTAAAAGTCATTCAAAATTGGCTGTAGTAGAATATTGAGAGGGAACTGCCAGAAATGCAACCCAAATTTAGAAGAGGACTTGGAACAAGGGATATCATTGCTGATGTCAGATCTACCCTGGCTGAAAACAGAGAATACCAGAAAAATGTTTACCTGTATTTTATTGATTATGCTCAGGCATTCAACTGTGTGGATCATAACAAATTATGGATAACATTGTGGAGAACGTGAATTCTGGAACACTTAATTCTGCCCGTGGGAAACCTGTACATGGATCAAGAGGCAGTTGTTCAGACAGAACAAGGGGATACTGCATGGTTTAAAGTCAGGAAAGGTGTGCATTAGGGTTGTATCCTTTCACCATACCTATTCAATCTGTGGAAACACTGGTGGCATAGTGGTTAAGAGATACAGCTGCTAACAATAAAGGTCAGTGGTTCAAATCTACCAGGTGCTCCTTGGAAACTGTATGGGGGCAGTTCTACTCATTCCTATAGGGTTGCTATGAGTCAGAATTGGCTCGACTGCAGTCGGTATTCAGGCAGTGGGTACTCCATCTGTATGCTGAGCAAATAATCCAAGAATCTTGACTGTGTGAAGAAGAGTGGTATCAGGATTGGAGGAAGACTCTTTAATAACCTGCATTATGCAGACGACACAACCTTGCTTGCTGAAAGTGAAGAAGACTTGAAGTACTTAATGATGAAGATCAAAGACCACAGCCTTCAGTATGGATTACCCCTCAACATAAAGAAAACAAAAATCCTCACAACTGGACCAATAAGCAACATCATGATAAACGGAGAAAAGATTGAGGTTGTCAAGGATTTTATTTTACTTGGATCCACATTCAATACCCATGGAAGCAGTACTCAAAAGTCAAAAGATGCATTGCATTGGGCAAATAGGCTGCAAGAGATCTCTTTAAAGTGTGAAAAACCAAAGATGTCACCTTAAGGACTAAGGTGCTCCTGGCCCAAGCCATGGTGTTTTCAATTGCCTCATATGCATGCGAAAGCTGGACAATGAATAAGGACGACTGAAGAACTGATGCCTTTGACTTATGGTGTCGGTGAAGAGTATTGAATATACCATGGACTGCCAAAAGAACAAACAAATCTGTCTTGGAAGGAGTACAACTTGAATGCTCCTTAGAAGCAAGGATGGTGAGACTATGTCTCACATACTTTGGGCATGTTATCAGCAGGGATCAGTCCTTGGAGAAGGACATCATGCTTGGTAAAGTAGAGGGTCATCAAAAAAGAGGAAGACCCTCAATGAGATGGATTGACAGTGGCTGCAACAATGGGCTCAAGCACAGCAACAATTATGAAGATGGGACAGGTCTGGGCAGTGTTTCATTCTGTTGTGCACAGGGTCGCTATAAGTTGGAATCAACTGGATGGCACCTAACAGCAATGACAACAGCACTATGTTCTCATTAAAAAAAAAAAAAACTTTTGACATTTTTCTTACCTCAATTCTGACCTTTAACCTAGCGTCAGTCCTGCATCCTTTGTTTAAAATCTTCTGTGAGTCAGTGTCCGGAGCAAATGCTGCTCAATTCCTATGCACAATGTCAAGTACCCAAACTCTAGCCTGTCTGACAAGCCATGATCTACATTTGTTTAAGAGCAAAAGTCACACAATGATCGTGACTCTTAAAATTAAAAATTGATGGTAATGTTTAAATAAACAAACAAAATAGCCAACACTTGAGAGTAAATGAACATCAAAATTTATGAGGAAACAGTAATGAAATTTTATGTTTTTGGTGAACTATTTAAAAAACACTTGGCATACAGCCAAAATTGCACATAGAAAAAAATGCTCTTAAGTGTTTGTATTACTAAAATAGAAAATAAAAAGTGTTAAATAATCATTACAGGCTGTTTCTCTTTAATGCATAAAAAAGAATTCTTAAGAAAATTGAAATTACCTTAAAAAAAGGAATTCAGAAAAATTGGAATTCAGAACAACAGTAAAATTAATCATCTTTAAGCGATAGTTTTTTGAAAGAAAATCAAAGAAACTCCTGAAATTTAATCTATTTAAAAACTTATATAATTAGAACTAAACAGGACAGATAAAGAACTTTTTTTTTTAATGAAATTGCAAATGCTATGTGTGATGATATGCTAATTACTATGCACTTCTCTTTATCAAATAAAAATGAATGAGGAAGAAATTAAATTTTAAAGCACTATTCCAATCAAACCTTCTAAGTCCCATGATTTTACTGCCAAATTATGTTAAACTTTGAATGAGCATGTACTACATATGGTATATAAACTATTAATCACATTAAATAATGGAAAGGGTTAGATTAATTCTGAAAAGCAAGCTAGGTAGGTTTTAAAACTGACAAAATAGCCCCAAAACAACAACAGTGGAACAATCTCTTTTTGGAAAACAGTTTAAAGAAAAAGAATAAATAATTTAAAAGAAAATACAATCCAGTGGTAGATAAAATTGTGCGCCAGATGGGTCATGCAGGGTTTATCACAAGAAACCAGTGTAAGAACTGTATTATTATAGATTTGTTATAATGCATGTTTTAATGGCATAGTCATATCACTTATTATTAATCTATCCTTATAGTAATAGCCAATACCAAGTGGTTAATATATGTTATAAAAATATATTAAGCATTTTAAATAGATTCAGTTAACTCTTAAAAACGCCCAATGAAATAAATAATATTATCATGCTCATTTTACAGAAGAAGAAAATGAAGGTTAGAGAAGGGATGTAATTTTTTTTTTTTCACTCAGGGTGTGAATGACTGTACCAGGTTCCATCCTAGGCCTACTCCAGGGCCCACACTTGCAAAGGGTGTGTCATAATACTTTCCAGCAAATATCACAAAGGTGTTTGATATAATATGTATTCATACAAAATAATAAGGAGCCCTAGTGGCACAGAGGTTAAGACCTCAGCTGCCAACCAAAAGCTCACAGTTTGAATCCACCAGCCAATCCTTGGAAACTCTATGGACAGTTCTACTCTGTCCTGTAGGGTCACTATGAGTTGGAATCGACTCGATGGCAGCGCTTTTTTTTTTTTTTGTATATATAATAAAAGCACAAAAAATTGAAAAATATTGACAAGATAATATATTACAAATATCTATCTTGCAAAGCAGCCACCAATTAAAATGAATAGGAAAATCTGTAAAATACCTAGGTAAAAATAAAGAACATCGAAGAGATGTATGTGATCATGGTATTTGTTTAATATTATTTTTCAAAGTTCTCGTTTTGCAATGAGATGATTGGCTGAGAATAAGATATTCGGGCCTGCCTGAAATTTCTTCCAGGGCACAAGAAAGAATTAGTCTCAAATAATGGCTTGGTCTGGCAGTGAAGGACAGGATGAAGTTGTTTTCCACAAGCTTCTATGAAATTTTACACAACAGTTCCATGTGTGGGAGATACTGAGAGTTTCACTCCAAATGTCAGTCCAAACCTTATGCCGTTAAAATGTTCTAGGAACCAAAAGTGTTCTGATATGTTACTGGTACTTTATGATCACATAAAGTTCAAGCCCTTAAATGTTCGAGATCATTTTACATCTATTATTTCATTTGATTTATATAGTAACTGATGGTATGACTACAAATACATTTATTTTGGTGGATTAAAGAACTGGTAAGTCAAGTGGTCTACCCAAGGTGAAGAACAGGTAATGTGGGGTAGGTCCACTACCACTAATAACTAGTTTTCATTTGCTAGCACTCTACAGAGTGCTTTCTATGCCATATTCCCTCAACTTTCCAATCAAGTATCCAGAATCTCATCTCCCACCCAGGCTTTTCCAATATTACCACATTTTCTTCTGTTTCTTTCTCTCTCTTCCTCTTTGTCTTTCTCTCTCTTCTCCCTCCCTCCCTCTCCCTCTCTCTTCTCTTCCTCCCTCTCTTTTTTCCTCCTTTCTTCACTTCTTTTCTTTTTTCCTCCTTTCCTTTCTTCCTTCTTTCTTCTCTGCCTTTCTTTCAGTTCAACATTCAATTTCCTTTATTGTTTGAGTTACCTCTTTATTTGTCTGGATAGAACTGGGAATGTCAGTTCTCAACATGGCTGTGGAAAACAAAATAAATAAATAAATAAATAAATACATAATGTTATAACAACAATAATACCAGTTTAAATGATACATTTAATAATAATAATGAGTTAATATTTATTCAGTGCGAACTGCATATGCATAACAGAATGTACGCTCTGTGAGGGCAGGGGCTTTGCTGTGTTCAGTCCTGAATCCCTGGTGTCTAGGTTAGTAATTGGCTCAAGTGGAAACAATATATAAGATATATGAGCAAATGAACGTCAGCATTGTGCTAACAATTTTATGCAGAGTATCTCATTTAATTCTTAAAACATTTCTGAGAGGTTATTTATTACTATCCCCATACTACAGATATTCTAAGCTAAATAAATTGCCCAAGGTGACAGAGACCTTGTAAAAGCCAGAAGAGGAATTCAAGCTCCCACCCATCTTAGTGCATAAGTTTAATCACCAGACAAGTTTGTCCTTGTTTACTTAAAGCTTGGATTGGCAAGTGGACTTCATATTTTAAAACACCTCACTATCTGATTGCCTTTTCTATAAACATTTGTGATTTATCTGTACCTGTCTCTGCCCTTGTGATTGGTATCAGTCCTACTGTTGTCAATTGACATTAACTGTAAGCCTCCTGGCCTGTCTTGCCCAAGGTAGCCTCTCACCAGGGTAAGAGGGCAATACAAGGCTGTGAGAGTAGAACAGAAACTACCTTAGCTACCAAGGTCTTTGTCAGTGGTTTGTGTCTTTGCTTGTCTTTTATGGCATGCTCTCTGCACCCTGGGATCAGGATCAGGTATACTTCTTGGTTTTTATTTCCTGGGGATGACTTTGGCCTGGGATTCTACTGCCAACTGTCCATTTGCCTACATCTGATTCTAAAAATACCCTCTTGCCATCAAGTGGATTCCTACTCATAGTGATCATACAGGACAGAGTAGAACTGCCCCATAGGGTTTCCAAGGAGTGGCTGGTGGATTCGAACTGCTGACCTTTTGATGAGCAGCCGAACACTTCACCACTTTCTAAAACCAAAAACCAAACCTGTTGCCATCGAGTCGATTCCTAGCATCCCTTAATTCTCCTTTGTCTTCTCAGACTCTGAATTCCTGCAGCTCTGATCTTGGCATTTGGGAACAAGCCATCTCTTTCCTGTTTAACTCTTCTGTCCATTCAACTTGCTGTTGTAGGCACTTGCACACAACAGTCACCTTTTCTGCTCCCCAAGACTTTTACTTTTGTCATTAGCATTCCCACTGCTAAAATCTTCCACTTCAGTGCCCCCATGAGTGGAAGGATATTATCAGAATGCTGGCTGGTGATTAAGATGTAAACCTGATCCCACATCAAGGTGAATGTTATATATTAAATATATTTCCAGGGGGCTTCCAGTGACCATGCCCATTTTTCTGTTTCTCTGCTTTCCACACTATGTCTGTCTCATTCCTTCCCAAAGAGCCATAGTTTCTGTCCTTTTCAGTCTTAAAAAAACAAAAAACATACACACCCATGGCCAAACTCATTGTGACCCTATGGGATGAGTAGAACTGCCACATAGAGTTTCCAAGGCGAAGCTGGTTGATTTGAACCTCCAACCTTTTGGTTAGCAGTGATAGCTTTTAACCACTACACCACCAGAGCTCCATTTGCTCTGTGGGGAGTTCGCCCTTATACATCCAAGGCATGTACAAGTAAAGTAAAACAGAGACCCACAGATTGTTCATAAATTGACTGTCTATTAGCAAAATTATCTTGGAAATGTTCACTTTTCCTAATGCTTCAATTGCTTGTTGTACATGACAGGCATTTGCACTGTGAGACCACAGTATCTTGAACAGATGGTACAACACCATTCTTGGTCATGAGGGATAGTTTCCTAACAAAAGAGGTTTTATTCTCCCCTGTATTTCTCTTTCATATTACAGGCATTTTTTTTCTTATTCTTCCTTTTTGTTTTTTTCTTGGACAGCAAATATTGCCTTGGCCGCAGCCTTATGGCATTTTGTTCATGGATCAGCGTTAGCTCAGAACTAATAATAAATCTCTTTTCATTCCCCCCACTGGAATGGATTAGGGTTATGGCTTTGGAAAGTAAGTCATACCAGCTGGGTTATCTCTGTTGTCTGTGCCTCTGGTGGCAGGATGTCATCAAGAGGATGCATTTATGAATCCCAGAGTTGTTATCCAGATTTTTTTTCCAACCCAGGCTATGCCGTGTAATACCATGGAGCAGGTGTATTTCTCTAGATAACAGTGATTAAGGAAAAGGAAGCTTCAGCCACAACCTCTGAGGTTGAATGAGCTTGAATAGAATTAAGCATGGAACATGTTTCATGCTTAAGATCCCTCAAAGAGCTTTAGCATAATGAGTTCAGCATCGATACTCCAGGGACCATGTAGCAAATAAAGTAGTTGTCCTACATTTGGAAATATATTACATGTAACTGTTGATTTTAGAAAGTATTTTCAGAATATAATTTACTTTAAAAGAGGGATTATCTTCTGAGGCCCTCTAGTTAACTGCTTTTAGACAAGTATTGAGGAATTTATTAATATCACCAATACAGATTATGAAGATTAAAACCATATCCATGTAAGGATATAGTCAGCTGATCTCTAAAAAGCCCATGTGTACCACCAGCAATGGGAGCCAGAATTTCTAAGCCTTTACTAAAGAAAACTGCACTTCAGACCTTACAGACCAGCTGTGTTGCTAGTTTTTTAACTTAATGAATTTACTCACAACATGGAGGTAGCAGCAATGATCGTTTGCATGATTTTAAATAATCATAGTATAGCTAGAAGAGATTTTGTTATCATCTAGCCCACTGAGACTCTTAGGAGTTAAGTGACAAAGAAATCCAACTACTATTTTATGGCACTGGGTGAATAAGCAAAATCCTCTGACCTCCCTGACACTGGTTCCTCCAAGAACTCTGGGCTTCAGCCCTCTTTCCTCTAAGTTCTCTCTTCTTTCTGTCCCTTTTCTCTCCTCCCCTATCTCTGCTACTTAGTGATATTTTTCAAATTAAAACCAAATGTAAAGAATGAGGGAAAATGGTACATTCCTTTAAATTGGAAAAATAAATTTGGAACGTCATTGTGTGCCATCGAGTTGATTCCGACTCAAAACGACCCTATAGAACAGAGTAGAACTGCCCCACAGGGTCTCCAAGGAGCAGCTAGTAGATTCAAACTGCCTACCTTTTTGGTTAGCAGCCTGAGCTCTTAACCACTTCACCACCAGGGAGCAAAAATTAATTAAGGATTTTTGTTGCTTTGAAGATTAAAGAATGAGTCAATTGATAACTTGGTTTAAAGTTTCCACTTACTATTATGTGTCTTGTATGAGCATGACCTAATGCAGTATACTTGTGGTCTAAATAGTCATGCATTTGGATACTAACCTAAAATTTGTGGTTTGAATCTACCCAGAGGCACCTCAGAAGAATGCTTTGTCAATCTACTTCTGAAAGGTCAAAACCATTGAAAACCCTGTGGAGCACAGTTCTACTCTGAAACATATGGGTCCAAACAAATCAATTCCATGGCAACTGGTTTGATATATTATACTACATTTATATATTATAAGCCAGTCACAGTAGCAGCTAAGAGGAACTGTAGAAATATTTATTACATTCCAAATTAAATCACTTCTTGAACTTAGGCAATATCTGGAATAGTGGTAGTTGAGACATCATAAAGATGAATAAGCATAGTTATCTTGATACAGCAGAGGTACTTCTGATAACCCAAAACAATATATCTTGTGTTATTAATTCCTATTTGACTTTGTAATGACTGATAAAAAAAAATAGAATATTTTAATTGCAGATTTGCCTTTTCCATGATGTTTTCCTTGGGCAAATAATGAAATTAGTTTGCATTAGATGAGTAAACAATAAGGACCACAGGGCAGCCTCAGTCAGGCATTATATTTTTCTTGTAGATAAAATTCACATGCATAAATGGGAATTGATAATGCACAAATAAATGAGACTTACGTGTTAAGAACATGCTCCGGAAAAGCACATTTTTAGAATGGGGAGATAGAGGGGAAGGAAGGAGAAAAGCCAGGGACAATGAAAGTTGTCAGCAGCTCCTTCATCTACCTGGAAAGACTTCATGAAGTTAGAAAAGAAACGGGAGTTTTCATCTATTTGACTGCTGTTCCCTTCTGTCATTGAATGATAAAGTCAAGTCCTACACAAACATGACTTTTGATAAGGTTGAAAACCAGAGGATCTGAGAACCTTTGTATTATCAGGTTTTGCTGCTGCCAGCAGCCTACGATGTGAGCTCTAATTCAGCAGTTGGATATCCTGCAGTGTGTGCTCCTGGGAGAAATGGCAGTCACCAAACATCTCATAATTAAAATGCAAAAGCCTGGTAGAGTAGTCTGGGACGGCAGAAGAAAGGCAAATAGGTAGCTAGAAAAGATTTTATCGGAAGAATTAAAAAAGGGAATATGACAGAATGCCAGCTCGGATTTTCCTACTGTGTGACACAGGGTGCCTGAGTTTGCAAAATGAAAAGATCAGATAAGATATCCTGAAATTTCTCATTTCCAGTCCTATGTGTGAATTGAGCTATTCACTCATTTATAATGGTTCCTATAACTGCCTTTACTCCTCTATTTCCTATAAAATTGAGCTACAAACACCTGTCCTACCAATTAAAAAAAAAAAAAAGGTAATGCAAGCACTTCCCATTCTCCCAGCATCCCAAGCCAGAAAGCTTGAAAAATCATTATTAAGCACTTCCTATTCCTTCTTAAATGCTTCCACAATGTTCAATTGATGTAGCCATCTAAGTTAAGAGCTACCTAAGATCGGTGGGAATATTTTATAAGAGAGAGAAAAATAATTTTAAAAAGACTTAGAATTCAAATTTCTCTTCCCTCACCACACAGCTCTGCTTATTTATTTTTCTGTCATATTCTCATTCTCTCAATTTTTTCCATTAACTAAGATATGTTAAGAATTGGGTTCTGCCAAATTGATGTTTTCCTGTAGCAACCCTAAGAATTTTCTTAATTTTATTTTTTTTGTGTGTGTACATTATCCAATGCAGAATATTCTTATTTTACTTCCTATCTACTAACCATGGACTATCTGAAATTTCATCCCATTAAATTTCATCTCTGGAAAATGAACATCTTGATTAAAGAAGCTGATTCTGGCAAAATCCATACATGCACAGCAGAAACTGATGTGACCAAAAGATTCAGTTCATCCCACTCAATATGTCTCCTTGGCAGCAATTACAGGCTATCTCCATTTCACAGCCAAAATGTGCCTTGTTCTGCCAATTGGGGACAGGCCATAGAGTAATGGAAAGAGAACTGGGAACGGAGACAAGAGAGCTGGGTTCTAATCCAGCTCTACGTACTAAAAAAAAAAAAAAAAAAGAAACTAGCTTGGGGATTTCTGAGTAAGTTACTGAATCTCATTTAGTCTCAGTTTCCTCACCTGTAAAATAATGCTAATAATACTTGCCTTACCTATTTCATATAATATATGTATTTGCATATAGAGAAGTGCTAGATAAAATCCTGTAATTACCACTTTTAATGCAAATAGCAAATCTGTAGCTTGGGCATGTTATTGAAATACCCTGAGTTAATTATCATTTTTCTCTATTCATCAAACCATGAATCTAATAAACATGGAGAGAAAAGACTTTATGTGAGTATCCTTGATGCTTGACAAAATGAGAAAAAAAAATGAATTAGAAAATATTAGTTTTAAAATACTAGGTGCTGACGCAGAGACCAGATTCAAAACCTATTTTCCACTTTTCTGCTAGAAATGCCTGACCTGCCAGAATTGGCTTCGGCCAAGATTTCAAAAGCTCCCCAAATAGTAATTACTATAGTAAAAATAATTAGGCTACAAGGAAAACAAGTAGGAGGGATCCAGATTTTTCTACCTTTCAGCAGATGAGGAAGGGATGTTGTAAGGAATACTGTTGGGGGATCTACAAGGTAACCGAAAATTTAATATTGATCATTGGGTCTCTAATAAAGCAAATAAAGGTGCATTGAGCATAATACTATGCAAAAATTATTCTGCCAAGTACTATGCTAAATGCAAAGGCTGTAAAAGTTGAACTGGGCATTTAAAATGCTTACAACTGAGATGGGGAGACAGAAACGTATGCATTTCGAAAAGTTAACTAGTAACAGAAGGTGGCAAGTTCAAAAGCCCTAACAATGAAATGCAAGTGAAGAGATCTTGTGTCTGGTGTCATTTCTGACACAAATTTGTATTAAAAATGCAGAATCTGTATGAGCTTGGACTAGTCTGTTCACTTCTTTCTAACATACTTGCCTCATCTAATTAATTCTGTAAGTGTATGATTCTACTTGATAAATTCCATATAAGTTTTCTTGCTAGTATTAATATTGATTGTTGGAAGAGATGGTGGTGAAGTTAAGAAAGGCCTCATAGGGAAAATAACTTCTCAGCCATCGCTTAAAAGATGAGTAGCATAAATGTAGACAGAGAGGAGTTGGGAGAATATTCTGGAGTAAAGGGCTGCCATATGAAAATACACACTCTTGGGGATATTGAAGGCATATTCTGGAAACAATGGGCGTTCTACCAAATGCAAATGCTTCATTCTTTCAAAAGAGAGAGAGTTTTGAAATTAATTTGGGACCAGAAATCAGAGACTTTGCATGGCCACTCTGGAGCTTGGACTTTCCACTGCACACAATGGGGAGGCACTGACAATTACTGAACTCTTTGAAGTCTGCTAAACTTATATACCCCCCAGACTCCCCAGTGCCATCGAAAATTCAACATGCATTCATACGCCTACTGCTTCCAAACCTTTGTCTTCAACTTATACTTTTCCTGAAATACAATATTTCAGAGTTGAGCTTTCAATTGCTTACTAAATATTAGCTCACCTATCAGGATTTCAATAGACACTAAATTTAATTGTTTTTAAACAAAATTTAGGCTTTTATTGTTGAGTTGAATGAATTCACAGGGAAGTCCATGACATTCATGTTTGGGTCTTGAAGAAAGAGAACAGATTGGATGGATGGAGAAAATAATATGAGCAAAGGAATGGAGACATGGAATTTCACATTATTTTAAATGAATGATGAGTTGTTATGGTGTCCAAGGATGTTCTAGAAATGTTCATATGACTGAAGAAAATGAATAAAAATATATCTAGACAACACACAGGCTATAGTTGCTGACAGAATATAAGTGGTAGCCAAAAAAGGAGAAAACAGATGACTTCAAGATGTGAAACTTGGGTGCTGGGATCTTAAGGATTCTAGTTTCAGGTTTCAAAGAAGAAGACTTTGAGGAAAAGGCAGAGTCTTGTCCCTCCAGGATAGCTGGCCTTAGGCACTGGATTATTGCAAAAGTGGATTTTAATATATGTAAATTATAAAATAATAATACATGGTATTACATTTTTCATAAAGGAAGAGTTTATTTAGCTTATGATAGTTACAGTATTCTTTCCACAGTATAATCTCGTCAAAGATTAGGTCATTAAGAACATTCTACTTTGGCTGTAGATGGAACAAAGAAACAAAAGAATACAGTGACTTATTAAAAAAAAAAAAAACCTATAATCTGGAAGACACACTCTTTTTGAAAATTAATTTTATGTTCCCCTCCATCTTTCCCGTATTTCCTCTCTGTAGTTGTTTTGCTTCTTCTGCTTTCCTCCCTAGACAAGTAATTTATAATAAAAATACATTTTTTTTTTTATTTATTAACTGGCCTTCCCTCTGACTACTGTGTCCCCTCCTTCTTACATATATCAGTTTCTTTTGCTTCGTTTTTTACCTCTACCATTAGTTTGTGTCAAACAATATCAAGAAACCTGTGAAAATCAATACTTAATAAGTTAGGGTAATAGTGTCAATTTCCCATCATCTGCTTTAATGTACATGGGTTGTCTGGCATTCCTCATCACTCACTAAACCCATCTTTTGATCAGTTAGATATAACTTAATATATAGTTAATCCTTTCCTGAGTGACCTCAAATTTCACTGCACCAATGTCAGGTCTGCTGGACCAGCTATTTTTGGCAATTGAGAAGATAAGAAAGATAACGACAAAAGCAAAATCTACACTCATCTTTAGTAGTCATACTTATACTGTATAGAGTCTGTGGCTGTGAAAGTTAACATTTTGGCCAATATGAAAGGCACAATAACATGGGCCTATAAGTCTTAGGTTATTTCTTCAATTTACTGTATTATCAGGTGTGGGTATTTGCCCAAATGTGAATTGCCATGTTCATTGTTTCACCAACATATAGAAAGAAATTGGACATGCAGTTTCTGACATTGAGAACTTCAGTGATGGAAATAATGTTTTAGAAAAAATGTTCAAATAGATTCCAGTGTTTCATAAAGTATTTTCTCCATTCACTTTACATTTGCCAGGATCACTCTACAATATATGAGGAAAGCTATTTATATTTTCCAACATATTTGTTTTAATGTATATAGGCTAACATCTTTTAATTTCAATGACTCCTTCTTTATATGATTGTAAAATTAGGATATACTCACTATATATAGAGCAACAAAAATGATCAAGTTTACTTTTGCTGCTATATCATGTTTATATTACAAATATATATATAATGATAAAACAATTTTATCTTCACTTAAACTCAACATACTATAAATATTTCCATATGTTATTAAAAATAATAATAAAAGATTTCTGGTTTTTGCAAGGTGACACAAAAAAATAAATTAAAAATCCCCTTGAGAAACATCTAAAATTATAATTATAATGACTCATTAGTTATATATAATATATTTATATATTACATAAAAAAATTACATAGTGTACATATATAATTATATATGATATGTAATATATAATTGCATGTAAATAAGTAATATAATTATGTCACATATAAATTATATATAAAAAATTTTATATGTAGTCATACATAATTGCTCATTAATTATAATAGCATAACCAAAAATAATAATGAATTGCTGAGATTATATGGAAAATAAAATTGAAAAAAAATTCCCAGATACCAGAATCAAAGACAGTAAGACCTTGAGATGATTTTTCAGTTAATATGAAATAATGCACAAGAGAATATTTACCAGAAGCAAAAGTCAAGACATTACAAACAGAACTATTAGCATGCCAATACTTAATATAATAAAGCTATCTGATAAAAAGATAGTAAGACAAAAATATTAATATGTTAATGATATAAAATAATAAATTAAAATGCTAAATGGTATGAAGAAAACTTTTATGGAGGAAAACTCAATCCATATATAAAAAAGCAAATTAGACTTATCTGAAGAAAGAACAACACATGGGAAAATAAGTCCAAAAAACGATCAGAATTTAGTACAGAGCAAAATAAAGATGAATAATTTGAAAGATATGTTAAAGGACATAAACATTAGAATAGATGATCTTCCATATGTTCAAAATGAATTTCAGATAGACAGAATAGGGAAAATATGAGAGAGATAATAGCCAAAGAGATGGTGACTAAGAATTTTGCAGAAATGTTGAAAGCCAGAAATGCTAAACTAAGATTAATTACCAAAGGACAGCAATTAAAGTGGTAGTTGACTTATCAAAAGTATCAACGAAGACCAAAGCTCAATGAACTATTACCTATATAAAATATTCAAAAAAGACAGCAAATTAATGACATATTATTTAATAGTTCCACTTCACATTAAGTATTCTTATATACACCTTAATAGTACTTCCAACTGAAATTTTTTTCTGATTATCTCAGTAAGTATAAATAAAATATTAATTTTATGTTTATGTGTTACGTATTATTATAAACACAATTTGTGAATTCTCTTTTTATTTATAATTATTGACATGTCCAACAATTGAACTGTTGAAAACAAGTATTTATAGAAGCTACTGAGTTCCAGAGAGGTGACAGAATTTACGCATTGTAATATTTTAATCTATTAAGATGTATAAAAGGTCAAAAATGTATGCTCAAGTATAAATACACTTCATACCACTAATTACGAAAATATTTGTAACATATGCCAAAGGAGATTATCAATAATAGCCTCATTGACAGTTTTCAAGAATCACTTGATACTGGTATATTTGTTGTCTGGAGTGATCATGTATAAATGACTCAAACATGACTTTTGCGATGTTCATTCAGATAGAACAAAGATGGAAGGTGGCCATCTGGGATCTTGAAAAAATTCTAGCTCATTACTCTGTTATTGCCACATGACTAAGCAACAAGAAAACCTACTTCCTATCATAATCAAGTCAAGTGAAAGGGTGATTAAAAAAGAAAAAAAAAAGCTGATGAAAAGTAGGGGGTTCTTACCAAAACGAAAGACTGATATCTCACTTCCAGTTGAATGATTACTGAGCTACAGAATCCTCACGTGCTAGTGTTACAACAGGATCTGGTTTTCATTAGTGAGAGAGTTCCCAAGACCCTGAACATCCTGGTGGAGGAAGTTAGAAAGTCTGGTCCCTGATGTTACTGGAGTAGGTTCTCACAGCAAGGCAAACAGAGGCGGTTGACGTGGAAGCAGCTGAACTTCCACTTATCATAAGGCATCACGCAGTAGTCTTGATTGAGCCTTCCAAGAAAGGTCCTGTTGAGTCAACACCCCACTCTCTAAAAAAATGTGTGGGATAAAATTAGAGAAGAAGCTAGAAATACTGCAAGAAAAATCTTTCCTAGGAAAGTAGTCAAGAAAGTGACTACATCAGAAACTATGCAGTACAGGATTTGGGTTATTGTGTGAACAATACCAGAGAAATGCATGAAAGCATTTATGAAAATAAATAAATAAAAGAATCAAGTCAGCATTTGGATATGTACTGAGAAATAAGAATTTTACAGACAAATTATAGATATAAGGAATAACAACTAAATAAATATTTTAAACCATTACTTCTCCTCTCCTCTCTCTCTCTCACACAGAAGCAGCAGAAATGGCAAGAAGAAAGAGGTTGAGTTGAACAAACGCCAAGGCACATCTTCCCTTCTCCCTTTTTCTCCAACTTAATTACACTGTAGATTTTAGCTTGGATCAATTTTTAATTTCTCTTCTTTATGTAATAAAATTAATCAATATAAAGTGACCATACTGTGTAATTTAAAATATTTTGCCTTAATTCAACTTTGCCTGATATTAGTAATAAGATGTCTATTTTTAATATTTCCTGCATTCCTTTATTTTTTCTTGAGAGCTAATATAATGTTCTGCTGACTTGCCTGGTGCCTGTTGTCCCTTCTTTCTCTCTAATTTCTTCTATTTGTAATGAAAATGTCTAGCTTGTGCCTGTCTGTTGCAACATTGCATTTTGGAACAAGATGACTTGTATTCTAGATTTCACAGGTGAAGAAGAATTTTTGTAATTTGGACTTGGAGTTGATTTAAGACTTTTGCTACGATATGATGGGTTGGATGTGTTTTACATGTGGCACGAATATGAATTTTAGGGAACCAAAGGATTGAGTGTCATGGATTGAATTGTGTCCTCCAAAAATATATGTCAACTCGGATAGGTCATGATACTCAGCTATTGTGTGGTTGTCTTCCATTTTGTGATTGATATAATTTTCCTGCATGTTGTAAATCCTAATTTCTGCCTGTGGTTAATAAGGCAAGACTGGATTAGGTTAAAGAGGATTAGGGTGGGATGTAACCTCTTTGCTCATGTCACATCCATGATCCAAAGTAAAGGGAATTTTCCTGGGGATGGCTTGCACCACTTTTTATCTTACAGGGGATAAAAGGGAAGGGAGCAGAGCAGAGAGTGGGGGACCTCATACCATCAAGAAAGCAGCACCTGGAGCAGAGTACATTATTTGGACCTGGAGTCCTGCATGGAGAAGCTCCTAGTCTCCAGGAAGATTGATGACAAAAACCTAACTCCAGAGTTAACAGAGAGAGAAAGACTTCCCTGGGAGCTGGTGCCTGAATTTGGACTTGTATCCTACTAGACTGTGAAAGAATAAACTTCTCTTTGTTAAAGCCATCCACTAGTCATATTTCTCTTAAAGCAGCACTAGATAACTAAGACAGAGGCTGAAGGTCTTCCCGTGTACAGAGGAGGCAAATTGGGGCAATTTCATTTCTTGTCCATTACGGAGAAATTCCACATTAACAGTTTTCATTATCTCATCTGTTCTATCTGTATACTTTCCCTAATTGAAGCAAATAATATTCTTTTCTGTTTTGGCGAACAAAAGGCTGTAATCTACAAAGTCAAAATAGCTTTCTATATAGTCCCCAGAATTTATGCATGAAATATTTACTACACAGGAGAGGATATATTTGGATGATTCAATCTGGTATATCACATGGTGTAGTTATCAGGCATTGAAATAACCCAGATGTCAAAAACTTTGGATTACAAAACCTCTAGAAGAAGGAAAACAAGAAGAAAGAAAAGAATTTTGGATATACAGGTAATATGGAACCACAGAGATAATTATGACCATATTACATAACTTAAACAGTGCTGGGAGTTACCAAAATGATCTAATCATGCTGATTTGTATACAGCTGATTCTGTTGTAGAACCCAAGAGATGGTATATGATTAATAGTAACTCTGTGCCTCTTCTACATAGCATTTTGCTTGTCTCCTTATAATCCTTATCATTTTGTGTTTAAAACTCCTTTGGAGGACTCAAGTTCCCTTCTCTCATCAAAGACTAGGTGTGGTATTGCAACTGGTCATGATTAAAGATATTCTAAGTGAATGTTTGACTAAACAAACCTGGTGCAGATAGATTAGCCTCTCTTCCTTCCACTGGATCAGAAACGGCTGGAAATACTCTGTTGCACAGGATGGGGCCCAGACAGCTAGCTCCTTGCCTTCTCCCAACACTTTTTGTGACACTTTATCTCCTGGAGGCTTGGAGTTTTTTCCCCATGGGAGAAGGCCTGCCACAGCTGTATCCTTTTATTTTCTCCCCAAGTTGTCTCCCCCACATCCCCAAACTAAACACAGTTTTTCATTTTTTTTTTTTTAATTCTCCCTTACAAGTTAGGTTTAAACTTAGAAAAATAGAAATATCAAAGTAGCCACAAAGAAGGCTAACAATCCTATACTTCAAAAGAAAAAAAAAAAAAAGATAAACATAAAGATTCAGTAAAAACAGATTCAACCACAATGAAAAAGAGGAACATACGATTTACAAAGAAAAACTTCTCAGCACAAAAAAAGTGGAAAAATGAAACTGTCAACAACACACAAAACAGGCATCAAAATGACAACACTAAACTCATTCCTATCTATAATCAGGCTGAATGTAAATGGACTAAATGCACCAGTAAAGAGACAGAGAGTTGCAGAGTGCATAAAAAAAACATGATCAAGCCATATGTTGCCTACAAGAGGTGCACCTTAGACTTAAAGACATAAACAAACTAAAATTCAAAGGATGGAAAAAAATATATCAAACAATCAAAAAAGAAGAGCAGGAGTGTATATACTAATTTATGACAAAACAGACTTTAAACTTAAAACTACCACAAAGGATAAGGAAGGACACTATATAATGATTAAAGGAAAATATACCAAGAAGATATAACCATATTAAATATTTATGCACCCAACAATAGGGCTTCAAGATACGTAAACTCTAACAGCATTGAAAAGTGAGGTAGACAGCTCCACAATAATAGTAGAAGACTTCAACACACCACTTTCAGTGAAGGTCACAACAACCAGAAAGATGCTAAAAAAAGACATGGAAGAGATAAATGCCACAATTAACCAACTTGGCCTCATAGACATATACAGAACACTCCACCCAACAGCAACCAAGTGTACTTTCTTTTCCAATACACATGGAACATTCTCTAGAATAGACCACATATTAGACCATAAAGCAAGGCTTAACAGAATCCAAAACACTGAAATAATACAAAGCATCTTCTCTGACCATAAGGCCATAAAAGTAGAAGTCAATAACAGAAAAAGCAGGGAAAAAAAATTCAAACACTTGGAAACTGAACAATAACCTGCTCAGAAATGACTGGGTTATAGAAGACATCCAGGGTGGAATAAAGAAATTCCTAGAATCCAATGAGAATGAAAACACTTCCTATCCCTTTGGAACACAGTGAAAGCAGTGCTCAGAGGTCAATTTATACCAATAAATGAACACATCCAAAAAGACAAAAGGGCCAGAATCAAAGAATTATCCCTTCCACTTCAACAAATAGAAAGAGAGCAACAAAAGAAAACTTCAGGCACCAGAAGAAAGAAAATAATAAAAATTAGAGCAGAATTAAATGAAATAGAAAACAGAAAAACAATTGAAAGAGTTAAGAAGACCAAAACCTGGTTCTTTGAAAAGATTAACAAAATTGAAAACCATTGCCCAGACTGACAAAAGAAAAACACGAGAGGAAGCAACTAACCCAAATAAGAAAAGAGGTGGGTGATATCACATCAGACCCAACTAAAATTAAAAGAATCATAACAGAGTACTATGAAAAGTTGTACTCTAACAAATTTGAAAACCTAGAAGAAATGGATGAATTCCTAGAAACATACTACCTACCTAAACTAACACAAGCAGAAGTAGAACAACTAAAAAAAAACACAACAAAAGGAGAGATTGAAAAGGTAATCAAATAACTCCCGACAACAGCAACGAAAAAAGCCCTGGCCCTGACGGTTTCACTGCAGAGTTCTACCAAACATTCAGAGAAGAGTTAACACCGCTACTACTGAAGGTATTTCAGAGCATAGAAAAGGATGGAATACTCCCAAACTAATTCTATGAAGCCAGCATAACCTTGATACCAAAATCAGGTAAATACTCCACAAAAAAAAAGAAAATTATGGGCCAATATCCCTTATAAACTTAGATGCAAAAATCCTCAACAAAATTCTAGCCAATAGAACTCAACAACACATCAGAAAAATAATTCACCATGACCAAGTGGGATTTATACCAGGTATGCAGGGATGGTTCAACATTAGAAAAACAATCAAAATAATCCATCACACAAATAAAACAAAAGAAAGGAACCACATTATCTTATCAATTGATGCAAAAAAAGTATCTGACAAAGTCCAGCACCCATTCATGATAAAAACCTTCAACAAAAAAGGAATAAAAGGAAAATTCCTAAACATTATAAAGGGCATTTATAAAAAGCCAACAGCCAACTTCTTCCTAAATCTTAGAGACTGAAACCATTCCCAATGAGAACAGGAACCAGACAAGGATGCCCTTTATCACCACTCTTATTCAACATTGTGCTGGAGGTCCTAACTAGAGCTGTAAGGCTAGATAAAGAAATAAAGACCATCCAAATTGGCAAAGAAGAAGAAAAGTATCTGTTTGCAGATGACATGATCTTATACACAGAAAAAACTAAAGAATCCTTAAGAAAACTGATGAAACTAATAGAAGAGTTCAACAGAATTTCAGGATACAAGATGAACATACATAAATCAGTTAGATTCCCCGTCATCAACAGAGAATGACTAAAAGGAAATCACCAAAACAATACCATTTACAATAGCCCCTAAGAAGATAAAGTACTTAGAAATAAATCTAACCAGAGATATAAAAGACCTATACAAAGAAAACCACAAGACACTACTGCAAGAAATAAAAAAAGACCTTCATAAGTGGAAAAATATACCTTGCTCATGGATAGGAAGACACAACATTGTAAAAAATGTCTATTCTGTCCCAAATGATCTATAGATAGAATGCAATCCACATCCAAATACCACTGACATTTTTTAATGAGATGGAGAGACAAATCACCAACTTCATATGGAAGGGAAAGAGACCCCAGGTAAGTAAAGCATTACTGAAAAAGAAGAACAAAGTGGGAGACCTCACACTACCTGACTTTAGAACATATTATACCACCATGGTAGTCAAAACAGCCTGGTACTGGTACAACAACAAATACATAGACCAATGGAACAGAGTTGAGAATCCAGACATAAATCCACCCACATATGAGCACTGATGTTTGACAAAGGTCCAAAGTCTGTTAAATGGGGAAAAGACATTCTTTTTAACAAATGGTACTGGCATAACTAGATATCCATCTGCGAAAAAATGAAACAAGACCCATACCTCACACCATGCAAAAAAAAAAAAAACTCAAAATGGATCAGAGAACTAAATATAAAATCTAAAATGATAAAGATCATGGAAGATAAAGTAGGGACAAGCTAGGAGCCCTAATACGTGGCATAAACAGTACACAAAATATTACTAGAACTGGAAGAACAGCAAAAGAGAACTTAGGTAACTGGGAGCTCCTAAAAGTCAAACACCTACATTCATCCAAAGACTTCACCAAAAGAGTAAAAAGGTTGCCTACAGATTGGGAAAAAGTTTTTAGCTATGACATCTCCGATCAGCAGCTGATCTCTAAAATCTACATGTTGCTGAAAAAAACTCAACAACAAAAAGACAAATAACCCAATTAAAAAATGGGCAAAGGATATGAACAGACACTTCGCTAAAGAAGACATTCAGGTAGCTAACAGATAAATGAGGAAATGCTCACGATCATTAGATCATTAAGCCATTAGAGAAATGCAAATCAAAACTACAATGGGGATTCCATCTCACTCCACCAAGTCTGGCATTAATCCAAAAAACACAAAATAATAAATGTTGGAGAGGTTGTGGAGAGACTGGAGCACTTCTACACTGCTGGTGGGAAGTAAAATGGTACAACCACTTTGAAAATTGATTTGGCACTTCCTTAAAAAGCTAGAAATAGAACTACAATACAATCCAGCAATCTCACTCCTCGGAATGCATCCTAGACAAATAAGAGCCTTTACACGAACAGATATATGCACACCCATGTTCACTGCAGCACTGTAGCAAAAAATGGGAGCAACCAAGGTGCCCATCAATGGATGAATGGATAAATTATGGTATATTCACATAGCATGGAGGAACCTGGAAGTCATTATGCTGAGTGAAATTACTCAGTTGTAAAAAGACAAACATTGTAAGAGACCACTATTATGAGAACTCAAGAAATAGTTTAAACTGAGAAGAAAATAGTCTTTGATGGTTATGAGAGGGGGGAGAGAGAAAGGAAGGGAGAGGGAGATTCACTAATTAGATAGTACACAAGAACTAATTTAGGTGAAGGGATGAACAACACACAGTACAAGAGAGGTCAACAGAACTGGAGTATGCCAAAAGCAAAGAAGTTTCCTGAATAAATAGAACACTTCAAGGGCCAGCGTAACAGGGGAGTGGGTTTGGGGACCATGGATTCAGGGGACACCTAGGTCAACTGGCATAATAAAAACTATTAAGAAAACATTCTGCATCCCACTTTGGAGAGCGGCATCTGGGGTCTTAAACTCTAGCAAGTGGCCATCTAAGATGCAACAATTGGTCTCAACCCACCTGGAACAAAGGAGAATGAAGAACACCAAAGATACAAGGTAAGTATGAGCCCAAGAGTCAGAATGGGCCACATAAATCAAAGACTACATCATCCTGAGACCAGAAGAACTAGATGGTGCCCAGCTACAACCAATGACTGCCATGACAGGGAGCACAAGAGAATCCCTGAAGGACCAGGAGAGTAGTGGGGTGCAGACCCCAAATTCTAGTAAAAAGATCAGACTTAATGGTCTGAATAGACCAGAGGGACCCCAGAGGTGAGGGTCCCCAGACCTTCTGTTAGCCCAAGACAGGAACCATTCTCGAAGCCAACTCTTCAGACAGGGATTGGACTGGACTACAAGACAAGATGATACTGGTGAGGAGTGGCCTTCATAGATCAAGTAGACACATGAGACTATCTGGGTAGCTCCTGTCTCGGGGGGAGATGTGAAGGCTGAGGGGGACAGAAGCTGGCTGAATGGACATGGAAACACAGGGTGGAGAGAAGGAATGTGCTGGCTCATTAGGGTTAGAGCAACCAGGCGTACATAGCAAGGTGTATATAATGTTTTGTATGAGACTGACTTGATGTATAAACTTTCACTTAAAACACAATTAAAAAAAAATTGCCTCAAGTGGTGGCTGTTTCCCTGCCCTATCATGTTTATCTTTATTAAAGCCTGCATAAGTCTTAGGGAAGTCTTATTATCTGATTTTGTTATACTGAGAGTCTATGGGGACCAGTCAAGCTCACTACGAAATGTATGAGGGCTTGAGTTCATAGGCTATAGCATCAGGTTTTTGTGTCTGTGTGTGTGTCTTAACCTTGCTTGTCCCCTGTTTTCCCAGATGGAAGTAGATGTTCTGGATATTCACTATAATGTTACAACCCAAAGTAAATATAAAAATGCTTTTTTTTCATATAATGTATATTAGAACAAATCTTTATGACTTATCCATTGCTTTTAAGATTTACCTTCTTTCGTCTTTCATGAAAATTATTAACAGACAGGTAATTGAATGGCATCAAGAAGAACATATCTTAATTCTTAGCCTTAATAACAAGATTGATTTAGAATACAGTTTGCAAGTGAAGAACAACAGTCTAAATTTTGTAAATAAGCTCTCTCAATATAGATAATGGACAGACAGATGATAGATAGATAGATGACAGATAGATAGATAGATAGATAGATAGATAGATAGATAGATAGATAGATAGATAGATAGATAGATAGATAGATAGATGATAGACAGATAGATGATAGATAGGTAGATAGATAGATGATAGATAGATACATAGATAGATGATGATGATAGATGATGGATAGATACATAGATGATAGATCAATGCACAGATAGACAGACACATAGATAGATATATAGATAGGTAGAAAAGAAAGAGAGAAAGTACACTTGTGGGTTTTGGCATAGAATTTAGAAAGAAATTATGAGTGCCTGTAAGCAAACATGAAATTCTCCAATTTCCCACAGGCACCACCACTATCTATCGTCTTACACAAGCTCAGTGTACATATTTACGTATTTTATTACTTACTTGAACCCTGTGTGCATTTGAGTTTGAAGGTTCTGGTTTAGAATATCCAACTGGACAATTTCATCCTAAAAGCTAACAGAGATAAGGTTCCATTAAAATAAAACATACTGTGTGGTAGACTCATGAATCAAAAGCCAAAGGTTAAAACAAGTTAATAGAGCAGAAAATCCACCAAAGGCAGCATTTTCCAAACTGTGTTGAAGATGTTATATAGAAAAAAAAGATTCAATGGACAAATAACTACGGGAAACACAAGTTTAAACAAAGGTAAACTGATAGTTTACTGGTCATAGTCTATGTAATCTGAAATGTATTCATGCATAGTCTGAGTCATCAGAGTGTGGAGATGTATGTGTTCAATGTTCACAAGTGTATTTGGTCATTGATCTTGCATGTGTGTGTGTGCACGTGTGTGTATGTATGTACCATATCTCCTGGCGTGACTATATCTTGCACCATTCTCTAATCCTCTCATGTTTTTCTCTACCTCAGAAAGTGACAGGATTCACATGTAGACGTCTCTCATCTTTTCAGTTTTCATTAAGGAAGAGGAAACATTAACAATTTCTGTAGACATAATAGCCATAGGGAGAGAATGTTGCCAGAATTAACCCCCGGAACAGGCTTAAATACAGCATGTTTCCTGCAGGATCTTACTGTCTGTACTTCCAGTGCTAAAGATGTAGATCCTAAGAACTACTGCCATACATTCTAATTCAGTAAGCCTGGGGCACTTCAGACATTTACGTGTGTGTGTGTATATATATATATATATGATTCTAATACCATACAAATTTAAGACCCACCTTTCTGGACTGTTTCTACTTACTGAGGTAGTCAATTCCTCTCTAACAAAATAACAAAGACATTATCCCTCATTTCATATTTATCCGCAGTATGTGTTCCATCTCCTACTTACCTAACTTTTTTCTTCTGGCCACTTATGCTTTTCCTGCCATTCTGTATGCCACTGGCAGGCATATAAGTCTCAGGACCTTGTGGCCATCATTACTTTTGTTTTTACAACAGCCTAAGATTTTTAACAAAGAGCTGATTAACTCTTGGGTGGAAAAGTCTCATTCTAATGTTCAAGGAAATTACCTATGTTATTACCTTAGGACTTAGTAACCACAATTAAAAAAAAAAAAATTCTAGTAGCTGTTTTGATTTTTACATAAACCAAAGATGGGCAATTTTTGTCTGAGACTTGAATGCTGCACACATTAAACAAAACAATACCAGTTGTATCCAGCTTTCATATATGATATTACAGTGCATAAATCTAATGAACTATAGCCCTCAGGTTAAACAGTTATCCCCTTCAAATATATGAATATTAACTAGCCCGTGACATTCTCAGTTTCATTAACTAGCCCAAACTAGTTATCTCAGCTGCTGCAAATGCAGGCTAGCCTTCCACAGGGACCAACCCTCTTGGGGTAATAAATTGAAAAATAATGTCAGGAGAATTGCAGATTGCTTTCAAACAAGAGAATTACAGTGAGAACCATCAGTGCAGTTGACGAAGATGTCTCATTGGTGTTCTGTATTCTACCATCAACAATTCCCATATGGGGACAACAAAGAGAATAGTCCCATCTAAGTCACACTTTCTCTCCTTCCTTTTATATTCATGGCTCTCTTTGTCTTTCTCCTTTTGTTTTTTCTCCTCTATTTTATAATAAAGAGAAATGGAGCAGCCAGAGTCAGACAAGTGCCCTCTAAAATATAAGTTTATGAAAAGGCAGAAGCTTATCAGGATATATTCTCAATTCTTTACTTTTCTTTGTGAGAGCTGTAGTTACTTACGGATTTCTCACCTTGACCTGAATTGGGTTTATTCCTGGAAATATCAGCACATTCTGCTTTTCACATTCTCTTTCAGTTAGATCTCTCCTCTGAAATTACACTGTAATACGTAAATACTTATCTTTGGAGATTTAAAGAATGATGCCAATCTGATAACTTAATTCAATGGCAAGGCTACCAGTGATGGCTACGTTACTAAAACCAATGATCAAGTCTCAGTTTTCCCCTTACTTTATCTGCAGTGTTTGACACATTATTTTCTTCTGGACACACTTTCTGCTTTTGGTTTCCAGGATCACACACTCTCCCTGTTTTTCTCCTGCTTCACTGGCTGCTCTGTCAGCCTCCTTTCCTGGTTTCTCCTCATCTCCCTGATATCTAAAAGCTAGAGTTCCCCAGGGTTCAGACCTTGGGCCTCTTTTCTTCTCTAATTACACTTACTCCTTAAGGGATTCTGTCTAGTCTCTTGAGTTTTAATAACTGCTATATGTTTATGACTTAGAAATTATATTTCTAACATAATCTTTCCAGTGAATTACGAACATGTAGATCCAAATTTTTATTTACAGCTGTCCTTGGGTTCTAACGGGCATTTCAAATTTAACGAGTACAAGACTGGACCTGTGTGTCTCTCCCTGAAATCTGTTCTTCCTGCAGTCTTCTGTCTCTCAATTCATAGCAGCTTCAGCCTTCCAGTTGCTCAGTCACGAACCTTGGGGTCATCTTTTCTCCATTCTTTTTCTTTCATCCCAAACATGCTGAATGCTTAGTAAGCAAATACTAATGGTTTTAAAATGCATAGAGTCCAATTTCTCCTTACCACTTCCTCTCTTCCATATCCCATCAAACTGATTTATTTCAATTACCTCCGAACTAGATTTCCTGCTTTTTCCTTGCCCCTCTTGAGTCCATTCTCAAAGCTGTGTCCAGAACGTAGAGTGTTCATATTAAAACAAAGTTCAGATCATATAAGTGTCTATTCAAAGTATTCTTATAGCATCCCATCTCATTCTGAGTACAACTAATATCCGTATAAGGACCAGTGAGCTTTTGTTTCCATTTACCTCTCTGACTCTGTCCTCCAGCTGCTCTGGGCTTCTCACTATTCGTAAGAGTCATCTGGCATATTCCTGCCTCAGACCCTCTGCATTGCTTTTTCCCTCTGCCTGGAATCTCTCCCACAGTTATCCTCATAGTTTGTTCCCTCATCTCATTTATGTCTGTATTTAAATGCCAGCTTCTCAATGAGGGCTTCTATGAATACCCTATTTAAAATTGCACTCACTCTATCTATCCCCCTTCCCAGTTTTATTTTTCTCTATAGCACACATCACTGTATAACAAACCTTGCACTACCTATGTTGCTTACTGGTTGTCTCCTTCCAGAATGAAAGTATTTTGTTGGATGCCATAAACATCACACTTAAAGGAATTTCCTGACACTAATCACTATTTGCTTAATGAAAGCAGGAGCTGTGTCTGCTAGCATGCAATAGTAGAAAGACACGGGACTGTGTTTCAGAGCAGCAGGTTCTAGCCTCAGCTCTGCTGCTTGTAAAACATTTGCTCATCACTGAGTCTTTTAATCTTATGGAAGCTCTAATTTTCAGACCTTTCCCATTATCTGAACCCAGTTTGGGAAGCAGTGAATCAGGCTATAGAGCCACACTCAGTCTGGCTATCTCAAAATTTTCTATGCATGTGGAAGACTCATGAAATGCCAATTCTACAGCACAAAACCAAATGTTCTCTTTGTCATGGTTGAATGGCTCTCCTTCCTAAACTCTACAAATATTTTTTATAGATTTAAACAGTAATTCTGAAGCATGGAAAGTGTCTCTTCTCCCAGATGTGCTCAAGTCTTAGGTCAGCTTTTTTAATGTGTAAGAATTTAGAGATATAGATTTAGTTTGGACGAAAAAGATGAAAGAGGAATGCAAATGGTAAAAGGAAAAACAACTGCAAGCTCTTCTTCAACCTGAAGAGACAGAAAAAGCTACAAATTCCTCACAGAGCTTTCCTACTACTTCTTCACCAGTTGGTATAGAGAGATAACATTTTAAAACTTTTGTTTCTGTTTTCCTTTTAATTGCTTCCAATATTAGAATTTAGCTATGTGGAAAAATATTTTCTCTACAGAAAGTGCAATGTTTTGGGAAAGGGGAAAATATTTCCCAAAGTATTACATTAATGAATGTTTATGAGTTTCAGTTCTGGCAATTCAAAGGACTCCTGAGATACCTATTCTGAGAGTTCAATTCAGCAAGACAGACATTTAGTTTTACAATAAACCAGGTTATTTCATGCAAGATGAGAGTCTCCTTGAAATGTTAACTAATTTTTCCATACTGAACACTGATCACCATGAATTCATTTTATTTTCTATTCATAGCAAAATAGCATTGAATAACATACATCTACAGACTGACACTACAGGAGACTTTGAACCTCTTTCAATTTCCTTTTTATTATGGGACCCAATTAATTATGCGTACAATTAAACTGCCCTACCTAGTACGAAAAGGAAAAAGCCACTTCCAGAAAAACACATACTCATTGATTGGTCAAAGAATTTTTTTTTTTTTTTTTTTCCTATCAGAACCTAAAATAGGGTCATTTATTCAATTCCAAGCCACACGTGCAGCAAATGTGGTTTGGGGAACTACAGGTAATATTTTACCAGAAGAGAGACTTACTTAGCACAGCTCTTTACCATGTTACAAGAATACAGGTTTTCTGATAAAATCAGGAGTAAGGGTATTAATCATAGCTGGTGAAATTTTTAGAAACCTCTTCTACAATATGCTAAGTGGCTTTTGACATGGCAGAAAAGAAAGGAGAAAAATCAGATTCTTGTGATCTATTATTTTTCTATCTCTTGGAATTGAGTTAGAATTCCCTGTAAACTCCTTTGAGACCTCACAACTCCTAACCCAGAATGTGAATCACCAAGCATACATATTTTGATTATTCAATAAGACAGATGTTTAATTTGAAAACAAATGCTATTATTTTATGAAAAAATAGCTCTCATTTATATAAATTACTTCCATTGAGTGTTGTCTCGTTCTCTCTTTTCTATAGCACTGAGGATTTGAGGCTACACAAAAGGCAATAAAACCCCAGATGCACTATGTTAGAAACTATCCAAAGTCTGGCACCAGAAAATTTTTGAAATCACAGTGAAGAGTGAGGACTGAAGAAAACCATGGCTTTAGCCAGAGCTGGTGATGATCTGGATATATCTGGTGAGCAAACGAGGTTTCAAGAAAAAAGATCCCTGGTTTTCTACATTATATATTTAGATCAATGATGGATAGCTATGATGGAAAAGAAACAAACAAAAAAAAATCCATTGCTGTTGAGGCAGTTCTAACTCATAGAGACCCTATGGAACAGAATAGAACTGCCCCATAGGGTTTCCAAAGCTGTGATCTTTATGGAAGCAAACTGCCGCATTGGAGCAGCTGGTGGGTTCGAATCATTGACCTTTTGGTTATCAGGCAGACACTTAACCAATGCACCACCTGGGTTCTTTAGAGATGATGGATAGATGAGGAGAAAATAAGAAGCCTATCTGGAAGGGACCTTATTTTATATATGCATGAATTTATTTGGACATATTCATCTGAAATGACTTCAAAAAATCCAAGTGGACATGTTGACTAGACAGTTGGCCCTGTACGTCTGAACTCAGAAGAGGTGTAACTCTAAGGAACATCACTGACACATGCTGGTGTGCAAAGCCTCAGTTTTGTTAAGACTGGCAATAAAGTAAGTATAGCAAAGGTTTAAAAAGGCATTGGCGTAAACTCTGTAAATTTCCAAGGTTAGGCACCCTAAAGGAATCACCCATCTTCATATGCTTCCAGAGTAAAATGCCATGAGCTTGGATGTGATTACATAACACCACTGATCAAGAGCCCCCAACCAATAAATTTAATTATCCACAAAATGCTCTATCTGATGGTCTGACACTCATGGCCCTTCATGACCTGGCTTCCACCTACCATTCTTAGTTATTATCCAGTGATTTCCCTCAATACTCTCTTTGCTCCAATCTTCTTCTCCTACCTCTGTGGCTTTGCACATGAAATATTCTTTACTTGTAACAATCATTTACACATACCTCACTTTCTGTATATGTAGAAATATGCATCTCTGTTCAAAGCCCACCTCATTTGTCCTTCCAGGTGAAACTGATGAGATAGCTCAACTCCATCTCTGAATTCCTGAAAGGCACTTACTGTTTCTTATTATGTCACAAGCCCTCTGAATGTAAACAGGGTGTTTTGTGATACAGTATGAGGGGATAACATGTACAAAGTGCCTACCATAAATATGTTGAAGATGCTCAAACATTCTCAGTTACCTTCTGTTGTGTCTGTCACAGTAGCATGCACTTAGCGGTGTATGCAGACATTTCTATGTACAACCCACATCTACTGAATGAATAAAATCTTGAGCATATGAGGTAATGCAATATAAAGTTGATTAAATTCCCATTGTCCAAATAATGCATTCCATGTACACATATAAAGACATTTACAGCTTTGATCTATATAGTTTCTCTCAGGACATTTTAGAGATGAAAAGAAGAAAAAAATAAGTAAGACCCTGTATTCTTTCCTTTGCTCTTAGGCATGTCAGTTAACCTCCCTTAATTTCATTCGCCTCATTTCTAAATGAAGATCATTATACTTCCTTACCCTATGTTATAGGGTTATTGTATCTAGTTAAGATAAAGTTTATAAAAGATATTTTAAAAATGTAAAATTCCATACACATTTCACATTTCCTTTTTTATAGGTTCTGATCATATGGAAAGATTCCACTGAGGAATTTAGTCTTAAAGTGATAGAGGAATAAAATTTTTATTCGGAATAATGGATGGACAATTTTTGTAAAGAGATGCATGGGTAATGTTGTAAGATAAAAGAACATCAATAGCTTAATTAATAAAGTAAGACAATAATCTAAATAGTGTGTTAAGTATTTCCAATTTCTCTCAAGATCTTCTCTCCATACATCTCTGAAACCATGAAGGCTGTCATCAATGGACTCCTTTGCCCTCTGGCCTCTGATTGAGTTCTGTCAAAGGGAGATCTATAGCAGGATATTGGACAACAAGAGCAGAGTGAAGTTGAAGCTATTATTCACCAGGCTCCTTCTTGCAAGATTGAAGTTTGTCTGTGTCTTTCTTCTGAAGGACACATCTAAATCATTTCCCATAACAATGTCAACAGTGGCTTCAACTAGTTTGGCAGTAGCTGTAATTGCTCTCAACCAAGGTGAATAGGCTCTGGCTACAGGGCCTAATTGGAAACTATAATATCCAGTAGGTTTCTGCTGGTTTCCATGTGATTAAGTAAGGACTTCTAAGGCATTTCCATTTCTTTCATTAACAAATAATGAAAGTAGTTTGTCATAGTTAAAAAAAAAAACAAAAAAACATTACCATAGAATTTTTTCCGATTCATAGTGACCCTATGAGTTTTGAAGGAGCAGCTGGTGGATTTGTACTGTGAACCATTTGGTTAGCCACCACGTTCTTAACCACTGCAGTGCCAGGGCTCGGCTTACGGGTGGGGGATTGGTTACAGTTCTTTTGAGTTATGGAAATATTCTATTTGTTCAGGAGCCCATCTCTGAGGCTCCATGTTTTAAGCAAAACATAAGGTAGTTGAGAAATCAAAGAAAAGTTTGGAATCCAGTTGCAGCAGTAGCCATAAAAGCCAAAAAACTCCAAGCAGTTTTTTTTTTTTTTTTGTATTTGGCAAGGAATGGGTACAAATGGTTTGAAGTCTTTGTGGATCTAATTGTGGATCTAATTGGAGCCCCTGTTAAGTTAGAATATGACCTAATTATTGAACTTGAGTTTCAACAAATTGAAGTTTATTCTTAGATCCTTTGCCTTTTAGTCAAACAAATAAGTGTACACACAGAATCTTTTTCACAGTCTGAGGGATTTTTGAAACAAAGTAACAAATCAACGTATTGAATGAGGAAAAAAAAATATTTGGATGCATTATGCCCTTTAAATCAGCTTTTAAGACTTGAGAGCAATAGCTGAGAGATTCAGTAAAGTCCTGAATCACGATGGTCCAGGTATATTGGCGTCAGTCTCAAGTGAATGCAGATAAACATTAGCTATTAGGGTGGACTGGGATACTAAGAAAATACAACATAGGTCACTACAGTAAAGACCTTAGTTAGCTTCAGGTGGTATTTGAGACAACAAAAGATGAGGAGTTAGAACTATTGGAAAATGGAGACTCACCAGACTATTGATGACCCTAAGGTCTTGAACAAGTCTTCTTATCTTTCCATCAGGTTTTCTAACTGGAAGAATTGGGATATCACATGGGTTAGTGCAAGGTATTATAAGCCCTTTATTAATAAATTACTCAACTATAGAGGTTAATCCTTGAATTGCTTCCTGTCTTAGAGGATATTGAGAAATCCTGGGAAGTGGTTTTATTGGGTCAATTTGAACTTTAATTGGTTGTGCACTATGTACACTTCCCACATCTGTGGAGGAAGAAGCTCATAAGGTTGGAAACAGAGGAAACAATGAGTGCTCTTTTCCTAAAGTAGACTTATCCTTATCCATTGTCAAAGCCTCTATGTGACATAAGAGGTCTATTTGGGATTTCTCTAGAAACTTTATGGTTATTTCCCCTTTTTTATCAAAGATTATAGAACAGTGCCACTCTTTCAATAAATATCATCCTAAAAGACTGGCAGGTGTAATGTTACATAAAAGGAAGGAGAGACTTTTAGATAAGGCTGTAAGGACATTGACACTGGCATAGATTGAGATGTATGTTGAATTTATGACAGTGATTTTTCCAGCATCCAGGTATCTTGCAATAATGGCACATACCAGAAGAAGGTGGCCTGGGGTTATTGCCTCTAAAAGAAGTTTGCAGCTGTTGGAGCTGTAGAGTGATAAGGTGATTTGGTTTCTTAGATTTATCTGTTTGGAGAGTATGGGCCTTCTTTTCAGCTATGTTCATTAGTTAAATTATGGGAATAGTCTCCCAGTCCAGTTGATGGTGCATTACTACTGTTGTCAATTCTGGTTTCAGATTATTGATAAACATAGAATTGAAAGCTGTTCTGGCATTGGTAAGCTATAGATCAGAGTGTTCAGAGGAAACCTTGGTAAGTCTTTCTTTAAAGTTATACACAGATTCATCAGGTTCCTGTTTGCATTCCTGAATTCTTCCCCAATCAATTTTATGGTGGAAAGCCTTCTGAATTGTGTCCAGCAGTTCTTAAGCAATAACTTTATGTTCATTATAATAGGCTGCAGAATTGATATGATTTTTGAGATCAATTGATTTATCAGTTTCTTACCAACTGGTGAAGCTAATCCAGTTTCTGTGTCTTTCTTGATCCAACTATCAAATGGATTAACTGATACAGATCAGCCAGACTCACTTGGTAAACCTTAATTAAAATTTGAGTTCCTCTTTAAATATTTGAGGGTTCTAGATGGGTTTTGGAAACTCCTTAACTATTAATCTTAATTTGGCTTTAGACAAGAGAGAGAAAGTAATTACAGGGGGTTTGTTCTCTCATCCTTCAAGTGATTTAAGATTAAAGGGAATCTGAGACACCAGGGGAGGTTTATGATCATGAGACAGACTATCACTTGCAAGCAGCACTTCTGACAGGACAGGATACTTTCCAGGATACAGGGGGAGAATAGGGCACAAAGATAGAAAAAGAGCAGAGGGATCAGAATGAGTGGACTTTTAAACTGTATTGTGTGTTTCTTCTTTAAGATACTTATTAATCTTGGTCAATATGGGCACCGTGTCTTGTAAAGAAGCCAGTTTAGAATCATTGTTATGTTTTTAGAAACTTCTAAATACCAATCAAAATAAGCATTTGAAACATTTTGTTTAAACCAAACCCATTGTTTAAATCAAACCCATTGCCATCGAGTAGATTCTGACTCATAGCAAGCCTATAGGACAGAGTAGAACTGTCCCATAGGGTTTCCAAGGAGCACCTAGTGGATTCAAACTGTTGACCTTTTGGTTAGCTGCTGTAGCTCTTAACCACTACACCACCAGTGTTTCCTGTTTAGTCATACAGTTATCTAATTTAGATCACAGGTATACCTATTTTTCTAATTCAAACAAACCCAAACCTAGCCACAGTCAGACAAACTCTTTTCGTTCAGGACATGACAGAGTACTAAATACAAACATGACTCAGGCTTATAAGTCTTGGACATGTAGCAGGAGTCTGCAAACGGAAATCTGCAAGCTTAGAATCAATAGAACCCATGACCACGCAAAAATGTAAATACAAACATCTGCAGAAACAAACCAAAATCTGAATTTTGGTTGTGTTGGCCCCACTTCTGACACTAAATAATTGTGAAAATGAAAAAGTTTCTGTAAAATAAGAATTTTATTCAGATTTAAAGATTTGCATATAGGGAAGCGCCAAAATGAAAGTTCAAAATGGCGTTCTGAAGAGGAAACATAAGCACACTTCTTTTATCAGAACTTTGTACAGAATAGGGAAAGAGTACAAGGGGTGTATTTGATGGTAACATTCAACATGCTCTGTAAGACTCATTTATCAAAATTTTGATTGGCTGGTGTACTCAACCTTACCCACAGTTTCCTGCATGCCAGAGTTGCTTCCTGCAACAATCTGGGTGGGGCACCTCAGAATGTTGCAGAACGAGTTATTTTGCTCAAGAGTGTAGTCATGGGTTGCATACTTTAAAAAGCAGAAGCAAGAGACTAGGACAGAATCAAATCCTTTCAGACTGTATCAGCCATTTTAGTTATATCAAGCACCTTAGCTTCAGAGTGTGTTTTCACAAAGTTGAGATTACATCTGAATTTATCTAAATTAAATCATATTTCAAAATGATAAAGTATATCACATTAAAAGTAAATACAAAAAAGTAAGTTAACTTAAATATAATTATGTTTGAGGAAAAATTGCTCTTTTTTATATTTTCTTCTCTATTCAGTTCATATTGAGTTTGCTTAAAGAAGATTTTTATAATTTACAGTGAATTAAAAAATATTTCTCTTATTCATTCTGTTCATATAATTTTCCAGTTATCGCTATTTATACTGCTGTGCAGTTGTTTATCACTGAGCTTTGTAAAGATTCTAGAACTCTAACTGCACCCCACACCACCCTCTGGGCATTTGATAAATTACAAGTCCCTAATGAAACTACTAAGAAAACAAAATAACCAAACAAGACTCAGACTTGTTGTTACATAAAGTGGAATATTTGCACAATTTGTGTACCTTTCGTTTCAGATTTAAACCAAAAAGGATATCAGAATTTCTGTTCTGCCCCCAACAGATTAGCATTTTTCCTTTAAGAATCTGTATTGAAATTGTCTTCAACATGCATTGTCACAGAGTTAATGTTTTTCTTATAAAAGTCCCTTCCTCTTTAACACACATTTATTTCAGAACATTTAAAAAGATACAATGGTAATAAAAGAAGAAATCAAATCCCCATAGCCACAATATCAAAACATAACCATTATTTTCATGCTTTTTTCTTTTCTCAGCCATCACTCCCTCCCCCTCCTTCCCCAGGGCCAATTCTCTCTCTCTATGTATACGTATATATGTATAGGTATATATATATATATATATATTTAATTATTGTGGCAAAAATACACACAACAAACTTTCAACAATTCAACAATGTCTACATGTGTGATTCAGTGACATTGATTATATTCTTTGTATTGTTCAAACATTATCACTATCCTTTTCCAAATTATTCCACCTCCATCAACATAAACTCAGTGTCCCCTAAGCAAAAACTCTCCCTTTCCTCCTCCCTCCCACATCTGGTAACCCTTAATAATCTTTGGTTTCTATGTATTTGCTTATTTCATGTAAGTGATCTCATATAGTATTTGTGCTTTTGTGACTGATTTATTCAACTCAGCATGATGTTTTCAAGGTTCATCCATGTTGTGACATGTATCAGGACTTCATGTCTCTTTACAGCTAAATAATAATCCATTGTATATATGTGGAGTCCTGGTGGCACAGTGGTTATGTGCTCAGCTGTTAACCACAAGGTTAGCAGTTTGACTTCACCAACCACTCCTTGGAAACCCTATGGGACAGTTCTACTCTGTCCTATAGGGTTGCTATGAATGGGAACCAATTCAATGGCAATGAATTTTTGTATACATGTGCCACATTTTGTTTATTCATTTATTTGTTGATGGGCTTTCAATTATCACTTTTTTTCTTTTAAAGAGAGACGTTATTGGCAGGTGTTTTAGGTGAGGAAGGATGAGGAAACAACGATGGAGCTAAAGGTATATCTTCTTTATTTATTTACCATCATATGGAAAAGGCAGGAGATTTAGTCTGTATATCTTCAGAGGATGGAAAGAATGAAGATCAAATGTCAAAGTTATAGACAGACAAATTTTACTCCTTCTTAGCCACATGCCCACCCCAACCCCATGCCCTATCTTGAAGTGCAGACTACTTAGAGAGCCAGGTCTTGGCTCACATTTTTGTTTGGTAGATTTAGGAGGGCCCTGCTGAAAGGAAGGAGCCCTGGCGGTGCAGTGGTTAAGAGCTCAGCTGATAACCAAAAGGTCAGCAGTTCGAATCCACCAGCCGCTCTTTGGAAATGCTATAAACCAAAAAAAAAAAAAAACACAAGTTGCACCTGGTGGGTTTGAACTGTCACCCCTTGGAGACCGTATAGAGTGGAAAAAACAAACCCATTGCCATTGAGTCGATTCTTACTCATAGTAACCCTATAGGACAAAGTAGAACTGCCTGGTTTATAGGGTTTTCAAACAGTGGCTGGTGGATTTGAACTGCTGACCTTTTAGTTAACAGCCATAGCTCTTAACCACTGCATCACCAAGGTTTCTGATAGGGCAGTTCCACTCTTATATGGTCCTTAAGAGTCAGAATCAACTCGCTGGCAATGGGTTTGGTTTTTTTGTTTGTTTTGTTTTGTTTTTGGACAGAAAGGATACTCAATCAAACTAGAGATGCAAAGCATTGGATGCAGGTGGATGGTGGCAAGGTTTTCTCTGGAATTCTTTGAAAATTAGATTGATACTTATCCTCTCGATCTATGTGATTCTCACAGAAGTAGAGTGATGGCCCTAAGTACCTGAGGAGTATCCTTTGGGCTCTATAATGATAATTACTCATTGCACTTCAACTGGTTTTGGAGAACAAAAGGCTGTGAGCACCCGGACCTGGGAGTCAGGAGAACTGTTGCCTGGGCCCTATCCCCAGGGATTCTGATTTAATTAATAATGGGTAAAGCTAACAGAAAGGCTGGAGGCTTGAGTCCACCCAGAGATATCTTGGAAAAAGGCCTGGCAATCTATTTCAAAAAAATCAGCCACTAAAAGCTCTGTGGGGAGCAGTTCTACTCTGACAGACATGGGGTTGCCATGAGTCAGAGTTGACTTGAAGGCAGCTGGTCCTCCTTTATAGAGAAAGGATAAACTTGGTCCCTGATTAAAATATGAGCTCTAGATTTTGAAAACTTCTATTTCTTTTGATAACATCAACCACCAACCATCACTTTTGATAACAATTTTTAATCTAAACTACCCCTCTGTATGTTGCTTCATGGATATCTTGCTCAGTAAGAATTAGATACTCTTGAAACGAAAAATCAGTATCTTAAAGACATAAATGACCTCATTTTACAGGTGAGGAAACTAATTGCCCAAATAACTTACATAAATCATCCAGAATTCTGCAACTAGCTAAGGAGGGACTAAATTCTCAATGCCTCACTCCCATGGATTGAATTGTGTCCTCCAAAAATATCTGTCAACATGGCTAGGTTATAATTCCCAGTATCATTGCAATTGTCCACCATTTTGACATCTGATGTGATTTTCCTATGTGTTATAAATGCTACCTCTATGATGTTAATGAGCCAGGATTAAAGGCAGTTATGTTAATGAGGCAAAATTTAATCTACTTATAGATTAAATTTGGCTGCATTTTAAGTCAATGTCTTTGGAGATATAAAAGAGAAAAGCAATCAGAGGTACAGGGGGACCTTGTACCATCAAGAAAAAAGAGGCTGGAGAATAGTGTGTCCTTTGGACCTGGGGATTCTGCCCTGAGAAGCTCCTAAACCAAGGGAAGGTTGGTGACAAGGATCTCTCTCCAGAGCTGACATAGAAAGCCTTCTCCTGGAGCTGGTGCCCTGAATTTGGACTTCTAGCCTACTGGACTCTGAGAGAATAAAATTCTGTTTGTTAAAGTCATCCTCTTGTGGCATTTCTGTTATAGCAGCACTAGATGACTAAGACAGAATTTGGTACCAGGAGAGTGGGGTGCTGCTCTAACATGCCTAATATGTGGAAGCAGTTTTGAAACTATCAACGAGAAGAGGCTGAAAGAATTTTAAAGTGCCTAATAACAATAGCCTAGATTGTCTTGAAGAGACTGGTTGGTGGAATTATGGACATCAAAGACAATTCTTGTGAGGACTCAGAAGGAAGTGAGGAGTGCTGTTTCACTGGAGATGGTGCAGACAGTGAGAAGCAGCAGCAGAGAAACGGCAGCAGCAGAACCAGGAGATCAGCGTGAGACATCACTGGAGCTGACCCATGGAGTGAGAGAGCTGAGCACCTTTGGCAGGAGGCTTTCTGGCTGAGTGGGGTGCTCTGAGCACTTACCAGTGGAGCTAGGCTTGCCAACCCACAAAGCAAGAGAGCTGAGTACCTTCCATCTGAAATTTCCTGATGGAGTGGGATGCCTCCAGGCACTTTTCGGTGGAGCTAAAGAGCTTTGGGACACTTGTCCCAATAGGGCAGACATGATCGGTTTGAGGACCTAAAGGCTGAGATCCAAGGAACCAGAAAGCAGAAGCTGAAGAAACAAAGTACACAGAAAGCAGAGTTGCCTCAGTCTAAAAGGGTAGGGCCACAATCTCTAGGGTCTCAATGGATAGGGACAGAACATCTGGGGCCTCAAAGTGTGGAGTCACCACTCAGATGGTCTAGGAGAAAGGGACCACCCAAATGTGAGGGAGCCAAGCTTCAGTTCCAGTGGGCCTAGAAGGCAGAGCTAAAGCCCAGGGCAATGGAGCTTCCACTAAGAATCCAGAGAGTTTGGACAATACCTAGATCCTGGAGGTCAATGCCATCGTCTAAATGGTCTCAGAGAACAGAGGATTATTTTCAAGCCTTGGGAGATAATGCAATGTGTTCTGCTGACTTCTTTGGTGCCTGTTATCCCTTCTTTCTCTCCAATTTCTCCCATTTATAATGGAAATATCTAGCTTATTGCTGTTCCACTGTTGTATTTTAAAAGCAGATAACTCATATTCTAGATTTGATAAATAAAAAGGAATTTTTGAATTTTGGACTTGGAGTTGAATTAAGACTTTTTGATGGGGTAAATGTGTTTTACATGTGGCAATGACATGAATTTTGGGGTGTCAAAATGTGGAATGTCATGGATTGAATTGTGTCCCTCAAAAATATCTGTCAACATGGCTAGGCCATGATTCCCAATGTTGTATCATTGTCCACTACTTTGACATCTGATATGACTTTTCTATGTGTTGTAAATCTTACCTCTGTGATGCTAATGAGGCAAGATTAGAGGCAGTCATGTTAATGAGGCAAAACTCACTCTATGAGATTAAGTTGTATCTTAAGTGAGTCTCTTTTGAGATATAAAAGAGAGAAGCCAGCAGAAAGACAGGAGAATGGCATACCACCAAGAAAGCAGCACTAGGAGCAGAGCATAGCCTTTGAACTTAGGTTTCCGGATTGGAGACACCCCTAGACCAAGGGAAGATCAACGACAAGGACTTTCCTCTAGAGTTGACACAGAAAGCCTTCGCCTGAAGTTGGTACCCCGAATTCTGCTTTCTAGCCTACTTGACTGAAAGAATAAGCTTCCATTTGCTAAAGCCATCCACTTGTGGTATTTCTGTTACAGCAGCACTAGATGACTAAGACACTCACCACACATGGAAGCACCTAGGGTTGGAGTCAAATGATATGATTTTTAGTGAGATTTAATCAGCTTTATTTAGGTATATTTACATGTCATAAAATTCACTCTATTCAAGTGTACAATTTGGTCATTTTTGGTAAATTTATTAAGTGCTGCAATCATCACAAAGTCACTTGTAGAATATACCAATCAGCCCAATAAGATTCCATGATTATTTATAAGTAATCCTCGTTTCCATCTCTATCTTGAGGTACTACTCATCTTCTTTCTGTCTCATACAATTTTTGGCGTGATTTTTAACTTTTTTAACTTCTTTGACCTAAGTTTATTCATGGCATGGTGAAGATCAAACTAAATGATGTTTAATATAATGTAAGCAAAAAATGTTTTTGAAGTAATAGTAGTCTATTCATTTGCTTCATTTCAAATGGAAGACAAGAAATCTACAGGGAACTGAGATCCCATGTTTATGCTGGCATTAGGGTAAGGGTAGAGTTCAAATTCAAATGAATCTGTCCATTACTACACCTTACCAACTGAAGCAAAATGGACAAAGAGGTCATTTCATATTTCCCAGTTTCTTCTTTACCCACTGTGTGTTCCAAATGCTATCTTTGACATTAGCCTTCAGGAAGTGATGAATCAGTTGAATCCTAGGTCTTTTGGCCTGACAACAATTGTTAATGGAGCCAATTAAGGCAGAGGATGACAGAGATTTGGAGGAGATTCTGACACTTGTCCAGGAGGAACTGTGCTGAGACTATCCATAGAAGTCCTAAACAAACCACCAAACAGCTGTTGAAGGGTAAGGATTTTGAAGGTCTTGGCCCACGTGATACTTTAGATAACAGTAATGAAGTCAATGTCTCTGGATCCTTTATTTTAAGAAATGTGCCTTCCTGGATATAGAGGCATCATAGCAACCCTGTTTCTCATAGCAAAGAGCATGCTAAAAATATCTATTCTTTACATATGAGGCAACTTTGCTTTCAATATTGTACCAGGTGAGAGGAATAGGAGAAGTTGATATGCTTATTCCATGCTAGATACAGCTAATAACATATTTGAAAACCAGTACCACTTCACTACTTTGGAAGAAGAATTGTGTCACCTTGAATATTTTCTCTACCTGATTAATTATAGCCAACTCAAGGTGTGTACAAGTTTTCCAAGTTAATCACATAAATGAACTGAAAATAATTAGTACATGGTGACTTTCTTCTTCATTATAATAAACCCCAACTTAGTCCAGACAGCTAAATATAACATGGAAAAAATAAAATTAAAAAAAAAAAAACTGTAAACTTTTTTTTTTTTAATTTTTCTGAGTACTTCTAATTATACATGGAGGGCTCTGTTCAATTAGTCCACTTTATTAAGCATCCAAAGTGAGGAGTACTCAGTAGTCACATACGAGGAAGAGACATTTCAAAGGGGTGATTAGTAAGATAAAGTAAGGATTCAAAAGTACTTGACACCATTACTGCTAATCCTTATATTTTGTGACAACTTTCCCCAGAATTGAATATAATTTCTTCTTGGTTTTTCTTTGAGGGAGTCAGCTTTCCTTGATTTAAAAATGGGTTTTTAGAATTTCACCTCACACCCTACATTGCTACCATGACCACCACAACAAATATCTTGTCCTATAGAATCAGTATTGTAATGACATTATAACTCTAAATATTTAATTTGACTGCTCATGATTTTCTTCATTGTACATACTTTTTTTTATTCTTTCACTAAAAAATAATTTATTTTATTTGTGTATAATCATTTTGTATCAATGAAAAGATACAGTAACAGCTCTGATTTTAATAATTTTTTTCTTTTTTTTTATTAACTTTTATTGAGCTTCAAGTGAACGTTTACAAATCAAGTCAGACTGTCACATATAAGTTTACATACACCTTACTCCATTCTCCCACTTGCTCTCCCCCTAATGAGTCAGCCCTTCCAGTCTTTCCTTTCGTGACAATTTTGTCAGCTTCCAACTCTCTCTATCCTCCCATTCCCCCCTCTAGACAGGAGATGCCAACACAGTCTCAAGTGTCCACCTGATATCATTAGCTCACTCTTCATCAGCATCTCTCTCTTACCCACTGTCCAGTTCCTTTCATGTCTGCTGAGTTGTCTTCAGGAATGGTTCCTGTACTGGGCCAAAAGAAGGTTTGGGAACCATGACCTCCGGCATTCCTCTAGTCTCAGTCAGACCATTAAGTATGGTCTTCTTGTGAGAATTTGGGGTCTGCATCCCACTGATCTCCTGGTCCCTCAGGGGTTCTCTGTTGTGCTCCCTGCCAGGGCAGTCATCGGTTGTAGCCAGGCACCATCTAGTTCTTCTGGTCTCCGGATGATGTAAGTCTCTAGTTCATGTGGCCCTTTCTGTCTCTTGGGCTCTTAGTTGTTGTGTGGCCTTGGTGTTCTTCATTTTCCTTTGCTCCAGGTGGGTTGAGACCAACTGATGCATCTTAGATGGCCGCTTGTTAGCATTTAAGACCCCAGATGCCACATTTCAAAGTGTGATGCAGAATGTGTTTTCATAATAGAATTATTTTGCCAATTGACTTAGAAGTCCCCTTAAGCCATAGTCCCCAAACCCCCGCCCTTGCTCCGCTGACCTTTGAAGTATTCAGTTTATCCCGGAAGCTTCTTTGCTTTTGGTCCAGTCCAGTCCAGTTGAGCTGACCTTCCCTGTATTGAGTATTGTCCTTCCCTTCACCTAAAGCAGTTCTTATCTACTAATTAATCAGTAAAAAACCCTCTCCCACCCTCCCTTCCTCCCCCCCTCGTAACCACAAAAGTATGTGTTCTTCTCAGTTTATACTATTTCTCAAAATCTTATAATAGTAGTCTTATACAATATTTATCCTTTTGCCTCTGACTAATTTTGCTCAGCATAATGCCTTCCAGGTTCCTCCATGTTATGAAAAATTCTGTTCCACTGGTCTATGTGTCTGTTGTTGTACCAGTACTAGGCTGTTTTGACTACTGTGGCTGTATAATAGGTTCTGAAATCAGGTAGAGTGAGGCCTCCCACTTTCTTCTTCTTTTTCACTAATGCTTTGCTTATCCGAGGCTTCTTTCCCTTCCATAAGAAGTTGGTGATTTGTTTCTCTATCACATTAAAAAATGACATTGGAATTTGGATCGGAAGTGCATTGTATGTATAGATGGCTTTTGGTAGAATAGACATTTTTACTATGTTAATTCTTCCTATCCATGAACAAGGTATGTTCTTCCACTTAAGTATGTCCTTTTTAATTTCTTGTAGTAGTGTTTTGTAGCTTTCTTTGTATAGGTCTTTTACATCTTTGGTAAGATTTATTCTTAAGTATTTTATCTTCTTGGGGGCTACTGTGAATGGTATTGATTTGGCGATTTCCTCTTCGATGTTCTTTTTGTTGATGTAGAGGAATCCAAGTGATTTTTGCATGTTTATCTTATAACCTGAGACTCTTTCAAACTCTTCTATTAGTTTCAGTAGTTTTCTGGAGGATTCCTTAGGGTTTTCTCTGTATAAGATCATGTCATCTGCAAATAGAGATAATTTTACTTCCTCCTTGCCATTCCGGATGCCCTTTATTTCTTTGTCTAGCCTAATTGCTCTAGCTAGGACTTCTAGCACAACGTTGAATAAGAGCGGTGATAAAGGGCATCCTTGTCTGGTTCCCGTTCTCAAGGGAAATGCTTTCAGGCTCTCTCCATTTAGAGTGATGCTGGCTGTTGGCTTTGTATAAAAAAAAAAAAAAAAAAAATTTTTTTTTTTATAGATGCCCTTTATTATGTTGAGGAATTTTCCTTCAATTCCTATTTTGGTGAGAGTTTTTATCATAAATGGGTGTTGGACTTTGTCAAATGCCTTTTCTGCATCAATTGATAAGATCATGTGGTTTTTGTCTTTTGTTTTATTTATATGGTGAATTACATTAATGTTTTTTCTAATATTAAACCAGCCTTGCATAAAAACCTGGTATAAATCCCACTTGGTCGTGGTGAATTATTTTTTTGATATGTTGTTGAAATCTATTGGCTAGAATTTTGTTGAGGATTTTTGCATCTATGTTCATGAGGGATATAGGTCTGTAATTTTCTTTTTTTGTGATGCCTTTACCTGGTTTTGGTATCAGGGAGATGGTGGCTTCATAGAATGAGTTAGGTAGTATTCCATCATTTTCTATGCTTTGAAATACCTTTAGTAGTAGTGGTGTTAACTCTTCTCTGAAAGTTTGGTAGAACTCTGCAGTATAGCCATCCAGGCCAGAGCTTTTTTTTGTTGGGAGTTTTTTGATTACCTTTTCAATCTCTTTTTTTGTTATGGGTCTATTTAGTTGTTCTACTTCTGATTGTGCTAGTTTAGGTAGGTAGTGTTTTTCCAGGAATTCATCCATTTCTTCTAGGTTTGCAAATTTGTTAGAATACAATTTTTCATAATAATCTGATATGATTCTTTTAATTTCAGTTGGGTCTGTTGTGATGTGGCCCTTCTCATTTCTTATTCGGGTTATTTGTTTCCTTTCCTGTTTTTCTTTAGTCAGTCTAGCCAATGGTTTATCAATTTTGTTAATTTTTTCAAAGAACCAGCTTTTGGCTTTATTAATTCTTTCAATTGTTTTTCTGTTCTCTAATTCATTTAGTTCAGCTCTAATTTTTATTATTTGTTTTCTTCTGGTGCCTGATGGATTCTTTTGTTGCTCACTTTCTATTTGTTCAAGTTGTAAGGACAGTTCTCTGATTTTGGCTCTTTCTTCTTTTTGTATGTGTGCATTTATCAATATAAATTGGCCTCTGAGCACTGCTTTTGCTGTGTCCCAGAGGTTTTGATAGGAAGTATTTTCATTCTCATTGCATTCTATGAATTTTCTTATTTCCTCCTTAATGTCTTCTATAACCCAGTCTTTTTTCAGGAGGGTACTGTTCAGTTTCCAAGTATTTGATTTCTTTTCCCTAATTTTTCTGTTATTGATTTCCATTTTTATGGTTTTGTGGTCTGAGAAGATGCTTTGTAATATTTCGATGTTTTGGATTCTGCAAAACATTGTACATACTTTAAAAAAAATTGTAGAATAAATGCTACAATATTTGACAAAGGACCAGTGTCAATTAATTGGGGAAAAGAAAGCCTTTTTAACAAATGGTGCTGGCATAACTGGATATCCATTTGCAAAAAAATGAAACAGGACCCATACCTCACACCATGCACAAAAACTAACTCCAAGTGGATCGAAGACCTAAACATAAAGACTAAAACGATAAAGATCATGGAAGAAAAAATTGGGACAACCCTAGGAGCCCTAATACAAGGCATAAACAGAATACAAAACATTACCAAAAATGATGAAGAGAAACCCGATAACTGGGAGCTCCTAAAAATCAAACACCTATGCTCATCTAAAGACTTCACCAAAAGAGTAAAAAGACCACCTACAGACTGGGAAAGAATTTTCAGCTATGACATCTCAGACCAGTGCCTGATCTCTAAAATCTACATGATTCTGTCAAAACTCAACCACAAAAAGACAAACGACCCAATCAAGAAGCGGGCAAAGGATATGAACACACATTTCACTAAAGAAGATATTCAGGCAGCCAACAGATACATGAGAAAATGCTCTCGATCATTAGCCATTAGAGAAATGCAAATTAAAACTACGATGAGATTCCATCTCACACCAGCAAGGCTGGCCTTAATCCAAAAAACACAAAATAATAAATGTTGGAGAGGTTGCGGAGAGATTGGAACTCTCATACACTGCTGGTGGGAATGTAAAATGGTACAACCACTTTGGAAATCCATCTGGCGTTATCTTAAACAGTTAGAAATAGAACTACCATACAACCCAGAAATCCCACTCCTAGGAATATACCCTAGAGATACAAGAGCCTTCATACAAACAGATATATGCACACCCATGTTTATTGCAGCTCTGTTTACAATAGCAAAAAGTTGGAAGCAACCAAGGTGTCCATCAACGGATAAATGGGTAAATAAATTGTGGTATATTCACACAATGGAATACTACGCATCGATAAAGAACAGTGACGAATCTGTGAAACATTTCATAACATGGAGGAACCTGGAAGGCATTATGCTGAGCGAAATTAGTCAGAGGCAAAAGGACAAATATTGTATAAGACCACTATGATAAGATCTTGAGAAATAGTAAACCTGAGAAGAACACATACTTTTGTGGTTACGAGGTGGGGAGGGAGGGAGGGTGGGAGAGGGTTTTTTATTGATTAGTCAGTAGATAAGAACTGCTTTAGGTGAAGGGAAAGACAACACTCAATACATGGAAGGTCAGCTCAATTGGACTGGACCAAAAGCAAAGAAGTTTCCGGGATAAAATGAATGCTTCAAAGGTCAGCGGAGCAAGGGCGGGGGTCTGGGGAACATGGTTTGCGGGGACTTCTAAGTCAATTGGCAAAATAATTCTATTATGAAATCATTCTGCATCCCACTTTGAAATGTGGCGTCTGGGGTCTTAAATGCTAACAAGCGGCCATCTAAGATGCAGCAATTCGTCTCAACCCACCTGGAGCAAAGGAAAATGAAGAACACCAAGGCCACACGACAACTAAGAGCCCAAGAGACAGAAAGGGCCACATGAACCAGAGACCTACATCATCCTGAGACCAGAAGAACTAGTTGGTGCCCGGCCACAATCGATGACTGCCCTGACAGGGAGCACAACAGAGAACCCCTGAGGGAGCAGGAGATCAGTGGGATGCAGACCCCAAATTCTCATAAAAAGACCAAACTTAATGGTCTGACTGAGACTGGAGGAACACCGGCGGCCATGCTCCCCAGACCTTCAGTTGACACAGGACAGGAACCATCCCCGAAGACAACTCATCAGAAATGAAAGGGACTGGTCAGCGGGTGGGAGAGAGACGCTGATGAAGAGTGAGCTAATTATATCAGGTGGACACTGGAGATTGTGTTGGCAACTCTTGTCTGGACGGGGGATGGGAGGATAGAGAGAGAGGGAAGCCGGCAAAATTGTCAAGAAAGGAGAGACTGAAAGGGCTGACTCATGAGGGGGAGAGCAAGTGGGAGTAGGGAGTGAGATGTATGTAAACTTATATGTGACAGACTGATTGGATTTGTAAACGTTCACTTGAAGCTTAATAAAAGTTATTTAAAAAAAATGTAAGAACTCTAGCTATTTGGATTTTTTTTAAGTTTTTTGTTAATTTAAAAAATAATGGCATATGTGCTTATGAAAAGGGACTTTATTCATTTACTTTAGAACAATGAGGAAAGCGTGATCATACCAAGAACACATAACATACCAATTGAGAAAATGAAGACAGCTGGGACTCACCAAGTGTGATTGTTAAGGTTGTATGTCACATTGGCTGGGCTGTGATTCTCAGTGGTTTGGGAGTTATGATGTAGTTTGGTAGTCGTATGATGATATGATCACTCCCATGATGAGATTTGATATAATGTGATCACTTCCATGATGGGATCTGCTGTGAATAGCCAATCAGTTGAAAGGGGATTTCCTTAAGGATGTGGCCTGCATTCAATATAGCTGGATTTTCTGGCAAGGCTCCTGGATTTTTACTTGCTCTGGATCCAGCAGCTGACTCCTGTTTGTCTGACCTCAAGTCTTGGGTCTTGTGCTAGCAGTTTACCTGCCGTCTTCCCTGCCGGTCTTGCAATTCCTCGATCTTCACAGCCTGTGAGCAAGAGCCCAGATGTCTGGCCTGCTGATCCTGAGTTCTCCAGCCCCTGTGGCTATGTGAATCAGGGGAAGTCCCTTGCCTGACCTATGGACTTGGGATGTTCCAGCCTCTACAACTGAGTGAGTCATTTCCTTGATATAAATCTCTCTCTATATATATTTTTACATTTTTATGATTTCGTTTCTCTGTAGAACCCAGCCCAAGACACGAAGGAATCTCAAAAGGAATGTTCATAGCTCCTTCAGGGGTCTCCACTCTAATGAAAAATAAACATCTTTGACTTGGGTACATGAACTTGCTCAAATGCAACAGTAACGCTGGTTTTTAATAAAGACCCATTGCCCTTGATCGAATTCCAACTCACAGGGACTCTTTAGGGCAGAGTAGAACTCCCCCATAGGACTTCCCAAGGAGCAGCTGGTGGATTTGAACTGCTTAACTTTTGGTAAGTAGCCTAATACTTAACCACTGCAACACCAGTGCCCTGGTCTTTAATAGTCCATATCAATTTTGAAATTGTTTTTTATTAAGACACTGTTCCACCACTCAAACACAACAAAGGTCAAGTCTCTAGTAAATCTATGCAAGTATGTATTTGCTCAGTTGACAGAAGGATTTCCATTGTGTTTTTTGAGGCAAATCAGCGTATGTTTACTATAATGGGGTGTAAGTATATCCCCATGGCTCAGTCCTTAGCTCCCTAATTTCCTTTTTTTATTGTTTTCCTTTAGACCTCCCTTGAAGACATTATCCATTGTCATGTTCTCAATCACCCTCCTGTGTTAATGTTTTACATAAAATCTGAGATTAGAGTTTGTACCAAGGTCCAGTCTTGTATCTCACACTACTATCTCCACATTTTCATTTGCAAGAATCAATGTCAGAAAAATGATAATTTCTCTGGTATCCAACTCATCACAATTCCTTTTAAACTAACTCTTTCTCTAAATGTTACTGTCTCCAAAACCCCAGCTTCCTACTTATCACTCAGGGGCAAAACCATTTCATGAGTAATTTAAGATAAAAACTTAAGAATCATTTCTGAAAGAACTAAATCTTTCTCCTGATAAAATGCCAAGCTTTTACAACATTCCCTCAGGAGTACAAGATGTCCCTTCTATTCCTTCTCAGGTCCTTCCTTTGCCACCGTGCTTACCTCTCATTTGGTTCCCTCTAATGGCATCTTAGAAGCCTCCTTGTCTCCAGGACACTTCCACATTTTTGTCAGGCTAATCTTCCTTTACTCTTACTCTTTTATTCATTTTTTATTCATTCCCTTATTCATTGATTTCCTCACTTAGTGGTTAAGCATCAATTACTGATGCTAGTTTTCATTGAGATAAAGATCTATTTAAGCTCATCCATTGATTATTTAAACCTCTGTAGCTGACCTCCACCAAGAATTCTCAACTTTTTCTGTGATGATTTCTCAGTATATCTCCCCTCCATGGAATAGCTCTATTTCAGTGGAGTCCCTCATTCGAAGGCCAAAATCAGCTTCTCCCCACTTTCACAAAAGGATCCCTGATTTCTCAATGTTAAGCACTCCACTGTTAACGGAGAGTACAATTCAAACCAATAAGTCGTTTCATGGGAGGAAAGACCCTACAATCTCCTCTTGGAAAGATTTATGGCCTAGGAAACCCTACATGGCAATTCTACATTATCCTACAGGGCCTGTATGTGTTGGAATCAACTTCATGGCACACAGCACCCATCCCAAATCCTTTGTTTGCATTACTTCCAGAACACTGTTTTATACTCTTTTTTTTTTTTTTCACTCTCTCATTACCCTACTCTTGAGTTACTCCTGGCACACGTTTATCTTCTCTGCCTTCTTTACTAACTCAAGGACCATTAATTTTCCCTTTCGCCCATCTCCTTGTAGTATTTCTCACCCACTTTTGCTCTTTAATGGTTTGTATCTGCTTAGAATTAGTAGTCTAACTTGTATTACAAGTTATACTTTCTTGAGAACCAGATAATGTGTGTATCATATCATTTTCTATTCCCTGATATAAACAATCCTGGTGATTTACTCAACGTTAAAAATTGGGTATTTGATAAACCATTTGCTCTATTCTCTTTCAATTCTCTGTCTTCAGCCCCTACTTCTTCTCATCTAACTGCCCTACCACTGTTCTTCCATCTTGAGTATTTCTTAGTATATTTTAAGAATTATGTCCAGGAAATAAAAAAAAAAAAGTCAACTATTGATCAAAATTGACCCAAAATCACTAGATTATCACATATTCCCCTTCACTGATGTGTTCTTGCCTTGCGTGTGTATGTGCATGTGTACCTGTGTTTTTGTTATGTTTTAATATAGTATTATTTTTGCCAATGGAATTACTTCCTTGCCTTGTTATACTAATGTGGAAATGTGGTGACAGAGAATAAGGGTTAGATTTTCAGACTTGGATGATTGAGAATGTAACTCGCTGTGACAGTCAAATGTAAACAGTGAAAGAATCTTATGGAGCTTAGGACAGTGACAACAGCAATGACCTTTTGTTTCTCTTCTATCCTATTTGTTTTTCGTGGTCCTTACTGCACTTCAGGCAAACCCTGGTGGTGTAGTAATTAAGAGCTACGGCTACTAACTTAAAGGTGGGCAGTTCAAATCCACCAGGTGCTCCTTGGAAATCCTATGGGGCAGTTCCACTTTGTCCTATAGGGTTGCTATTCAATGGCATTTTTTTTTTTTTCTGTACTTCATTTTAGAGGAGCCTGGGTGACACAAATGGTTAAGCGATTGACTACTAACCAGTAAGTTGGAGGTTTGAGTCCACCCTGAGTTGCCTTGAAAGAAAGGCCTGGTGATCTCCTGAAAGGTCACAGTCTTGAAAACCCTAGGCATTGCAGTTCTACTCTGCACACAGAGTCACCATAAGTTGGGCTCGAGGGCAATTTTTTTTTTAACTGTCTTTTGAATTCAATGATTCAACTTGCCTTGTCTTTGCCATCTCTATATCCACTTTCTCCACTCTCTCAACATCAGCTCACGCATCTATTTGTCTTAATTGTTTTTTATGTTTACTTCTATCTCCCCTGGTGGTGCACTGGTTAAAGACAATGACTGCTGACTAAAAGGTCAGTGGTTCGAAACCACCAGTGGCTCCATGGGAGGAAGATGTGGTGGTTTGCTTCCACAGAGATTTACAGCCTTCGAAACCCTATAGAATCGCTGTGAATTGGATTAGACTCAATGGCAGTAGGTTCCCTTATCATTCAGGTGGCTTGAGAAAAACAAAACTACCGTGCAAATCCACACTGGAGATATAAAAGAGAAAAAAAGTTGAGGAGTGAGGACAAGTAAGGAGAATTAAATCTTAAGAAGAGCAAAGTTAATTTTCATTCCCCTGTCCTGAATGCCTGAAAAGGATTGTTTTACCTAGAGAATTATTTTCTGATATGAGGCACTTACCTCAAGCCATTCACATCTCTATTATGATGTTCCCTGACTCCTTAATTGTTACTTGTCATTGAGCCAAAACAAGGGGCAGGCAGAATAATCTAGAAAACCACAGAATAAGTCTGCCAATGGAGATTTTAAACAAAACAAAGAGAAAAATTCCAACATCTAGGCACTGAATCTAAAAAGTTATCTGTCAAAAAATGCTAAGGATGTGACCCATTTGATTTATTTACCAATTAACATCTCTATTTCTGTAGTTTTCCCTGTTAGCTATATTCACATTTATTCCAAAATAGTGTTTTGAATCTAAACTCTCCCACCCTCAGAAACGAAATGATAATTGAAATAATATAATAAATGCAACGTCTTTTCCATTGCTCCATCTTTAAATTTTTTTTCTTGCATTCCAGACATTACAAAACCAAATTACGTTTTTGCATATTATATCAAAACAAGTGCAATCACAATAACCATTTATTTCTCAGCATTTTCATTTCTTTTTTAATGAACTTTCCCTGAGGACATTCTCACAATTGAGTATTTATTTATTATAAGCTATGAAAGAAATCTTGATTGTTCCAGCTGTGACACAGAAACTTACTTTCATAAGCATACAGTAGATGAAACAAGTAATAATAATAATGATAAGCATTTCGATACTCTTGAACCTAAAAAAAAAAAAAAAGTAATGAAGAGGAACTTGGTTAAGATGTTCTTTTTCCCATTCTCCTGTGAAATATTTTATTCCTCTTATCCAGAAGCAAATGAAACTTCTGTGCCAATATACCAGGACCCACTATATATTACTTAAAGAAATGAAAAAGAAACTTTTCTGGTAATGATACTATAAGAACTCTGAAAATCAAGGCTCTTTTACTTAAATATTTAGTAGAAGGAGCAACATTTGTAGCAAGAGTTAATCTTTATTCAGAGACTATTTTTTAAATTTTTTTTTTTAGATTATAAAACTGATGGTCCACCCTTTATAGTAACTTATATATTCATTATTATATTAATTCTTTCACTCATTCATTATCATGTAATTCATGTGGGGATAGAGATGCGCCCTTGCTCAAGCCCCTAAAAGTGAATGCAAAGACATTTACCCTCATCTACATGACTGATTAATGCTTTGGGATCCACTAATGTCAACTGGAATAATTTCGACCAAAAGCTATTCATTCTATCAATTCTACCAGATTCCAAAAAGACAAGCAATGGTGGTGTGAGTTAATTTACAAGGTAATAATTACTGGATGCAAGTTCAGAATGGAGAGAAGACGATTCTTTCCCACTACTTTGCCTAGGTCCTCTGGGTTCTTGAAAATATATCTGACATCAAAATAGACTATCTTTTTCTTTTAGTGGTGAGAGTAGTGGTAGTGGTGGCGGTGATGGTGGTATGTGTGTGTGTAAAAGATACGTTAAAAAAGACATGTAAAAGTCCTCCACGTTTGCGAAGATATGTATTAGATTTTGTATGGCCCTTAATAGCTTCTCTCACTTCTAATTCTCCTTCACCTTGTAGGAACCTCAATTTGCTTTTTTTTTTTAGCAAAAAGGCAACTAAAGAAAAGTCTTTATAAGTGCTTTCTGGATAAAGGAGAGAATAATTAACCAACTGCCTAACTTACTAAATACACAAAGTACAGACGAGCATTGGCACTTCTGTTCTTCTTTTAATGTAAGTAGGAAAACTGGATTAGGTAGAGATAAAGGCACAATTCATCGTTCTGGAAGGAGAAGGTGTTTTGAAGCATAGTTTCAAGTTGGAGTTTCATTGTAATGGAGATCTTGGTGTGTGATATAATTTAAGTGAGAAAACTGTCAAATCTTCTTTAACTATTTAAATAAATGAATAATAAAATAAAAAAAATATATATATATATATATTTTCAGGTGAATTGAAGACCTATAGGCAAAAGACAAAATTCAAAGACAGTACTGAAGAATACCTCTGTGGATTCAGGAAAAAAATAAATTCTAAAATGACCCAAAAAATTACTATCAAGAAAAAGATAATTTAAATACATTAAAATAAAGAACATTCATTTAAAAACATCAATACTATAAAGAGGGGAAACAACAAACCTCCAACTGGGAGAAGATATTTGCAACACATAAAACTGACCATGTATAACTATTCAAATATGTGTTGAACTCCTAAAAACACAACCCAACGGAAAAATTTTCAATAGACTTGAACAGACGTTTCACAGAAGAGAAAGTCCTAAGGGCTAATAAACATATGCTCCACTTCATTAGTAATAAAGGAAATAGATTTAAATCCATCAGAATGGCTAAAAGGAGAAAGTCTTACTATATCAAGTATTGTCAAGGATGTGAATGGATGTAACTACTCATGAATTCCTAGTTTTTGCCCTAGATATTGCCTTGAAGGAGTCCGCCTAGAGTGCGGGGATATTCAGGGCAGCATTACTGGTAATGGCAAAAGATGGAAACAGGTCATATGCCCATCAACTATAGAAGAAAATACATTTACAATCCTCCACATAGATGAATATAAAAGCACAATATTGAATAGAGAACCATGTTCTAGGAGATGATACACTCTATAATTAAAATGATAATGAGTTTAAAAAGAAGCCAAGTGAAGCAATGTATCATTTAGATGTATAAATAAAAATGAAACACTTGAAAAAGAAAGACCTATGAACAAAAAGTCAGCAAAGCAGGTTCTCTCCTGGGGAAGGAACGGAATGTGATCAGAATGGGTCACAGTCTCATCTAAGGTATTGATAATGCTCAACTTTTTAATCTGAGTTGTACGTACTCAAGTTTTTGTTGGATTATCATCTTTAAAACTGTACACACATATTTCATTTGTTCCTTTGTAAGGAAACCCTGGTGGTGTAGTGGTTAAGTGCTATGGCTGCTAACCCAAGGGTCAGCAGTTCGAATTCTCCAGGTGCTCCTTGGAAACTCTATAGGGCAGTTCTACTCTGTCTTATAGGGTTGCTATAAGTCGGTATTGACTTGACGGCACCGGGTTTGGTTTCTTGGTTCTGTAAGCACGATAATAGAAATGAAATGAAAACAGAAATGACAATGAATAGAATTATCAGTTGAAACAAGCAGGAGTCCATAGCCTATAAAATTTTCAAATGGAAATCTCGATGACTGCCTTGTGATGGTTCTTAATTATCATTATTTAGCTCAGTAAGAGACAGTCTATGATATCCTCAAAATTATGACTCACTTTAGTAAAAATTGTAATGCTACCCACATCCCTTTTGATAGCTTTTACCACTTCTATGAGCTCTTACACTTCCCACTCATCCTCCCCCACCTACTTTGTTTCTAATTGCCCATACCCGTGAGTCTCCTACAGCCATGATGCCTCCTGGTGCAAGAAAACCACTTTATTGGCAAGCAGGAAGTGCTTCAGCCTTCAAGGTCTTAGCCAGTGACTGACTGATGCTGGGGTATGGAAGCTCAACTCCCCTGTCTTCACTCAAGACACATGATGACATATAGCTTCCATTCTGGAGCTCCTCTGTGCTATTAGACTGTCAGAAATTTTGCAGCTCCTTGATTTCTTCTTGGAGCCATGGTGGCACAGTGGTTAAGTGTTCGGCAGCTAACCTAAAGTTGGTGGTTTGAAGCCACCAACCACCCTGCAGGAGAAGAATGTGGCAGTCTGCTTCCGTAAAGATTTTCCAGCCTTGGAAATATTATGGAGCAGTTCTGCTCTGTCCTTGTTGAGTTGGAATCAAGTTGATGGCAATGGGTTTGGCTCTTGGTTTGGATACTTCTAATTCCCTGACCTGATTTCCCCACTCATTTCAGATATCACTTGGACACTAATCCTCCTTTGCTGCTGCTGAATCTAAATCTACCTACACATGATACAACTGGCATGCAGCAATTCATCCAGATTTTCTTTTTCTTAGAGGACCGTAACTTGGGCTCTAGCATAAAACAGATGTTTTGTTCTTAACAGGCAATATTTTCTGGAATAAATCTAGAATGATGGTGAAATTTAGTTCCTATTTTCTAAATGAGGATCTATATGTCCTCAATAATTTCTTTTAGATATAAATATTTGAGATGCCAATCCCATAATAACATTTTAGTCTTACATGGAGGTAAGACACAGAAACTAATCACACAATATTGCTAGTATCTCCATTGTTCCTGATAGCTCCATTGTTCAAGACACAATATGCATTCTGGTCCTCTCTTTCCCCAAAACATTGTCAGATCTTTCTTTCTTTCTTTGAAAAATATCTGTCATAAATATGGGTGGAATAAAAGAGTAATATTTTTACTTGGCCATGCCTGGGGAAGGATGTGTTTACGGTTCTATAGCTAATCTCACTTTGAGGCTAGACAATGTGTGGCCTATGACTAGATGCATGACAAAGTCATTCAGAACTCCTGATTTTAGGTGCTCCCTCTCAGAGAGACATATAGACTTAGAGAAATTACTGAGTATAACAAAAAGCCATATCTCCTGAGTTTGCACTGACACTAATATTTACCCCTTCTGAAATGTTATTTTAAATATAAGATGAATATTAACATTAACAGCAAATGTTTTAACAGTTTAAATTTAATGAAGTGTTCTGAGATGTTTCATTTTATAATTAAAGCCAATTATGGAAGTGGAAAGGTACTGGTTTAATTCCTGTCATTGGACTGAGGTCAGGGAGGGCCAGTGTCATGGCCCAAATTACAGAGATAGCAAATGATAGAGGCAGCTGTTAAACCCTGACATCTGATGCCAGGCTTTAGGATCAGAAATCTTCACTGCCTCTCAAATGCAAAAGAAGATTATGTATTTTTCAATAAACCCAAGAATTTCTGTCTTGAGGCAATTTACTCTGCCCTAAATGGGAAACTTTGATATGGAAGATAAGTATTTTTAACTAGAAACTGTTTTTATTTACAAGCATGGCCAAGTAATGCTTTCTTGTTGCCTTCCCACTTTTATACTTAGAGAATAGAAGGGACTACCCACTCTACCCCACCATTACTTCCACTCTCACACTCCATATGGGGGTCTAATAAGCCTATACGAGTAGTTTGAAAATGAAAGAGAGACACTTAATTACCTGCATAGAGACTCATGGATCATCTGTTACTGTTCTGGGGGCAGGTAGAAGAGATATTGGAGAAGAAGCTAGCACCAATTCAACGTAAACTTACCCTGATGTTATCACTTGTGTCAGAATCGTAATGTAATATGTTTTGTTGTTTATTTTTGTTCATAATTAAGAAGCATTAACTTTTGAATCCATATTCACTCTCTTATGTTGATTTTTTTCTGTGAAATGTTTAAGCTACAGGCTAAAATTCCCTGTTTCTGAGACTGGCATCTCTTTGTATCCTTCTCTGTCTATACACAGAGGGTAAGATATTTAGATAAAATCTCCTTTCCAGCTCTCAAGGCCCATAATTCTGTTTCCAGGGGAGAGGTATTTATCCAATTGCCTTCTGCAGTCAGGGCCAATAGATGCCAATTTAACGATTTCAATGCTTGAAATGGAGGAATGAAACAAGTAAGTGGTATCATCTCTTACACTTTTATGGCCATGGTTCTGTTTTCTACGGATTTCTGGCAAAATGAAAGGAAAGGTGGCTAACCAGGACACAGAGGCGTTTTAAAATCAACTGTAAGTGAATGGTCAGCTATTGGGATGGCTTATATGCAGCCATTCTAGGAGTAGGGGGATTGACTAAATGACCTTTTGAGGATGATTCCATCTATGACTCAATAATAATACTTATCAACCTGTTCTAGTTGTCAGACACTAAAATGGGAGTGGAATGGCAGTCTATTATTAACTACAGGCTTCTGATTAATCTTTTAAGCTAAGGGAGCTTGTGTTTCAGCCAAGATGTAAAGCTGTCTCCTGAGGTGAGGCCATTAACATGCCAGGAACGAGACAGGGTTATCATTAAGAAGGCATTAGGCCCTGATGGCTCTAGTGAAGTCAAGAATGGCTGGCTGGCTGTCCAGGCAAAGCTGGTTAACAGCTAACACAAGGTCACCGTAAGCAATGCCAAGCCATATGTTAATATCTATAAAAACAAGGCATAATCTTTGCCTTTTAAAAATACATTAGCAACTGAAAGCACATGTTTGCTTACAAAAATTATGTCTTTTCTCAAATTATGCTTCTTCCTACACAAAGAAATCAAAGCTGAACATTTACAAATGTCTGCATGGTTTTGGGCACCTTAGGTATTTATCAAAACCTTGTTCTCCATCACAAGTCTTATAGAATTATTAGTCATTTAGGTGGTAAAGGATCTATTATCAATTAATCATTCAAAGCCAAACTGTACAAAGGAGATTAGCGAATTAGTTCAGAAAGATCGATGAATCAGTTCAACGTGGTTTACTCCTCTTCCCGTGGTTTCTTTCTTCTTGATCAACATAGAATGTTTTAGCCATTGCTAAAGAGAGAGTGAATGGCATGGGGTTGATAATCAAGAGAAACACTTAAAAATCTTGAGTATTAGTGAGTTCTATAACTGGCTAACTTGTGGCCTTGGTCAACTTACTTAATATTTCTCAGTCTCTGCTTCCTTACTTGTAAAATGGGCATGTTAATGGCGTTCTTTCTATCTAGCTTCCATGAAGATTATAGGCAACAATGTATATGAAAGTGTTTTGAAACCTAGAATGGAGAGCATGTATTGTTGATGTTGTGTTTGTTGCCAATGCTACTAATATAAGGTTGGTTGCAGTGTCTGAATGCTCACTGTTCTATGTCCAATGTTTACTGAAATGGCTGGCACATAGTAGATACGTGAGAAATGTTAAATGAGCTAGTATGTAATGATATATTGTCAGTGATATAAATGTGTACCTATATATAACATGAAGTTGTGAATATGATGCTTAATTATAAACATAATATGGCCGTAAATATATACATTCACACACATATGTGATTTTCAAATTTGAAACCCCAGGTAGCTTAATCTTCCTAAATTAAGGAAAAAATGGATATAAGAGGTTGAAATAAAGATAATATAAAATATATTATCTTTATTTCAACCTCTTATATCCATTCACCCATCAATCTACTCACAAACTAGAAAGTAGCTTTGGAAATACATTATCTGAGTTCATGCCTTCACTCAATCACTTATTCTCTCTAAAAATCTGTTTTCTCATCTCTAAAGAAAACAGTAGAAAACACAGTAGTGATATTGGTGCTGGAAAGATGAAATGCCATCACTTGTGTAAAGGGCTTTGCAAAAAACCTGACACATAATACCTGAAACCCAAACTAAACCCATCGCCTTCATGTCCATTCTGACTCATAGCAACCATGTAGGACAGAGTAAACTGCCTCATTGGGTTTCCAAGGAGCAGCTAGCGGATTTGAACTGCTTACCTTTTGGTTAGCGGGCAAGCTCTTAACCACTGTGCCACCAGGACTCCTGACACATAATAGGTAATCAAAAAAAAGTTATCTGTTAGTAATCACTAAAGTGTCCTGTATTCAGCATCAAAGGTGTTGGGTTCTCTGCCACTGACTATAGATACAGAGGAGAAGAAGGCAGGGCAGAGACCTTGCCTTCCATGAACGTGGACCTCAAAACCAAGGGCATATCACCTACATAATCAGAGGACGGCAGCTCTCTGGACTCCTCCTGAGACTAAATATATCCAATTTCTGGAAGTGAGTTCTGAATCTGAGTTTTTGTTTGTTCGTTTGTTTGATTTGTTTGATTTTTAAACTCACCTCTGATGTTCTTAAGCACAGGGAATTTGATCTACATGATCTGACTTTAGAAATTTCTTTTTATAACACTGAGGTGGAAAGCACCATATATTTATCACACTGGTGCTTCAATAGCACATCTTTCATCCTAAACCATTCATTTCTTCTTCAGCTTCTTCCAAACACATACACACACGCATTTGGATTAAAAGTCTATCCAACTTCTTCTCATTTCTTTGTGTATGTAACTATTCTTGGAGCCTTCCCTCTGTCATCTGTTCCAAAATGGCAACAACTTCTTTAGACCCTTTGTAAGACTTGGGTTCAGTAGGAATAGGTGGGAATGAGGAGAAGATGGAAACAGACATAGCAAGGGGACATTGAGTCTATTACCCACAATATTTGCCTTCTCTTCCTTTTCACATGAACCAAACTGCAAAACCAAGGAGGGCTGCTCTGACAATTCCAAGGCCTGGATTAAATCACCCCTCAGCCTTTGCTACCTTTATGGGAGGATCACAGCTTCTGCAAGGACTCCAACAGAAAAACAGTACAGGAATGGAAAGACAAAAGAGTTTAAAAACTACTTTGACACTGCAAGGTTGCTGTATTCAGAAAATAAACTTTAACTAGCATGTAGAACAAGTTGCATTTATCATAGTGCTCTTTTTATTTCTAATATTTACTCACTTTACTCCCTCTCTGTACAAATATATATTAAAAATTTACAAGTGTATGTGCTAAAATTTATTAGTGTTATACATTAATAAATATTAAGAATCAAGATAAATTACAAGTGTCCCTATGCATTCTGATTCATGTACCCTAAAATATAAATATATACATGTATATATATATAAATGTTACAGCTTGCATGAATCAAAGTAACCTAGTACTTGCCAATTTATCTTATTATTTAATATTCATTAATACACGCTTCATTCCTATAAATGCCGGAAGCTAACTGATTGTTGTATCTTCGGAGGGTGCTAGAGTCAGTTCCATAACCAGAAAGCAAAGAGTGTGACATTTATTCACTGAGCTCTGAAATGGATCTGTAGCATTAGGGAATGAATTAAGACCATGCTGCCCAGAGGTGTAAAAAACAAAACCGAGCAGCAGACACAGTGGCTTAGACTTAAGATGACTGTGCCATCTTTTCTATTACCTTTGCTCCGGCATCAAAGTTGAGTAAACTTTCCATTTAAGCCCTTTCTCCCTAATTCAATGCTCTCCTCCTATCCTAGGCACCGAGCACACTCCTCCTGTGTGCTCTTATAGAAAGAAATTGATCTGATTAACATATTTACACTGATTTAATGTGATATTTGCTGCAGCGTAATTTGCATTCAAATGAAGACAGTTGGGAGAGGGCAACACTTAATGCAAGTAAATAAAGCATTAATAGTAGGACTACAGGCATAGGGTAGAAAAGATATTTTCAGGCTCAGAGGTCATCACAATAACATTCAACTCATACTAAGTAGAAAATCACTAAGGTGTCTAGGCATAAGGCCTACCTGGAGGAAGGAGCCAATTCATCTCCACTCTCCTGACTGGTGCTTATGTGAGTGTGAGGGAGGTGTCATAACAGGCAGCTGTGTTAAGAAGTCCTTCTGTCTCAAGTAGACACAAAGAGTTGAAGTTGATGAGGACTGCTAGAATGTTCAATCTGGAGAAGCACAGTCAGAATCCATCATCCCTCAAACCATCTTTCTGCCTCCCATCCTGTTGCCATCAAGTCAATTCTGACTCATAGCAACCTTATAGGACAGAGTAGAACTGCCCCAGTTGGTTAGCAGATGAGGCTCTTAACCACTACGCCACCAGGGTTTCCATCTTTCTGCCTATATGCTGATAAATGTATCAACACTCAACGGGAGTATTTGCTGGTTGGCCACGCTGGAGTTAATACATAAATCAGAACAAATTCGACTCTCTAGATTTACTGTTAGGCCTCACTACTTCAGTCTTATTCTTTATGTTTTTATTCTCTCAGGCCCCGATTTCCAAATCTACTCAATAATATGGCACCACTCTTTTTTTTTTTTCCCAAAATGCATCTTTCTGACCCAGGTTAAGCATTTAAAAATAAATGTCTAAGTCCTCACACTTTAAAATTTAGGAAAATCTCAAGTAAAATAATGATGGTGATGAAGATGATGATGACAACGATGAAATGTAACACGTATAGTTGACCCTCTGCATCCACGGATTCAACCAACCTTAGATCGAAAATATTCGGAAAAAATTGTTATATTGTTACTGACATGTACTATGTAGTTGGGCCTATGATGATTACACCTTTACTGAACATGTACAGTTTTTCTTTTTTTCTTGTCATTATTCCCTGAACAATACAGTGTAACAAGTATTTACTTAGCATTTACATTGTATTAGGTTTTATAAATAATCGAGATGATTTAAAGTGTACCAAATGATGGGAGTAAGTTATATGCAAATACTACACCGTTTTATGTAAGGGACTTCAGCATCCACAGATTTGGGTATCCACAGGGGGCCCTGGAACCAATTGCCCTCAGATACCAATAGATGATAATACTTAGTTTTTACTATGTGTCAGAGAGTGTGACAAGAATTTAATATGCATTATCTGAGCCCTGGTGGCATAGTGGTTAAGAGTATGGTTGCTAACCAGAAGATCAATAGCTCAAATTCACCAACCACTCCTTGGAAACCCTATGGGGCAGTTCTACTCTGTCCTATAGGGTCACTATGAGTCCAAATCAACTCAAAGGCACCTAACAACAATAACATCTGTGCTAATATCAAATTCTACAGAGTCAACACTATCATCATTACCATTTTATAATCTAGTTAAAATCGTAGTTATGATAATGACTTCCATAATTTTATTTATAGATGAATGATTATGTACATGCTTCCATTGTTACCATTATCTCTTTAGACCTTCAACACATGTTTAGGTACTCTATAAAAACTGTTAATTTAGGGTGAGGAGCAGGAGACAGATTTTTTCACAGCTCTCCTGAGTTCCAGAAACAGTTGTAATTCCTAACTCCTTTACACAGTGTCTTAGCCTGGGTTCTCTAGAGAAGCAAAACCAGTGAAGTGTATAAATATATACAGAGAGAGTTATATCAAGGAAATGGCTCACACAGTTGTAGAGGCTGAAAAGCCCTAAGTACGTGGGTCAGGATAGAGGAATCAGGAGAACACAAGATCAATAGGTCAGACAGCAGGGCTCTGGCTCACATTCTGCTAAGGCAGGTGAATCCAAACACTGGCAAGATGGCAGTAAGCTACTAGCTCAAGTCCCAAGAACCGAAAGTCAGAAGAACAGGAGCCAGCTGAAGGATCCAGAGTGTGCAAAAGCCTGTGAGCCTTGTCAGAAAGTCCACTTAGATGTAGGCCACATCCCCAAGGAAAGTCCTTTTCAACTGATTGCCTACTCACAGCAGATTCCATCATATAGGTGATCACATTATACCAAATCTCATCATGGAAGTGATCACATCATCATACAACTGCCAAATTATATCATAACTGCCATACCACTGAGAATCATGGCCTAGTCAAGTTGACACCCAACCTTAATGATGACACATGACACACGGAAAAATTTGGAGCCTTCAAACACACTAGGAGATTGTCCCTGGTCAGTTTTCATTTCTCCAGAAAATTTGAGTGCATTGTTTGTCCCACAACACAACTGAGAAACGGCATCAGCAGAGCAAGAGTATTTGAACCTGAACACATGCTACAAGGTCAGCCTCTGTGTCTTATTAGCTATGGAATTAACTCAAAACATATCTACAAAGTGAGGTTTCCTGCTTTTCCACATATTGGGAGCATCACAAGCAAAATGGAAATGCATTCTGTAACACTAAAACTCTATGCATAGGTTTGTATATCACATAAAAACTCATCGAGTTGATTCCAACTCATAGCAACCTTATAGGACAGAGTAGAACTGCCCCGAGGAGCAGCTGGTAGATTCCAATTGCTGATCTTTTGGTTAGCAGCCATTGCACTTAACCATTATGCCACCAGGGCTTTATACGTCGTATGGTACATATGATATGGATATGGCTTATACACATATTTTGCATAGTTAAATTATATCTAGGAATATACGTATGGTATTGATATTTGTATATCATTACACTATAAAGAGAAAGTAGATTATGTATTAAAATGATAGATGCTTAGCAGTAGAGATCATGGAAAACAGTAATCTCATATGTATAATCTGAAATACAACCAACTTGTCTCTGATCAATATTCAGAGTATCATATTAGTTATGTAGCTAGTATATAAAAGTCCAATGTTCCCTCATTTTTCTCCAAATGATATAAGTGATCTGTGGTATATAGAGCTCATATGTGGATTACGGGTATACATCGTCACCATACTTCTACAGGTAGATCAATGACAGCCCATTGTTTGCAATACCAATGCTGGGACATGCTATGAAAAGTAAATGGACACTACACCTACTTTGTTGTTGTTGTCATTAGTTGCCTTCGAGTAGATTCCCTCTAGTTATAACCTTTCCTTTTTTAACACTTCTTTTTACCAATATCATTTAAAGCATAATCCATCAGAATAATACCTCAGAAAACAAGACAGTCCAACATAATGACTTTTACATTGGACATAATTTGTGGAGAAAAAATATTCAAATCATAGGAAAAGACAAAAAGAAATAGGCTCAAAGCTGTATTAAGTACAAGACATTGACAACATTTGGGGCTCAAAAGCCTAAGGCATCCGAGGAGTAAGAAACAAAGTCAGGACACAAACAGAAAGTAAAAGAAGAGGGTTTTTCTTTTGCCTCCACCCCAGCATCCTGTTGAACTGGCATTGGCCTAATATAATCTAATTTAAAAGCATATGTGTGAATTAAAAGTTAAAGGACAATGAGGTTATTAGAGAGGAGAGCAAAAGCAATTACATTTGCAATATTCACCAAGTCAAAAACAGCACATTACTCTCCTCCTCGGGATTGTTTGATGGACTTAAAAACAGCTTGTAAAGCTGAAGGGAAGTATTCAGGATGAAATTTAATGTCTTTGCGATTAACAATTTCTAACTTTATTGACCTTTGCAACAATAATCCTGGCTTTCTCTCCAAAGAAAGTTCTTTCTGTTTGTCTAATATTTCTCTCACCATAGACTGGGAGAACTGAGTACCTATTATTGAATTTCATGTATAATTGAGAAATGCAGGGGATTGGTGATTAAAGTATATGGTATCTCTCCTTAAACCTATTTTTTGGGGAAGGGAAATCAGATCTATTATATTTGTTAACACTGCAAAAGCAAACTAATATAAGGAGAAAAATGAGATTTAAAAATCCTTTTCTTAAGGCCCTGAATATTTGCTGTATTAACTCACATTATTCGTGTACATGTCTCCAAACTTTTGCCTTTATGTTCCTTTTTAGTAGTATTGTCTCAAAACTCAAGCACTTCCATCTACCTCTTAGCTTAAACTGAAACCAAACCTGTTGCTGTCAAGTCAATTTTGGCTCACAGGGACCATATAGGACAGAGTAGAACTGGGCTGTAGGGTTTTCAAGGCTGTACATCTTTATGGAAGCAGACTGCCACCTTTTTATCCCATGGAGTGTCTGGTGGATTCCAACGGCTGACCTTTGGGTTAGCAGCGAAGTGCTTAACCACTGCACCACCAGGGCTCCTTCGTCTTCTAGCTTAACCTCTGCTAAAATAAACTGAACTCAAGAAATTGCTTTGGCACATGCTGTTTTATTTGGTATTCCTGAAGGTCATGAGCATTCTGTGCCCTCCTTAACCGATTAGACAGATCATATGCACAGTTAATCTCCCCTAATTCCTCCCCTCAGATTCCTCCCCTCAGTTAGCCCATAGGAGAAAATGCATATCCAACAAGGATAATGCTTTTGTACATCCTAGGTTTCTTTCATCTGAGGATCTCAAAGTCCTTGTTACACATGTCAAAAGCTCCCTATCACTCTTTTGAAATGGGTATTACAAGATTAATTTGCAGAAGGGAAAGGCAGGCACGGTAATATTAAGAGCCTTTCCAAAGAGCATGTAGTAAGGATAGACAGCTATAACACTCTGAAGTTTGGGGTTGCTGTACCTTGGGGAGATAGAGGATATTTCAATACACAAGAGGCTTATCTTTTAGGAAATGAAGTTTCACGAAACAGAATGGATCTCTTTTAGTTATCCTGTTGTGGTTATTGTTAGTTGGCTGTGGAATAATTTCCAATTCATGAAAAGACCTCAGGGTTCACTTCAAGCTTTCCCTTTTCTTCTGGTCTCATGGGTTTAGGATTCGGAGAAGTGAGGTTACTTTCATTATCTGTAAGGGTAAGTGTAGCTGGGAGTGGTGGATGCATACATAGACACATGATCTTTCACTTTCATTCAAAGGCCAACGAGAGCTTGTGGAGGCCCTTAGAAAGCCCAAAGTTTAGGCAGCGTAGACTTTTATTTCTTTTAGTTGTTTAATGCACCATTGTGAGATCTGCTGTATTAAGCCTAATTAACCAAGAAGTAACCTTAATAAAGGCAACATGAACACAAACACAGATAATTTTTCAAGATTCTTTTGAACTCATCTGTTTGGAATGCAGTATGCGTGTTTCTACTGCAACCATGCTAAAAATGATCCTAGATTCTCAGAACAACACCATAAACTTACTCTACCAATTGTGGGGTTGAACTAATATCTTAATCATTACTGATTGTTCGTGTTATTAGGTGCTGTGGAGTCAACTGCCCCATAGGGTTTCCTAGGCTGTAATCTTTGCAGAAGAAGATTGCCAGGTCTAAAAAGACTGAAGATGTCACTGGTGGGTTCCAACCACTGATCTTTCCATTAGCAGCTGAGTGCTTAACCATTGCTCTGCCAGGGCTTCTTCGTTACTGAGCACCAATACCAAACCAAACCCAGTGCCGTTGAGTTGATTCCGACTCATAGCGACCCTATAGGACAGAGTAGATGGCCCCATAGAGTTTCCAAGGAGCACCCGGCAGATTTGAACTGCTGGCCCTCTGGTTAGCAGCCATAGCACTTAACCACTATGCCACTAGGGTTTCCCATTACTGAATAACATTTATAAATTATTGTGGTGATTTTATCTTTATAATTATAGACAAGAACATTTCAATACCTAACTTTTCCAAATCATTACCCTCTACCAAAGTTCCAAAGTCTAGGGGACCCAGATTCAAGAATAGAAAGGAACACTTTCTTCTCTCTATAACCACCACCCCCCAAAAAAACCAAACCCACTGCCGTGGAGTCAATTCTGACTCATAGCGACTCTATACCCGACACACCTTATTTCTAGGAGAACAACAGTAACTATACCATTTCTGAACCAGAGACTGCAGCACTAGTGAAGGAAGGTAGCACTGTATTAAGCAGTTCCCCACATGACTCCAGAGGTGTCTGTGCTGAAAAGGAGAGTTCTCTAGGCCTGGAAAGGTCGAGGTGTGAGGAAAGTACTTCTGAGCTAGAGAGGATCTCACCAATCAGACTCAAGGCTGCACTGGAATAGGATAGAGTTAGCTCTCACACTTCCTTGCTCAACTCCTACATTCTCAAGTGGAAACCTTAGATAGTGGTGTTCAGTAACTATTAGATCCCCCCAACCCTATACCTGCTTTCCTAGTGTGTAGCACTGTGCCTCCACTAAGGATTACTTTTTGTACATTCTGCCTGTTTCACTTGTGTAGACTTCTGCTAGAGCTGGGGCCTGGCCCTGAACTCTAGTTGGAATATAGGGCCCCCTGGTGCCATGCTCAGCCTCTCTATCCTTCCTTCCTATCACTGAATTCTCCATTTCAGCTCCTACAAGCTCTCCACCAGACTGGATCTTCTGGAGTAAACATAACCTGAAGCACGCCTGAGCTAGATATACCTTTTGAACACTGCACCCTGCGTCATCTATTTGCTCACAAGCACAGCCTGTAGCTGGACGAATTTCTTCTCTTTGGCCTCATTGCAGAGTAAACACACTCAGGTACTTACTCAATCTGCTTTCCTGACAACCTGTGCTGATGGGCCCTCACCATACCTTGCCCTGAGCTCACCAGGCACTGCGCTTTACATGTCTGTGGCATTTGATATCTGAAACGACTTATAAATTCTGTCCTTGGGTTAGTATAGATTTAGCCTTATGTCCCCTAATTAGCTACTTTCACCATTGGTTGAATATATGGGATTATTTCTGTATGTCAGGATTGTGTATTACCGATTTACCTGTTTGTGTGATTGTGTGTGTGTGTCGTGGGGAAACAGTAGGAACTGGCCTAAGTACTTTCCATCATGAGCTTACAGAATAGTGAGAGAAGCAAAGAAAAACAAGCGTGTCATCAGTCACATAAACATGTAATGATGATTGTTATAAAGAAAAACCTCTGAAGAAAATTAACTTTAGAACATTAGCAGAATATGTAACTGCAGAACTGATCTGAGGTATCTTTTGAGTTGAAGAAATAATAGAAATGAATCAGGCAATAGAGTCATTTTCTCTATCTTCATGTTCTTCTAGCACCATTGTACTTTATAGAGGAGATGTATGTCTTATTTAACATCATGTCCTAAAATTTTCCAAGCACACCCTGCCCCCTTACTGAACACTTAGCAGGTCAGTGTTTTATTTGACAGGGAACCTCCCAAACTAGAATAAGATATGTACAATACAAGAAGCTGAGCACTTGATATAATGGGGTTTATCAAGTCACTCTCCTTCTTGGCAATTTTTTTTTGATATTACTTTGATTGTTTTCAGATTATCATAACCTAACGCAAAACATGTCACAATCATTACCTGAGCTTCAACTGTATGTATCTCATCCATCAGCTCATCTATCCCCTGTCTAAAAGTCTTATCATCATAAATTACATTTGAAAACCTAAAGTAGATGTTATTCATCCCTATTATTATTGAACAACAGGGGATGCACATGTTTTTTAAATCAAAATACTCTATATTCACTAATGCTTTCCAATATCTTATGGGATATTCAACTGGCAAATTAGTAATGAAGTTTTTCTAAGAGAAATGATGCCCTTAAAAAAGTAATTTCAACACAAGCCATTTTGCAGAGAATAAGCATCTCAATAATGGTCTGACGATCCCTGCACAGTTGGAGGGAGAATCTCTGTCTTTCAATCTACTCATTTTGACTCTTATGTGTATTTGGAAATGCAGCACTACTATTCTACCTACTAAATTTATCAAAACGCAGCTTTACATAACTTTAAGGTTACTTTTAAATGTTTTCCAAGGTCGGTCCCCATCGTCTATCCTTTCAAACTCTCTTCTTCCCACTAGCAATGACTACAGTGCTACTTAAAGCAGAGCTAACCACTGTCATTGTCATCATCATTGTCAACACAAACACCACCTTATCAAATGCTTATTCAATATAAGACAATAAAATAAAGGCTACAGGGGACTTTCAATCTAGTCAGGAAGTTAAGCATATAACAATCAGACTCAATTGAGGTTTGGAATTCTACTGTCAAAGATTTGGTGAAATTGTGCACTACAGGTTAGTAAGTAAGCCCAAGAAAACCAGGCCTACCTTGCTTACTTACAGGGTATCTGTTCCTGTTAAACCACTTCACTACCAGTAAGTAAAAAGAAGAGAACTAAAAAAATAAAAAGTGAGTAAAATTTTAATCTATGGAGATTTAAAGAGCTCATTGGTGAAATTTTTTATGGTATGCAATGTGTACTGTGAGAGGGAGGGTTTTTCTTTCCAATTTCTTGATATACAATAATCCATAACCCAGGGCATTTGAACAATTTGCTGCACAATTCCTAGGATGGGATTACTGATTTTGAAGCAAATGTTCTATCACAAACTGCTTTTATGACAAATCGGAACTGATTTTTAAATGAATTTCATAGTTATTGTCATTTTAATTACTCTATAGTTAAAAGTATTCACATAATACATAATAATTTCAAGAAGAAATAAAAGGAATAACAAATGAGAAAAAAATATTTTAAGTAAAAATTACGCTAAATCCCACTGCCAAGCCTATGGTTCTCAAGTTGTAACCCTGGAAAATGGAATGCAATCTATTGGTTTTCTAGCACATGCGGTGATAACAATAAGCATGTTGTTGTTGCGTGCCATGGAGCCGATTCTGACTCATAGAGACCCCATGTGACAAAAGTGTAATTGCCCCATAGGGTTTTCTTGGCTGTAACCTTTATGGAAGCAGATTGCCAGGTCTTTTTCTCATGGAACTGTCGAGTAAGTTTGAACCACCAAACTTTATGTTAGCAACTGAGCAGTTAATGGCTGCACTACCAAACCTCCTTACAATAAGTATATTGATCCTTTAAGATTGTTGACATACTGTAGCCAGTTTGTGTTCTCAGAGCTTTACATGTGTGACTATGTCTCCTCATTACACTCAAGTGAAACTGATTCAGGCATTATTTGGTGTTATACATGAGAAGACGCAGAGGTATTCGTAATGTACTCATGGTCACACAACTAGGAAATACTGAAATTGGATTAAAACTAGGCTTTTAATCACTTCACCATACTAGCTTTTATATATAAATTAACAGTTAGATATCTGGAGTCTTTACTCCCAGGTCCCACTCTTGTTTTTGATTGAAGTCTATTATCAATAAACTAGTCTTACATTAAATGTAATTCTTTTCCAAAAAGTATAACATTTATAATTTGATTTTACAGAATAAATACATGCCTTCTAAAAAGATTGTTTCAGAAAGTCTACATAGGTGTTATTTTTCCTAAGTTATTTTATAACTGAGGAGGTCTCTTTGTCTTCACACGCGAATTATCACTTGGCTGGATCTAGAATGTGAGAGTCTTACTTTTTTCTTCCGTTAGAGTTCTAACTTCTCATTATACAAATGGGAAATCTCAACCAGCCTCAGCAAAGAGGAAGCTGACTTTTTCCAAGACCTTATGGTATCTCTCTTACAAAGAACACAGGGTCATGTTCTGAAGAAACGTTAGCTTGAAACACCTCAGTTGGTGCTGGTTTTGGAAGTCACATGATACAACAGATGACAAAGGAATTTAACCCACATTTCTCCATTTCTAATGGAGGTATTAGTTCATGATTGCGAGTGTCAGGTTTTATGATAAATAAGTTGCTTGAAAATTACTTTTAAAACCATCAGAACAAGTAGTTGCATTGTTGAGAAAAATATACATGAAGATCTTCAAGATATATATATATATATACATACACATACACACACACACACACATCTTTAGGGTTATATTTTAAATAAACTAATATTACTTAAAAAGAAAACTTGTAGCTTTGAGTAAAAAGTTTACTGATTCTATCTGAACACATTTTCCAAACAGCTGTAACTCATCCAACTTAGATGGAAAATCCTGGGCTTGGTAAGACTTTTAGGCTGACCAATAGGAAATTGTACTTTTTATAGGTCAACAACTATTTGAAAGTTGGAAATTTCCTATGATTTAATATAATGTGTTAAATGATCCTAAAGTAAAGCTAGGGATGATGAAGAGGTTGACACCAAAAGTACATAACAAGAGTTTGAACAAAATTGTTTCTTAAAAAAGGCAGAGAAAAAAAAATGTAATTCTCAACTACAATTTGTTATAACATGGGATACTTAATATGCTGGGGCAACTAAATTAACGAATTAAATATCATTAGTAGACTCTGTATTATGTTATTAAGTTGATTCTGTTATTTCACTCTTCTCACTGAGAACATGAAAGATGGTTTTATACTCAGAGTCATCAGAGATTTGCCCATAATTTGGCATATATAGTATTTTGTTCTGTGAAGGTGCATGCGAAGATTCATCAACCTTTAGATTCTGTAGTTTTACTGGCATATGGTTAGGTACTGTGACTTAATTTTACAGGGAGCACATGGAATCTTTTCCATCTACAGAGTCAATTCTTAATCTATTACTTCTTCTACAGTATTTGTCTCCAAGCATCTGTCAGTTTGTTACATTGTTGTGGTTTGTGTGCTGCTGTGATGTTAGAAGCTATGCCTCCAGTATTTCAAATATCACCAGGGTCACCCATGGTGGGCAAGTTTTGGCTGAGCTTCTAGACTAAGACAGACTAGGAATAAGGACCTGGCAGTCTACTTCTGGGAAAAAAAATAAATAAATAAAAGCCAGTGAAAACCTTATGAATAGCAGGGGAACATTGTCTGATATACTGCTGGAAGATGAGCCGCTCGGGTTGGCTGGAAGGCAATCAAAATAAGACAAGAAGAGCTGCTTCCTCAAAATAGAGTTGATCTTAATGACGTGGATGGAGTCAAACTTTCAGGATCTACATTTGCCGATGTAGCATGACTCCAAATGAGAAGAAGCAGCTGCAAACATCCATTAGTAATAGGAACATGGAATATAAGAAGTACGAATATAGGAAAACTGGAAGGAGTCAAAAATGAAATGGATCACATAAACATGGATATCCTAGGCATTAGTGAGCAGAAATGGACTGGTAATGGCCATTTTGAATTAGACAATCATGTGGTCTATTATGCCAGGAAAGGCAAATTGAAGAGGAATGGCATTGCACCCGTCATCAAAAAGTACACTTCAAGATCTACCCTGAAGTACAGTGCTGTCAGTGACAGAATAATATCCATATACCTACAAGGAAGACCAGTTAATATGGCTAGTATTCAGATTTATGCACCAACCACTAAGGCCAAAGATGAAGAAATTGAACACTTTTACCTACTTTTGAAGTCTGAAATTGATCAAACATGCAATGAAGATGCATTGATAATTATTGGAGACTGGAATGTGAAAGATGGAAACAAAGAAGAAGCAACAGTAATTAGAAAATATGGCCTTGGTGATGGAAACAATTCCAGAGAGCCCAAGACAGAATTTTGTGATGAATTCTTCATTGCAAATACCTTTTCTTGCCAACATAAACGGTGACTATACACACAGACCACACCAGATGGAATACGCAGTGATCAAATTGACCACATCTGTGGAAAGAGACAATGGAAAAACTCAACATCATCAGTCAGAATAAGGTCAGGGGCCAACTGTGGAACAGACTGTGAGTTGCTGATATGCAAGTTCAAGTTGAAGCTGAAGAAAATTAGAAAAAGTCTGTGAGAGCCAAAGTATGTCCTTGAGTATAGTCCACCTGAATTTAGATACTACCTCAAGAATAGATTTGAGCCATTGAGCACTAATGACAGAAGACCAGATGAGTTGTGAAATGACATCAAGGACATCATACATGAAGAAAGCAAGAGCTCTTTAAAAAGGCAGGAAAGAAAAAAGACCAAAATGGATGTCAGAAGAGACTCTGAAACTTGCTCTTGAACATAGAGTAGCTGTTGGGAATGGGAGAAATGATGAAGTAAAAGAGCTGAAAATAAGATTTCAAAGGGCAGCTTAAGAAGACAAAGTAAAGTATTGTAATTACATGTGCAAAGATTTGGAGATAGATAATCAAAAGAGAAGAACACACTCAGAATTTCTCAAGGTGAAAGAATGGAAGAGAAAATTCAAACCTTGAGTTGATATCATTGCTGATGTCAGATGGACCTAGGCTGAAAGCAGAGAATACCAGAAATATGCTTACCTGTGTTTTATTGACTATGCAAAGGCATTCAATGTGGGAATCATAACAAATTAAGGATAACATTGCAAAGAATAAGAATTCCAGAACACTTAAATATTCTTGTGAGGAAACTGTATGTGACCAAGAGGCAGTCATTCAAACAGAACAAGCGTATACTGCCTGGTTTAAAATCAGGAAAGGGGTATGTAAGGGTTATATCCTTTCACCATACTTATTCAATCTGTTTGCTGAGCAAATAATCTGAGGAGCTGGACTGTATGATGAAAAGCCTGGCATCAAGATTAGAGGAAGACTCATTAACAACCTGCAATATGCAGATGACACATCTTGCTTGCTAAAACTGAAGAGAATTTTAAAGCACTTATTAAGATCAAAGGCTACAGCCTTTAGTACAAATTGCACCTTAACAGAAAGAGAACAAAAATCCTCTCAACTGGACCAATAAGCAATAATATAATCAAAAAAACCAACCATTGCCGTCGAGTCTATTCCCACTTATAGCGGCCCCTATAGGACAGAGTAGAATAATAAATGGGGGAAAGATTGAAGTTATTGGAGATTTCATTCTACTTGGATCCACAATCAACACTCACGAAGCATCAGTCAAGAAATCAAAGAACACATTGCATTATTCAAATCAGCTGCAAAAGACCTCTTTAAAGTGTTGAAAAGTGAAGCTGTCACTTTAAGGACTAAGGTGGACGGGATCCAAGCCATTGTGTTTTCAGTAGCCTCATATGCATGGAGAAAGCTGGACAATGAATAAGGTTGACTGAAGAATTGATGCCTTTGAATTGTGGTGCTGGTGAAGAATATTGAATATACCATGGACTGCCAAAAGAATGAATAAGTCTGTCTTGAAAGGACCACAGCCAGTATGCTCCTTAGAAGCAAGAATGACAAGACTTTGTCTCACACACTGTGGACATATTATCAGAAGGGACAAGTCCCTGGAGAAGGACATCATGCTTGGTAAGGTAGAGGGTCATCAAAAAAGATGAAGACCCTCAACAAGATGGGGGCCCCAATTGTGAGGATGGGGCAGGACCATGTGGTGTTTCTGTTGTGTATAGGGTTGCTATGAATGGGAACTGACTAGACGGCACCTAACAACAACATCATATTCGTGATTCTTCCTTCCATCACTTTTGGCTTGCTGACTTCTTTAGGAGCACTAGTTGTCACAAGATGTCCCCTTTGTCCCCATTGGCGTCCCCTATATCTATCATTTCTCTTTTCTCACCTTTCTGTTCTTCTGTTGTTTGAACATCCTCAAGGCTAGTCTCCACATAGTTTATTCTGTTTTTTGCCATTTAAGTTCCCACAGTGAGGCTCAGTGCACCTATTCAGAATCCATAACGTGATTTTATATGTAAATTAGGTCTTCTCTCAAGTCTGCCAGTACCTTTTTCATGAGTCTATTCTCTTATTATCTCACTTTTAGCTCTCCCTTTTTTTTAATGTCAAAATAGTTCATAGCCATTAATTATCTATTATTTCCTAACGTAATTTCTATTCCCAGTCACTCAGTTTGTCCACAATATGCTTATTTTCTTGTTTTATGTCATTTTTATTTTCCCTAATCTTTGCGAGGAACATGCAGAGTTCTAGTCTGGTTCTAGAATATGCTTTGGTGAGTGATCAGGTTCTAAAATATTCTTATCAGTGACCAGTTGCCACTGAGTCGATTCTGACTCATGGGGACCCCATATCTTTTACAATAGAACTGTGGTCCAAATAGTTTTCAAGACTGTGACCTTTCAGAAGTAGATCATTAGGCCTTTATTCCAAGGTGCCTCTGGGTGGGTTTAAACTGTTGACCTTTTGGTTAGTAGTCAAGTGTTTAACCATTTGCACTACTCAGAGACCCCCCAAATTTTCCTAATTGCCATTTAATTTCTGTATGTGGAGGCTCACCTTTGCTGAGATGCCTCTGCTACTGCTAGAATATAGGGGTGAAAATGTCTCCCACTACTGTAGCTTCAGGTTTTCCCACAGCTAGCCCTTCATTGGGTTTTGACTACTATTAGTTAACATGGCATTGAAAAGGGTGGTGGAGTATATAGGGGGTAGTTCCAATGGGCAAACTGATTTCTCATATTGTCCAACCAGGCCATGGACCTTTGTCCTGTGACTCCCAGTACTGAGATCTCACTTATGCAGGAACGGCTGTGGTGTCCTCCCCACTGTCTTCCCTTGATTTAGTCCTACTGCATGGCATGCCAAGAGTTTCTTAAGGGACTTTGCCACCACATTCTAGAGTCAGCATTGATGAATACCTCTTCCCAGTCTACCCACTATTTGGTTACCTGGGCAAGATTCTGGGAAAGGAGTTCAGAGACTAGTTTTTAATCCTGCTTTCTCAGAACACCTAGGTAGTTTTAAGACTTAAGAAATACCAAGATAGATGGCTTTTTTTTTTTTTGAAATAATAGGTTTCAGAAGTGCTACTTTAATAGCAAAGTAGATTACTACTGCCTTTTTATAATTTTTGTGTTTTACACAATGTTAGGGGTAGCTTACTGTGTATAACTCCTTATATCAAGAAAGAGAAACTTTCTTAAATCTATTTCATTCAATGTAACTAAAATGTAAAGTGTTTACCTTTTGTTAAAAAGGCACAACATTCCAGGGAGAGTTTATATTTACCTGCCATTACTGACTTCATTTTCACGCCGTGGAGAGGTAACAGAGTGGTAACGAGAAACAGCCTTCCAGGTAAGAGCATATGCTGCTGGTGTGCTGGCAGGCTGGCTAGGAGGGTGACGTCTGTCATAGAAAGAAGCCCAGACATTCACTTGGGCCAATTCTGTTCTCTCAGCCTCAACTACTGTCCAATTGGATGCCATTTTCCCCTTGCCCTTTAGAAAATGAGCGTGCATTTTTTCCTGGCTCAGAAACACCTATTAGATTATCTTGTTAATGCAATTCTCAATTTCATAACGCAATAGAATATGGCTGGTGGGATGCTGTTCATGTCTTGGCTCAAAATGAAACATTGGCAGCTGGGGGGTGGGGGGGACGGAACTAAAAATTGTACATCAGAATAGGCTTCCTCAGCCTCCCTTAAATGCTGGCACTAATGGAGATCTACTCGAAACTGTGCTGGAGAGGCTTGGTATTTTCTAAGTATTCCAGAAGTAGAAACACCTTAAAACCAAGACACTGTAACTACAAAAACAATAGAACAACAGAAGGCACTAATAAAGCTAATGTCTTATATTAGACTTGTTACAAACCATGTGCCTGAATATAATTGCACACATTCTCCATGCCTAGGCTCTGCAGGTATCAGGATGCAGTAGGTTCTACGAGAATAGAGATGAAAAAGAATGTTTTCCACCCTCAAAGCTTATTATACAGTTTGTGAAATAAAACATTTATTTTGATTAATTAGAAAATAATGGGAGACACTTGAAAAAGAACCTTGTGTGGGGGAAACACTCTGCAAGTATTTTTTAATTTCATTTTATAACTTTTGTAAGTGATTATACATTATCATGAGATATGCTGCAATGTATCAGAATAACTTATTTCTGTTATGATTATCATCATTATAACAAACGTCATAGAAGAGAATTGGAAACTTGATATAAGACTTCACAGAGAAAAAAATATTTGAAGCAGGGCCTTGAAAGCCAAGTAGAATAATGATATTAAAGGCACACCGAAGTGTTGGAATGAAATGGAAAATGGGATAAAAAGACTGAATACAGTCTTTCACTTACTAGCAGGTGTGATATTGATTAACTTAGCTCCCCTCCATGATGCCATGTCCTTAATGCCCAGGTCGTTGGATTTTTCTGAGATTTTCGTGAACACATTCATGAAAATGCTCAGAAGACCCAAAAACAATCAATAAATATTTTCTAAGTTTGCACTGTCATTCCACAAAGCAAATGAGCTTGTGTATATGTGTATGTGTTACCTTAGACACCAAGGAGAAAATAAACAGACATAATAACATGTAAAGAAGAAAATTCTGAATTTAGTAGCGTGAATATCTCTGAAGAAAGACTTCTGGTCATTGACAAATGTAAGCAGAAATGCAGATATTATGGTAGGAAGGGTTTGGCAGAAGAAAAGATCGTGACTTTGGAGGTAGAGATAAGATTGATCTCTTTGGTTCACTTTTATGTGCATTTCTGTGCCCATTTGGTGCTTTTTTTTTTTTTTTTTCCTCATTCCTGATTTCACCATAATAAATCCTCTCAAGGTAGCTTGGTCCCTCTTGAGCCCTCTCCCTTCCTCTTACCAAATCCTGCTCCCCAGCATGGGTTCCATTAGTCACTTAACTTTCAGAGCGTCCTTAGGTGCTCTTTCTCCTATGTTTTCTGTGTTTGTAACCTTCTTTGAACATAAATGCTTTAGTTTATGTACTTTTGTGCCAGGCACTAAAGGTCAGCTTGGATGTGCATTGTGGAGGGGTAGGAGGTGCTAGATGCATTTGGAGAGCTTAAGTGGGCAGAGAGTGTGTGTTCCCAGTGCTCTGATGCTCATTTAAGTCTGCTTTTCATTTCTGAACTGTAGTAGTCCTTGTTTTCAAGGAGATAGAGAGTCCTGCAGAGAGACGGAGGAATAGAGAGGTATTCAGATTCCGTTGACATCAAAGACTAAGAAAAATAGCCCCACTGCACCTGTAAAAAAAAACAAGGCCCTGAAAAAGTGGAAGAAGTAGTAGGTGCTGAGAGAATTCTTTAAAGCTTTTCCTTGTTCTTCTTTTCCTCTATGCCTTTATAGAAGTTGGCTCAATCCATCTTTTCCATTCCTTCCTGTCAAAAACCATTATTTTTATTTCTTCACTGCATTCTCCTATCTTTGCCCCAGCCTTTCAATGTGAAATTCATCCAACATTAAAAAAAAAAAAAAGTTACAGCTACTTGGGTTTTCCAGCATCTCTGGTATGCTGTTTTTCGTTTTTTTTTTTCCACATTGCTTTTCTTAGACTATTTCACATAAAAGCCAACCTATAAAGTTATTTGGGCCTGACCTGTAATCTACAGTGTAAAACCACCCCAGGGTTACAGTGAAATTACATATGGCAGGTAATGGGTAGAGAACCATAGTCTCGTGTTAGTTAGCAGCTCCCTGTGGCTTGGGATGTAGGGAACCTCCTGAGCCCTAAGGGAGGTGAAAACCAGGACCAGTGACATGAGACTCGCGTAGAGCTTTCCGAGATTACTATTTCCTTTTTTTTTTTTTCTGAATATCTGTAATGTTTCTTTCTTACTGCTTTTAGCACTCTCTTGTTATGAAAGTGTTCATATATTCCTTACTCCTCTAGGCCCTGCCCCCAGACCTGATGGTACTTTCTCTGAAGACAGGGGATTTAGTATACATCTCAATTTGTTACCCTCAGTTCACTTAGCACATTGTCTATCATGAAGAAGATGGAAACATTCCTTAAATGAATGAATGAATCACAACGATTCTAGTGAAACAAGGTCAGGAATCAGTGTGGCATGAGGAGAAAATGTTCCAGCAGCAAGGTAACACTTGCTGCCTCCTCCCCCAGGACCTCTCCTTCTTCTCTGCTAGTAACTACCGCATCACCAGTTTGTGTCTGTTTAAGAAGCGCTTATTGTGACGAGCACTGTGGGATGCTATGGGAAACCAAAAAGAAAGAAAAAAGTACTTGTTATCCAGAAGGACGTTATGTTCTGCAGGTGAGACAGCAAAGAAACTGGACAAAAAGAGTGGCATATAATACCTACAATAGGAGAGATCTGTGAACTGTCTCGAGGAGGGGGCATTGTCTGTCTCTGTATAGTGGTCAGAGCACAGGGATCTCCAGAGTCAGGTTTTTAAGGATGAATATGAGTTTTCTAGGTCCAAGAATGGAAGGCCTGTGTCCTATGTTGACTGATAGAAACTCTGTGTGTATGTGCTTATAAGCACTAGTGGGTTCATACATGTGTGGGATGGGAGTAGGTTCATCCATGCTCATGAAATATGTGAGTGTGTGTGACCCCATGACTGGTGAGTGGTGTGCATGTAGGTATATTTGCGAGTGTCATTGTGGGATGGAGTTGTTGCAGGGAGTAGATGACAATTGCACTAAGGAGTGTGTAGCCTGCAGGGTTGGTAATTTTGACCTCTACCCATTAACTTCCACTTGTAGGGAAGGACTGAGCAGGTCACAGAGGATGTGACACTAAGCTGGAAATCAGGAAGCATGGACATCAGTTCCAATTCTCTGCTGTGAAATGGATGATCTCGTAAAAAAGCCTTAGCCTCTGAGGACTTCATATTCCCATCTTCTGGATGAAAGGGTGGGGCTAGACAATGGCTACCTGATCACTGAAGTTCTCTTGCAATATAGATTTCTGTGATTATCCAACAAACTAAAACTCTCCAAGATGCTGCCGTCCTATAGATTTAGACATTCACTTTCTTACCAAAGATTTCACAGAATTAATAATTATTATTTTGTGATACAAGCCTAGAACAAACCAAAAAAAAAAAAAAACCTGTTGACGTCAAGTCAATTCTGACTCATAGCGACCCTATTGGACAGAATAGAACTACCCATAGAGTTTCCAAGGAGCACTTGGCAGATTCGAACTGCTGATCTTTTGGTTAGCAGCTGTAGCTCTCAACCACTACACTACCAGCCTAGAATAGCAGAGTCAAAATGGGGGCAATATTTGAAAAACTGTAGCTATTACCGTGTTATAGGGATCGTTACATGACTTAGCTTTGGGAGAAGACTTTTTTTTTTTAGCAAAATACTTTAGTAGGGCTGGATCATCATCATGAGATTGTTCACAGTTGACAGTGGTATCGCGGTATGTATGTGCCTGGAAAAGTCCTAAATGCTTAACATAAATTACTTGCCCAATCTCTGTCACAACCTTATGATATAGGTACAATGATTGTCATCTTCATTTTACAAGTGAGGCTAAGCGACACAGAAGCTAAGTGACTTTCACAAAGTCACGTGTTGGTAAGTATGAGATCCAGGATTTGAACCTTGGTGACAAGACTACAGAGCTTGTACCCCTAACTATTAGGCTATACAGCATCTTGAGATAATGGACATTAAAAGTAAAGAGTTGTCTTCTTTGGATTGTTCTTTGATACTTTCTGATTTTGGGATTTCTCCAATGGGTTTTAAAGCATTTAGAGAAAGAGAAGCTGAGAAGAATGTTGGACAAATTGGTGGCAGGTAAAGACTAAAAAGGATCCAGCTTTCAGGAACACCTAGGTACCCAGAAGTCACAGTGTTTCAGAAAGTAACAGCCGGAAGAAATGAAGCTTTGTCTGAGTCTTTAGGATACCTGGGAAATGGAATCCCCTGCCTAGATGCACCTAGGAAGAGTGGCTCAGGTTTTCCTTTTTAATAGTAAAGGTAAAGAGGACCCCAGATACTCGAAATCTGGGGCTCTCAAATGAAATTACACTTTATTTACCATGTATAAAAATATCACAGTTTTTTTTTTAATAAGAACAAGAGTAGTGCTCCTTACGTATTTGAAATCTGATCTGATGCCCTGAGTCTCTGCTCAGCTCAGAACCCAATGAGAGAAGTTCCTCCAACCTGCAGAATTTCACATAGGCCTGAGGATGGGAAAGTCCTGGACACACTTGCTGTCTTGTCTGAGTGTGGATGTAACTTGTTATTGAAATCCCTTCCTGAGCCCCGGTACCCTACTTATGCACATCCTAGAGAACTAATTGCACAGTGGTTAAGAGCTCAGCTGCTAATCTAAAGCTCGGGAGTTTGAATCCATCAGCTGCTCTTTGGAAACCCTATGGGGCAGTTCTACTCTGTCCTGTAGGATCGCTATAAGTTGGAATCAACTTGACGGCAGCAAGTTTTTGATTTTTTTGTATCATATCCTAGACCTCCTTCCATACAAGAGTACCTCATCTTTTATTAAAATGACCTGTACATAATTGTCTTCTCCACTAGATTGTAATACCCTTGAGGATGGTCACCTTTATAGCCCTAGCACCTGTACCATGTCTCCCATCTAATGGTAAATACCAATGCAACTGAATCAACACTAACTGCAGGAAGATCACATGGCCTTTGTTAAATGTTCCCAAGGGGTAATTCTTTAAAGTGACACAAATTACAAGCAAGCATCCCAGAATTTGAGTCATCTGCATACTTTCTGGTTAACAGAAATTTTTGAATATGTCAAATCTGCTACAACCTTTGTGTGTTCTAAGAGGACAATACATGAAATTACAGAATGTTGGTGCTTGTTTGTTCCTTACAGTTGATCTGTCAAAGTGCCTTACTTGACAGGCGATGACAATCTGAAGTTCTTAAGTGACTTGCCTGATAACTGTGGCAGAGTCAGATCCTACACCCCAAGTCAATCAACCAATTAGTGCCTGACTCACCAGCCTGTGCAGCCAGGCAATTGTGCCTCTAGCGATGTAAAAAGATCTAGCTCCTCCCCCATTCTTCCCATTTTTTTTTCCATCATCTTTTAACACTCCCCTTCCCTGCTTTTTGAAAGGAAACTCAGGCCAGGCCAAGACTTCTCTGAGTTAGAAATAGGCTGTGGCTGTGCATCCAACAGATTCTTCCAGAAGTTTCCATTTAGCTCCTTGTTGGTCAGCAAGAACATCTGTCTTCCTCTCAGATAAGGACACTCAGCTCATTGACTGGTAGAGGTGTTCATAAACTTCCGTTGAATACCCTAATGGAAAAACAAGCCTACCTTATTGAACAATGCTTTAAATTTTCTGAGCCTCATTTTCCTTAGGAGTAACACAAGAATAGTAAATAATTAACACCTTCTCTACTTTTTCCACAGGGCGTGTTCTGGTGATAGTCACAGGACAGAAATGATGTGACTAGATTTAAAACAGAAACAGAGAGCCAGCGTTGCTTTAGTTGCTATTGTTTTTTATACAACTTAGGTTTCTGAAGCTGAAGACCAATATTTTGATTCCCTCAATGGTCTGTGTAGGTATTAATGCCTGCCTTAAAAATTTTTTTTTTTTTTTTTTCCTGTGTATTAGTGAAGAACTAAGTAAAGTGGTGGGCCAGGAATCATGTGATTCAGCAGGAGAGCTATGCCCAGGGTCCACATTCTACTCCACAATTCTGACTGTCTAGGTAAACCTGTTGGTGGAGGTAGCAAAGGTAGTTTTACTAGAAAAGTGCCTACAATTCCCAATTCTGCAGGAGGAATTTTAGATAGAAAAATGGAAATATAAAAACAATTTTTATTAAAGCAGAATTGGTTAAAAATTCTCCCAAGAGACTGGATCATACCCTCTCTTCTTAATAATGAAATTGTTTCCTTTGGTGTAGATAGGGGAAAGAAATAGCTAAAACAAAGTTTAACCAGGGTTTTGAACGTTCTAGAACCAAGTCCTCAGAGAGATGGCTGAGAGAATTGTAGGTATTTAAATGGGAAAGGAAAAGTCTTGAGGAACATGAAGGTCATCTTCAAATACTTTAGTGATGTCAAAATGAAGAAAGAATATCAGTGTTATTCCAGAATCCAGGACACAGAACTGGTTCAGATGCTTGTTTAACTGAGCAGTCTCTCCTGGGTGAAACCGTCAGTCCTGCTTGCTGTGACCTGAGGTTTGGTACAGCGTCCATACGGAGCAGGGTATCACCAAATGTGTGCTGAGACAGTGAAGTAGAGGTACAGAGAGTCCAGGTTTTCACGCAATATAAGAGAAAGCAAAGGCTTTAGAGTCAAAGTAGCCGAGTTTGAATGTATTTCACCCACCTAATGGCCATGTGGCCCTGAGAACATTACTTCATCTCTCTGAGGCCCTCAATCATAAATTGGGATGATACTTAGTATTTAAGATTGTGAAGACTAAATCCAATAACATCTGTAAACTCTTTGCAGAGTTTGACACAAATAGGCATCCACAAAATTGTGACTCTTCCGGACATGGTCTTATATAAGCCTCCCCAAAATCCTCATGTTGATATGATTGTGTCCCTTGTACAAATGAGAAAGCTGAGGGTCCAGGAGGCTGAGTAAATTACCTAAGGCAATAAAGGTCATAAATGATGGGGCTGGGGTGGGGACACATACCCTCACCTCTCTGAAAATAGAATTCTGCCCTTTCCAGGGTTTCATGCAGACTCTCAGCTAAGGAAACACTTTCATTAGCAAATAAGTCAAAACACTGTGTCGTAATCTCATAACCAGACAGGACACATATGTTGCCCTTGTCTTTCAAACCGGAGTGATGGAGAAAACACTTCCCGTTAGTCTAACTCTCTTTCAGGTAAGTTCTAGCTTGTTCTATGTTTAATTACGAAGTGGATCTTTTTTCTTTTGATCCAAAGAATCACCCATTTACAGCCAACTCTCTTAGGATTTGCTCTACCTAAAAGAGGCACCAGAAACCCCTGCCTCTATAATAACCCTCAATTTGTGAAGCTGCATAACTCAGATTTGATGATGACTCTTTTTCTCTTTCATCCATTTGGATGCAAGGACAGAACAGCCAGTCTCTACAAGGCTTGATTTAGAGGACATCAGAAAACTTCTTAATCATTCAGTTTATAATTCCCCCACCTCCCCATACAGCTCTGTCTCTCACACACACACATACACACACACACACACACACCCCTTCTGCCCTACTCAGCATGTGTCTTTTAACGTGCAAATACCCTTAAAAGGGAAAACACTCTTTTAGCTCCAAATCACTTGCCCTGAGTGATGTCAGATAGCTTCCCTCCAAGCAGGATTAAGGAAGCTGGACAAGGTAAAGAGAAATCCTTTAAGCGGGGAAAGCAGTAAAGCTGGGGGGGGGGAGTAATAATTCAAATGATGCGTTTTATTTGCAAATTTCCAAATTTGACCTAGTGCTTTTCAAGCAGCTCCGTGTTTTGACTCCTACAAGCTCTTTTTTGTTTGTTTGTTTTTCCTCTTTCTCTGTTCTCCCTCCAACCTCTTGCTCTCTCTCAGCCTGAAAATTCTGGTTAGCCTTGGTTTAGGGTACACGTCGTGCTTTAATTCTGCTAACCACACTCTCCATTTTGAGGTGCTGGAACACTTCCTTAAAGCAGAGAGTGCACGGACTAACAATTACATTTCAAGCTGCATTTAATGTTGAAGTATGAGACAACAAATTGATCTTAGATTTCTTCAGTCAAGCATGACTTCACCTCTGACTCTGAGAGAAGCCGCTATGGTGGCAGAGCATAGTTGTCCAATTGTGAAACAAATAAAAAGGGGGAAGAAGTCCCATCCTCCCTCAAACAAAGCAAAAGAGAAAAACTACCCACGGTTTTTTCTTCATTAACAATACCTGCTTCTGGAAAGACAGACGAGAAAACGGTAAGTGAAACATCCCTGTCCGTCTTCTATGCAATCCACCCATTATAGTGTGTATCTCCCATTAGAAAAAAAAAAAAAAAAAGGGAATTCATAGATCTTGTGCTTTATAGCCTGACTCTATCCATCAAAAAATAGAGAAGTTGATATATTCAAATATTTGCCACAAAAAATATATCTAGCAAGATGTGTATTCAGTGATAAAGAATTATCCACCTTTGGCTGTATCTATTGAATCTCTATATGATAATAGCTCTTTCATAAAAAAAAGGAAAAAGTACCTGGTTATGAGAAGATCAAACATATCACATTATTTCATTAACTCTCCGATGGTTTCTTTGAGGTATGTGAGTAATGTTACTGCTTCATTAAAGACAGGGAGAAATAAAATCCAAAGAGAACCTGGACAGTTTGTCATTGCTAGAATTAGGAACAGAATCCAATGGTAGTAAAAGAAGAGTATATTAAAAAAAAAGAAGAAAGAGAGAAGGAAGGAAAAGAAAAGATATCAAAGAGCATTTCCTTCTAAGCCATCAATGAGACTTTAAATATAATTCAATATATTTGAAAATGGGGGAAAATAACCAAGTGGCAACAAATGAAGATGCTGACATTATATTTCAAACATTTTTGTAAAGGAAACATGGCACCATTTACAAAGTTTCTATTGTGAGATGTTTTCTGAGCACTGAAATAGCACCACAGATCCAGAATTAGCAGAAGTGACCACCTTTATAGTTTCATTTTTAATATTAAAATCAGAAAATAAATTACACATATAAATCCATTGTTTATATTTATGATGCAATTTCATTCCCCATCAGAAAAATTCAGATCAGACCTTTCCCCAAAGTTCCAGAATTTATGTGAGAGCATATGCCCAGCCCAGGTGCCCGCAAGTGCCTGCTATTCCCGGATTAGCTGCTGTGTGGCGTCAGTCCCCTTCAAATGAACAGGCTTTTGCATCCTCCAGTTTCTACTCCTCTGCCTTGTTGCTGGGAAATGGCTCTTTCTGCTGTCACTGTGACAAACGGCTCTAATTGCTGGGTTGACTGTTATGGTGGAAATTGCAGCAGTCCACAGCTGAAGGCTTTCACTCTGCTTTCGTAACGACACGGAGAGCCAAACTGCCCCTCTTCTAAAGGAATGAAGGAGATAATCTTAAAAAATAGTAAAAAAAAAAAAAATAGTAATACGTAATAAATCCTCTTTAAAGAAGCAGAAAACAAGGGCACTTGCTGAGTGGTTATTGTCTAATCTCATTGCAATGCACTTTTCCTCATGAAGGGATGAAAGTTCACGGGTACGTTTTCTTGAATTGGTGGTGGTGATGATGATGGTGGTTGTGTTTGTTTTTGTCTGCGAAGTAATACATGGCAGGCAATGATTTGGAATTGTAAACTTTCCAATTTATTTTCATGGCAATCTGTGAGATGTGTCCCTGGAGGAAGACAAACAATTGCAGTTTTAGAGCTGAATTGGCCTCTCTCTCTCGCCTTTCTTACATTAGAAAGCATGCAATCTCATTTTGCATAGGATTACAAAATTCCAAAATTCTAATAAAGTGTCAGAGGAATATGCAATGGTCTGAGATGGTCGATGTGTTACTGAGGAAACACTCCAGGATGCGAGAGGCAGAAATGAGAGCTGTAATTGTCGGATTTGACCGTGGAGACAGAATCCAGGTTACAAAAGGCAATCCCTAATTTGGGATTTTAATCAGATAGCAAGCACCAAGGACAACAGCTGCCGTTACATTAGCTTGGATAAAATTATAGGACCTATCAATTCTCATGCTTAAGGGCATAAGCCGATCACCAGCTGAGGTCAGGAGGAAATTTCCCCAATGGCAGAGAGTGCACACTTATATCCATTATCAGAGATTTAACACCTACCCCTAAAGCATCTGGTGTTATTTTTTATCAAATAAATGCAAACACACAACACGTACTAGTACTGGTAGACATACATGCGCACACAGCAGACTAGATAGTCATGGGGGTGAGTACTTGTTGGAATAGCTGTGAGATTGTAATGGACTAAAGGAAATCCATTTTCCCAGTTTCTGCTTGGCCTAAAGATTCCTTTTGTCTTAACTCTTAGTCAAATCCATGGGTAGACACTTCCCATGTGTTCACTCTTCCGTCAAATGTTCACATATACTCATGTGAGCTCAGTCTTCTGAACTGAGGGGTAGAAGGAGCTTGTATTAGTTTTCTATTGCTGTGGAACAAATTACAATAAACTTAGTGGTTTATAAAAACACGTCTCACAGCTTGTGTGAGTGCAGTCTTTTTTTTTTTTTTAATTTTTATTGTGCTTTAAGTGAAAGTTTACAAATCAAGTCAGTCTCTCACACAAAAACTTATATATACCGTGCTACATACTCCCAATTTCTCTCCCCCTAATGAGACAGCCCGCTCCCTCCCTCCACTCTCTCTTTTCGTGTCCATTTCACCAGCTTCTAACCCCCTCTACCCTCTCATCTCCCTTCCAGGCAGGAGATGCCAACATAGTCTCAAGTGTCCACCTGATCCAAGAAGCTTACTCCTCACCAGCATCCCTTTCCATCCCATTGTCCAGTCCAATCCCTGTTTGAAGAGTTGGCTTTGGGAATGGTTTCTGTCCTGGGCCAACAGAAGGTCTGGGGGCTATAACCACCAGGGCCCTTCTAGTCTCAGTCAGACCATTAAGCGTGGTCTTTTTATGAGAATTTGGGGTCTGCATCCAACTGTTCTCCTGCGCCCTCAGGGGTTCTCTGTTGTGTTCCCTGTGAGGGCAGTCATTTGTTGTAGCCAGGTACCACCTAGAACTTCTTGTCTCAGTCTGATGGAGTCTCTGGTTTATGTGGCCCTTTCTGTCTCTTGGGGTCGTAATTACTTTGTGTCCTTGGTGTTCTTCATTCTCCTTTGGTCCAGGTGGGTGAAGACAAGTTGGTGCATCTTAGATGGCCACTTGCTAGTGTTTAAGACCCCAGACGGTGAGTGGAGAGTCTCGATATGGGTTAGCTGGATTACCTGCTCAGGGTCTTATCAGGCTGCAAGGTGTCAGCCTGGTCTGTGAATCTCAGCTAAGGTTTATGGTCCTCTTCCAAATCTTACGGGATATTGTTAGATTTCATTTGCTTGTGGTTGTATGACTGAAGTTCCCATTTTCTTGCTAGCTGCTAGCCAGGGACTGCTCTCACTTCTTAGGAATTACTCACAGTTCTTTGATACATGGTCTCCATAGGCAATTCACAACATGAATGTTTGCTTTCATCAGGACAGCTAGAGTGTGTCTCTAATTTCTCCCTCTCCAATCTGCCAGCCCGGAGTCTAACATAATGCAAAATAATCAAGGGGGTGACTAGCCCATCACTTTTTGCTATATATTGTTACCTAATCAAGGGAGAGGAGCCCTGGTGGTGCAGTGGTTAAGAGCTATGGCTGCTAACCAAAAGGTCAGCAGTTCAGATCCACCAGTTGCTCCTTGGAAAGCCTACAGGTCAGTTCTACTCCGAGTCAAAACCAACTCGATGGCAATGTTTTTTTTTTAATTTTTTTTTTAACCAACGGAGAGACTACCTCGTCATATTCATAGGTTCTTTCCGTAATTAAGAGGAGGAAATTATACAAGATATGTACACTAAACCAAAACCCAGGTGCCAATGAGTCCATTCCAATGCATGGTGACCCCATGTGTTTCAGAGAAGAACTGCACCCCATAGGGTTTTCAATGGTTTTTTTTTTTTTTTTTTTTAAGTAGATCACCAGGTCGTTCTTCTGAGGCATCTCTGGGTACATTTGAACCACCAGCTTTTCCATTAGTGGCTGAACACTTAACTATATGAGCTTAGGGGCCATTTTAGAATCCTGACAACTTCAGAGCTCTTGAGAAAAATAAGCAAGATCAATACTAATAGAGAAGGTCTAGTTAATTTGCCTGATTCTACAAGGATTTTTTTTTTTTTTGAACTATTAGGTGGGTCTAGTCATTAATCTATTCTGTCATATCTATTAGTAATTGTTCATTATGGAGAGACAGATCCTTGGCAAATGTTCTAGTATAACCATGTAAATAAGATCTTGGAAAGGAAATTAGGGGTCATCTGGTTCAATCTTTTTATGTCGCAGATAAAGAAACTGAGCCTCAACTAAATTAGCTAGTCTGAGTAAATCAGTCCTGACATTTAAAGCCAGGATGAGAATCTAGAAGTCCAGACTCCTAAATCAATTACACATTTGCCTTGAAGTCACCAGATCTTTTGGCCATTTTAGGATATGTATTGTCACTTCTGTAGATTCCCCAGTGCCCTCAGATTTCTATGCATTTTCTTACAACCAATCTACTTCTTTTAAATGGTAATAAACTTAACTCACCTTGAGATGTCAGTAACTAATTACCCTTTGAGAATGATTTCTCAACCTTACAATGGGTGTAGGGTTTTCACAGAAATAAATGAATTAAACTAAAAGGAGAAATGATACCCTTCAAGTAAAATTCCATGTTAGAGAGAGCAGAAGGAGAGAGGTGTGTGCGTGTGTGACGATCTGTTATTTGGGTGTTTATAACAGAAAAGTGAATGATTTGAGTCAACTCTTTCATAAGAAGAGACCTGGTGGTGCAGTGGTTAAGGGCTCAGGCTGCTACCCAAAAGGTCAGTGGTTCCAATCCACCAGCTGCTCCTTGGAAATTCTATAGGGTAGTTCTACTCTGTCCTATAGGTTTGCTATGAGTTGGAATAGAATCAACTCGACAGCAACGTTTTCTTTTTTAATCTCATAAGAATATGACCAAAAAAAAGGAAACGTAGAGAACTTGTCTTTGCTCATTTAATCATGCAGTGGGGTTTTCCATTTCGTCAAAGTCTGAGATAGCCAGCCTCCCTTAAGCTAACTTCTCAGTGTTTAATAAATACCTACCAATCTGGGAGAGATTCATGAAAGCCCTGTTGCTAGGAATAATTGGTAAGGCAGAGACTCCCAAGGTAGGAAGTGCTCTGGTCATTTGGAGACTCTTGGAATCTGCAAATAAAATATTAAAAATTTTCCTAGTTTTAGTAAGAGTAATAAAGTCCAGAGCAATGCAGCCAGTTACATTATGAAGCCAATCTTTCACACAATGCTCTCTCTTTGGGCATCTGTAACATATCAGGTTTTTTATAAAATAAACATCCGCCAGTGATGAAGAATAGACGCTGGTGATGTTACAGGCTGTCTTTGTGAGAATCAGCAACTGAAGACGGGCATCCTCAAGATGTATTTTTATTAAGCAGGTAGAAGCCTGGTGTTTGTATCTGCTACTTTGCCTATTTTGAGATAGAGAAAAAAACATAAGCCCTCAAAATCTTTACTAAGAAACATAGTTCTCTGACTTGGGTGGTATTGTGATGATGCCTACAAATCCTATAAAGTTAGTGTTTCTAAAATACATATTTTGCTCTACCACAAGTGTATTATAGTCTTAAGATATGAGTGCACCAGACTACTTGCTATGTGTTCAGCCTGAAGTAGTCATCCTTATGTTAGCCAGAGAGAGTGTGTCACCTTTATTTGAGCTATGAAGGAACATTCTCATAGTTTCTAAGAAATGCCAATATTTTAAACCAAACGTTGCCTTTACCCGAGGATGAACCATTTTCTCATCCAGTATTCACACTGTCCTACACTTTCATGAAAGACCATCTTGATTGCACTGATTAGGTCTTTTATAATTGGTAGTACTATAAATAAATACATATATATTTTTATTTATATTTAGAATTCCCCATTAAGTTTTAAAATATGATTGCATACAAATATGATTATATTTAAAATGCTGTATATATAAATATGATTATATTTAAAATGCTGTATATATATATATGCATTCATTTCTTCTGAAATGCCATTCTCCTTGTATTGTCTGGCTAACCAGGTCTCACCTGATATTTCAACAAAGAGCCCTAGTTCTACCTTCTAGATGAAGATGTCCCTGGCTATCAAACTCACAGTGATCCCCCCGTTTCTGAACTCACAGAGCCTATTTCTGGGGGTATTTATTTAAACACACAGCTGTGATTTACATCTGTTTACTTCATGCAAGCCTTATTTCCAAATGAATTGCCAAATTCATTGAAAATAGGAACTTTGTGTCACAAATTTTTTTGGTATCTTCCACAATATGTAGCCTAGTGCTAAAGGAAATAAAGACTACTAGAATTGGAAGAATATCAAAATTGAAACAATTATATTAAGAGGACATTGACCTTTTCAGAGTTGATATGGTAATTTTTGTTGTCATTCTTCTTGATTTTTGTTTCTGCGGGGGTTGTTAACTTATTTGTTTTGTGTTTTTGTTTTGTTTTTTGTTTGTTTTTGGTCATGCTCAACAGACGTACCTGGGTTTGTTTAGCAGCAGCAACATCAACTAAACTTGGTACTGAAATAGCTAGTTAATTACCATACCATTCTTGACAAAGCAGATCACACAGTATCTTTAAAAGAAAAAAAAAAAAAAAGTGGAGTGATCTAGGTAGAATTCATGCCTATCAACTTAACTTGCCTCTTAAATCAAATTCTTTACCCTTCTCTAAGACGTAGTAACTCAGAGTATGCATATTTACTCCTAAGAAAAGAGTTACCTGTAAATTGACGTGTAGTCAATATAACCATATTTTTAAAACTCAATGGGGAATTCACTACATAATAAGATTTTATTGTCAATTCTTCTGAAGTGAGTAGGTGTCTTCTAATATTTTGTTATCCTGGAATTTCATATGCGAGGTTAATTAAGGCGAGACACACCTGCAAAAAGCAGCCAACTAGAGGTAGTTTTCATTTGCCTGCTTTCCAGCATGCTGGCAACCAATAGCTTGGCCAGATCTCGAGTCACATACACCTTAAGTTTTAATGGTTACCATGGCGATGAAAAAAGGCATTACAAAATGCACAAGCTGTTAACATGTTGCAGAAGCCAAAAGAAAGAGCTAAGAATAAACTTCTGCAAATTCTCGATCGCACCACACTTGAGGAAAACTGCTGTTAAACCAACGTCATATCCCAGTCAAATAGCTCATTAATCTGAAGCTGAAGCTAAGAATTCCTCTGGGCTCCCCGTCAGCTGGGGCTGGGGCCATCTCCACTGTGAAAACATACGTGAGTGTGTCAGAGTGCGTAGGGGTGTGTGGGGGAGAGCAGGAACAGAGACAGAAAGAATAAACAGGCTGTGAATCGAGTCTCAGCTCCTTCATCAACAAGAAAGAAAACCTTAATGTTTTCTACAAGGAAGACAGACAAGAAAATTTAAATGAATCTAATTTAGATACATCTAAATTTTATTGGATGAGTAATTCATTATAACCATAGGCAGTTGAGTGTTTCATTTGCTTTCATTTTTTTTTCTTTTTTTTAAGTCAGAACCCAGATATTTGGACTGAAATGAAATAAAATGTATACACTTATATAATCCCACACTGGAAAGGAAGTGTTGCTCTCTGAACATAGAGATTCTCCTCAAAAGGGGTGGCTGCCTGTTCAATGATGTAACTTCCACAATAAAGAAGAAAAGGAAGGTCCTTGGTTTGAGAACATGAAATCACCCAGGAAGAAAAGGGGTAAGGTGTCAACATTCACATTTAAATGTGTATCAGTTATAGAGTAAACAGCCATCTGGACAGAAAGGTAGAACTCTTATTTATCAATTTACAGACACAGACCCAAGCAGGCAGACAGCGAGGGAGTTAATGAGAGAGATGAAGCGCTTAACATGGCTTAGAAATGCAAGGCTCATTCATACTGTTTAGATGAGTCTTTGTTCTAGGTCTGTGGCTTTCACTCAGGGAGAGTGCTCAGGGTGGAGAGCAGGCCATCACTCTGAATTAATCCCCACAATATTGTGGGCACCACGTGGAGCAATCCTTTCTTTCTGTCTGGAGCTCTCAATGTTTTCATGGGTTTCCTGAGCCCCGCTTAGACTCTGGAATGTCTCTGTGTTATGCTGTTTACTGATCCTGCTCAGGTCTCAGCTGGCTAAATGTCTAGTCCCTTCTTAAATTCCAGTCTTCCTGTGTCAACTCTCCCTCCAATGAAGCTTGTCTCTACACCATGACACAAATGCCATTGCCTCCGTGCCCTCCAACCTCAACACACACACAATAGTGTTCCATTTTGACTTTATGCCTGCTTACATACTCTTCTCCCCTGGTCCCCACCCTAAATTCATGATTTGTCTAACAGACCTCCCTCAACAATCCTCAGGTCTATTGTATTTCAGGTTATAATCACAGACCCTGAGCAAAGCCAGTGCCCTACAATATCTTCCCTCTTCTCCTTCTTGTTTTCTTTTTTACTTCCTCTGTTAGACTTTAGAGACTTTTATTTTTTTTTGCAATGTTCACTGTATCTAAAACACTATGGTGCTCCTACTCAGCACCCAGTAATTGCTCAATGAAATTACTTACATTTTAATGCACAAAGGCTATGTTCTCCAACATCACAGCATGTCTTTAAATTGTATTCTAAGACATGCTGTAAACTCAAAAACATTGATTATGGAGATATACTAAAGATGAAATCCAAACATGATGATAATACTTTTTTTTTTTTCAAACAATTTATAGCGCTATAGGTCTGGAAGGGAAGGGAGAACTTAACAACTCTAAATCCACCCTTCTTTTAAAGACAAAGATCTTAGGTACTGTATGAGGTATCTGAAGGTTTCCTATGTAGTTAAAGGCAGAACTAAGAACAGTAAACAGGCACCGTGAGTATCTCTTACAGGTCCTTCAGTAATGCTCCATTGTCGGCCACCGTGACATATTGTTCTACATACTGTTTGCCCAAAAGAAATTTGATAGCACAATCAGCACATACAAATTGTCTATTTATTACCGTAAAAAGATTTCTTTGCCTCTTTCTAAGTTTTCATGTTTCTAAATTTTCATGAGGCAGATAATATTTTGCCTGAAGTATATTTCCAATTGATGATGTAGTGAAAACCAGCTCACTCTCATATGACACTCATTTATTCATTAATCAAAATGTTTTGAAATTAAGACACTGTGTGAGATGTATGGGATACAAAGTGCTATTATACCCATCTCTACCCTCAAGAAGCTTTGTGGTCCAGTAGAAAAGAGAGTCAAGGAGAAATGTGAATCAGGAGCATAGTGCGCTGCAAGGACCGTAGGAAAGGCATCTAACTAGAGGAGGTGCCACCCTATGCCAAGCACTGAGTCCTAGAAAGAATGGGAAGACAGAGCCTGGAAGTAAACTGTTCCTCAGAGTGAGCACAGCATGTGTAGAGTCAGAGGCTTAGGGGGAGCAGTTTATAAACTTGGACCTCAATTTAGCTTTGTTCATTGGCGGACTGAGAGAGAACATGGGTAAAAACACAGGGAATAAGCCTCAGAAAGACTTGTGGTCACGGTTATGACATTTCAACCTCAAACCCTTCAGTCTGTAAACGGGGCGGTGACACGATTAGATTCATGTTAATGAAGACTGTTTTGATGGCAATGTAGAAGAAGGTAAATATGAGCTGAGCAGAAAAAAAGAGTTTGCAATCTGTTGCAGTGATCAAAATAATACGAATTTCTGAACGAATGTAGAAGCAGTGAATATGCTTCCTATAAGGGAATAAAAAGAAAATATTTATCAAAGAGAAAATTTTTATCAAAAAGGAGGGAATGAGGGAGAAATTCTGAGCGATTCCCAGGTTTCTGGCTTGTGTTACAATGAACGATGTTGGAGGAGTGGTTTTGGGGATGGATGTAATGAGTTCACATTTGGACTTACTGTACTTCTGAGTGACTTCCAGGAAGAGGTTGGGTACCAGAATCTGGAGCTCAGTAGGAAGAACAGAGATGGAGAGACAGACACCTCTGCTATTCCCATAGAGGTGATGACATACCAAATCACCAGGACACTGGCTCTACCCTTGAGGCTAATCAGAGACAAATTCCTGCAGAAAGTATGTTTTCAGTGTGGTCCCATCACCTATTCAGGGTCCCTCCTCTTGATTCTGGTCCCTGACTTGCCTCTCTGTTTCCCATCTACTCACCTTTTTCTATTCATCTTTTTCTGAACTAAGGTTATAAGAAAGTTTACTTGTAACTTACCTTTCTACTCATCTCCATCATGTGACCTTGAGTACATGAAGCTTGAAAACTCTTCCAGAAAAAAAAGGATAATATACCTCTAATGTTATAATTCCATGAAATAATTTAATTAGCTTGAAAGGTAATATGTTTAATAATAGTTGCTATTTATAGGAAGGAAGCCTAAGGTAAAATTTTGACACGGGGATATGTCCATCATAATTTTGTTACTAAGGCAGATCTCAATCCACTGATACATAAGAGCAATAGCTAATGCTTCTAATACCACTCACTATATATTACACACTGTTCTGAGAATTGTACAGAGTCATTCAATCCTCCCAATACCCCTAAGTGACAGGCACCGTGCTTTTCCAATTTACAGGTGAGGATACTGAGTCACAGAACAGGTAAGTAGCTTGGACAAGGTAAAACAGATTATAAGTGTTAGAGCTCGGACTCAAACTCAGACAGTCTAGCTCCATATTCTGTGCTCTACTTGTCTCTGGAATGAATGAATGAATACATATGCATTTATTGAAGGAAGTCATGTTCCATAGCAAAGTCAAGGTAGAGAAGCTGAGTCAATATTTCTTGACTTGTGGATCATTTCATTATAATTTGGGTTTTATGAATTCCTTAAAGACATGTTGGCATTAATAGAGGTCAGAAGAAAGAATTTCAAATATTAAGTGATAAATAATGTGGAGAAGTAAGGACTGAGTGAAACATTGCTCCATTGTTAATGCTAGAGAATAACATAGGAGAAAGAGCATGAGCTTAGAACTAAACCATGGAGCTTTGATTCCTTTTTTACCAAGTATTTGTGAAATTATCTGGGACAAATTATTTTAAGTCTCAGAGTTTTAAGTTTTCTTCTTTTTTTAATCTGTAATTGTTTTTTAATCTGTAAAATGGGAACAATGTTGCCTAATTGATAGAGTGGTTGGATGATGATTGCATGCGATGATTTATCTAAAGAGACTAGCTCATAGATTTGGAACTAATAAATGTCTTGTAATTATTTGCTATTATTATGACCTACATTAACCTGATCAAAGACCTAAGACAGACAAAATGTAATTTGTCAGATTATAATCACCTATTCATACATATTTTATTTTATATCAAAACATCCCTGGGCAAAACATAGGGCAGAAATGTTATTTGACAAATGAGGCAATTGAGATTCAGGAAGATTAAATTCTCAAACTAGTTTGAGAAGACTTACTACCCTAGGTCTCTGCCATATGAGTCAAAACAATTATTTCCAGCATTCATTTCTAAAACATAAAGTTGCCCAAAACCTGAGGAACCTGACAGACATTGTTAGAGTTACTGGCAAGTTAGGACAGATCAAACCTAACAGTCAAGTTTATGGTATGTCTGTCCCAGGACCCGCTACACTTTGCCCTCCCATTTCTATGTGCTGCATTCTCAAGGCTACCTAAATAAAATAGCATAATTAAGTTCTTACTTAGGGGCAGAGTTGGAGGGACAGGCCAGCAGGCATGCAACAGAAAGCAGCCCACTGCCTTAGTCTAGCAGTTTGCCTACAGCAGATGGGTTTTCCTTGGAGGTCTCTTGTATCAAGTACTGACTCATTCCAACCCTGATTAGTTGTAAAATCTGATAGGATCGCAGCCCAAGGAAGTATGGCCAATGTCCAAGTTGACAATTGGGCTTGGTTTCTCTTCTCTGCCCTCTAAGAGCAACTCCCTGAAATGTCCTTGTGGCCTACCAACGGCCAGCCCCATGCCACAACATGTTCAGTATCTGCACCTCAGCTTTCAAGGACAAGCATTTCCATTAAAAGCTCAAACCATCCTGCTCTATTTCCATAGGCGGAGGCAGTGAGCACTGTCGTGCTGCTTTCAGCCTCCAAAATAAGTGAAATGTTTGACGAGAAAGCATATGTTTTTTGGCAACTTTGTTTAATCCACATTTTAAAGGAAAAATTGAAACTCCACAAGGTGCAAAAAAGATTACTGTAACGTTTCAGTATCTGGAGGAAAGCAGACTGTGTTCCCTCCTCCTTCTGTTCTTTTTCCTCTTCCTTCATGTGCAGATATTTGCTTTATAAAAGCTGCCATAGAAATGAATCCTTTAATTAAGAATCTGAGCTACCTAACTGCAGAACAGAGAGAAATGTTTAATGTCACAGGCTGCAGGAGCCATCTGTAAGATGGAGATGGTACATGTCTGTTCTCAAGGGTCACCACTCTCCAAAGTCATGTGAGAGTCACAAATCAAGGGTTCTGGGGCTAGAAAAGTTTGATTTCTAAAGAAGTCAGATTTCTTACTACAAGGTGAAGAAGTAACTCTACCAGAAAGAAAGTTACTTTGCCAAGATTTGCTTATTATTTTAGAAAATGCAGTCTAAGAGGCAGTTGCTTTCAGGAGTCACTTTCCAGAAGCTCCCATCAGACTTTTAAGGAGGTCCACATTTGGACTCCAATCCACCTGAAAAATCCTCATGGACAGCCCTTGCATGAAACAAGTTTGGTATGTCCTAGGCCTGCAGGCAGGGGAACCAGCACTGTGGGGAGCAGGGAGAGATAGAAGGAAAAGTCATCCATTTTCTTACCCTCCCCGGATGTGGTAGTCCTGCATGTGCTGTGACTCTGTTGTTGTTGTTAGGTGTTGTTGAGTTGGGCCCTGGGTCATGGTGACCTCATGCACAATGGACTGAACTATTGCATTGTCCTGCACCATCCCCATGATCAGTTGCAAATTGGGCCATTGTAATCCATAAAGTTTTCAGTGGCTGATATTCAGAAGTTTATCACCAGCCATTTCTTCTTAGTCTGCCTTAGTCTGAAAGTTTTGCCGAAACCTGCTTAGCATCATAGTAACATGCAAATCTCCATGGACAATCAGGTGCGGGCTGTGCAGGAAGTCCATTGGCTGTGACTCCAACTGGGTCTCCTGCATGGAGGGTGAAAACTCTACCATTGAACCACTGCTGTCCCCACTGTGACTTTACCACCCTTCAAGAAGACCTTGACTGACAGGAGGGAAGAAAGCTGATGCTGGAGACCCAGTGAGTTACTGAATTGAGACTTGAAACCCTAGAATGAGGCCCCATTACATATAGCTAAAAGGCAATTGTTTCTGAAAATAGTGTATTGTGTTTCAACCGAATCGTAATACTGCTATTACACTTGAAATCTTATACAATTGTCTTAGTCTGGGTTCTCTAGAGGAGCCAAACCAGTGATATGTGGTGGCACAGTGGTTAAGAGCTCAGGCTGCTTACCAAAATGTCAGCAGTTCAAATCCACCAGCCACTCCTTGGAAACCCTATAGGGCAGTTCTACTCTGTCCTATAGGGCCGCTATGTGTCACAATCGACAGCAATGGGTGTAATTTGGTTTTATATATATATATATACACAAAAATCATACATATATTCACACACACGTATATATACATAGAGAGAGAGAGGAATTTAATTCAAGGAAATGGCTCATGCAATTGTGGGGGCTGGCAAGTCTCAAATCCTCAGGTCAGGCTCACAGGGTTGCAGGGGCTGATGAATCCAAAATCTGCAGGTCAGGCTGCAGGCCAGAGATTTCTCCAGGCTTATGTCCCAAGAACTAGAGGCCAGGTGATTAGAAAAGCATGGAGTTGAAAGAGCAAGCTTTGCCAGAAATTCCATTTGTATACTGGAGGCAGGCCACACTTCCAAAGAAACTCCCCTTTCAACTAATTGACTGATCAGATCAGATCCCATCATGGAAAGTGATTACATTATATTACACTTTGGGAGAGAAACCATTCCAATACCTGCCAAACCACTGAGAATCATAGCCCAGCTAAGATGACGCATAACACTAACCATCACAATTATGCAATAATTCTGCAAGCAACATGATGATTTGGGAAATAGCATGATGACAGGGGTCTGGAGCCAGGCTGTTTGGATTCAGATCTGAGGCCAGTTGCTATGTGACCTCTGGCAATTTGTTAAATCTCTGTTTCCAAAACTTTAAAATGGGTATAATAATAAATAAATAAATAAAATCTTCCACATACTGATGTTGTGAGGATTAAAGTAGTTAATACAGATAAAACAGAAAATGAGTAGCATAAATTAAATTCATAGTAAATCTTAGCTAATTCTATTATTATTATTATTTACAAGTTTCAAAATGCTTTTATGACCTATTTTCATTGATCTTGGGAAGAATAATGCTATAAGTTAAAAAGAGGCATTTTTAACCCCACATTATTATAGATGTGAGTGTACAAAGTAAAATACAAGAGGTAATTTATAAGATTGTGATTCTAATTCCAGACAGTAGGTCTCAGTTAGGTAGGGCCATAGCCCTATGCAAGATCCACAACCATCACTAAATGGAGATGGAAATTCTTTTCTTACAGGCCTCACAGAGCTAGTAAACTCGTCAGATTAGATGGTTGGTGTGAAAGCTCTTTGGACAGGCTTCAGGCTTTTGTCTGCACAGACTCAGTCTTCCTTGAATATTTTTCTCAGGCAGTAGCTCAGTCAATGCTGAGTGAACATTAGGACCAGAGCAAGGACATGAGCAATGGATGCTGTGAAGCTCAGCCAGAGAAGAGGATACTACTTGGTGAAGGACACTGAATTTTTATGCCTTGGCAGTAACTGTGTCACAGATGAAAATCACTGATAGGAGGAAAGATATAGTTACATATTTCATAAGTCTTCAGAGTTAATTTTGGTGATTCCTTTGTTGATAAATTACCTGTACAGAGGCTGGAGATTAATAATGATTAAAAAAAATAAAAAGAAACAAAACAAAGCAAAAAATAAAACCAAAAAAAAACAAAAAACAGAAAGCCCTTATCTGCATGCAACATGGATTAATTGTGTTATCTACTTTAAAACTGGATCAATTGATTTTAGGGGTGATTTATTTTATTTTTTTTTATTTTAATGTCTATTTTTCCCCAACATAGTTGCAATAAAATTTTTAATAAGTGATAACTTTGTAGGTTGGTAAATGAACAGAAAATTTCAGATCAAGTGATAGTTACACAAATAATTACCTAATCATGTTTGCAATAAAACATTCTTGTAAGAAAAATTATTATTAGCTATTTCAAGGCTCTTTGATTTTTCAAATAACTTGCTGTAAATTTTTTTTTAAATAATTGGTGATTTAATATTCTATTTGTGTCCTATTGATGCTATGACAAATTACGACAAATTTAGTGGCTTAAAAACAACACAAATTTATTATTTTACAGTTTTGTAGATCTCATTGGGCTAAAATCAAAGTGCAAACAGAGCTGTGTTCCTTTCTGGAGGCTCTTGGGGAAGAATCTGTTACCTTGTCTTTCCAGCTTCTAGTGGCTGCCCGCATTCCTTGATTTACGGCCCTTTCATCCATCTTCAAAGCCAGCAACAATAGGACAAATTCTTGGTAAACCGCAATCTCTCTGGTTCTCTCTTCTGCTTTCTTTTCCATTTATAAGGACCCTTGTGATTAGACTGGGTCCACTGGGATAATCCAGAATAATCTCTCCATCTCAGATCACCTCATTAACAACCTTAATCCCAACTGCAACCTTAATCTCTCTTGGTCATGTAACCTAATCACATGCCCCAGAGATTAGTATATGGACATCTTTGGGGTTGTCATTATTCTGATTACTGCTGTTGTTGTTGTTGTTAGGTGCCCTCGAGTTAGTTCCAACTCACAGTGACCCTAAGTACAACAGAACAAAACATTGCCCGGTCCTGCACCATCCTCACAACCATTGTTATGCTTCAGCCCATTGTTGCAGCCACTGTGTCAATCCAGCTCATCAAGGGTCTTGCTCTCTTTTGCTGACCCTCCACTTTACCAAGCATAACGTCCTTCTCCAGGGACTGATCCCTCCTGACAACATGTCCAAAGTACCTGAGATGTAGTACTGGTTGTACTTCTTCCAAAACAGATTTGTTCATTCTTTTGGCGGTCCATGGTATATTCAAAATTCTTCGCCAACAGCACAATTCAGAGGTGCTAATTCTTCTTCAATCTTCTTTATTCGTTGCCTTGCTTTCGCATGCATGTGAGGCTATTGGAACCATCATGGCTTGAGTCAGGCGCACCTTAGTCTTCATAGCAACATCGCTGCTTTTCAACACTGTAAAGGGATCTTTTGCAGTAGATTTGCCCAATGCAATGTATCTTTTGATTTCTTGACTGCTGCTTCCATGGGTGTTGATTGTAAAGCCAAGTGAAATGAAATCCTTGACAACTTCAATCTCTGTTTTTCATGATGTTGATTATCGGTCCAGTTGTGAGGATTTTTGTTTTCTTTATGTTGAGATGTAATCATTCTGACTACTACAAACATTAAACACACATTATATATATATATATATACAAAAATATGTGTATATGTACCTACATATATATGCGTGTGTGTGTGTATATATATATATATGTATATATATATATATATATATATATATATATATATATATGGAAACCCTGGTGGCATAGTGGTTAAGTGCTACGGCTGCTAACCATAAGGTCAGCAGTTCGAATCTACCAGGCACTCCTTGGAAACTCTATGGGGCAGTTCTACTCTGTCCTATAGGGTCACTATGAGTCGGAATTGACTAGATGGCAATGGGTTTGGTTTTGGTTTATATATATATATACATGTTTGAATATTTGTAGATGTATGTACATATACAGACATATCTTTAGGGCCATCGTTTTGATTGCTACAAACATTAAACACATTTTAAACACACACACACATAGATATTTACATTTTTGGGGCCAGAAGGAAACTTGAAACTTGCCCAAATTTCCTCACTTATGATGGAACTGAGGCTGAGAGAATGAAAATAACTTTCCCAGGACTGTCATCCTAGATGTCTTCCACCTCCATTAAATGTTTCCAGAAACTACCAATGGGGCAGATCACTTCTCATTTTCAACAGCAGAATGCCATCTTTCATATACCAAGATCCAATTGCAGCTTTGTTGCTTTTTCTTTTTTCGGTTTCTACCATTTGCACATTAACGTAACTATCACATTGTTGCATACCTGATATTGCTACTGATAATTTTAAAAATGTTAAGGGAAGAGAAACACAAAGAGAAAGTAAGTCAAATCCTGAAGCACTCTGCAAGTAATGATCCTAAGAAACATACTGGTCAGATGAAGTTTACCATCTACCAATTATCGGTAGTAATGAGAACTTTTATGGATTAAATTGTATCCCTCTAAAATATATGTTGAATTCCTGGCCCTTGTACCTGTGGATGTAATCCTGTTCAAAATAAGCTTTTCTCTCGTTATATTAAATGAGGTCATTCCAGTGTGTTGTGGATCCTAAAACTAATCACTTCTGAGTTATGAAAAGCAGAATAGGCATAAACACACATATGAGGGAAGACAGATGCCATGTGAGGATTATGTGTAAGCCAAGGAATGCCAAGGAACCCTAAGAAACCAAGGAATGCCTAGGGCTACTGACAAGGAAGGAACCACCACTGCCAAGACCCTAATCAGAACTTTTAGGCCCCAGCACTATGAGAAAATAAAGTTCTGTTTTTAAAGCCACCCAGTTACGATATTTGTGTTATGGCAGCACTAGGAAATTCAGACTGGTACCTTTCCACTAATATGGAATACTCAGTTCTACTGGTCTCCGCCTGAGCAGTTGGGAAAAAATATATATATAATATTAAAAGGGAATATTTCCAAATTGATCCATTCCTTTGCTATGAGTACACAATACTGGGAGAGTATGGATAGCAATGCATATGCGAAACATCCTAATTGTGTCTATTCATACTACCATGGAACCATTTCTTCTTTTCCTCCAGATGCCCTCTTTTTATCTGTTCCCTTTTGACTCTAATCAAAAAGACATACCCTTTTGATGTCAGTATTCATGTTGACTCTGACGAATTACAGTATCTGCAAAATCTAAGGATCTTACATAGAGACAGACACTTTGCTGTAACTCACTCTCCCCATGTTCCAGTTTGTCCGAAGTAATCAAAATACATTGCATGAAAGTTTAAGACTACGAAATTAAATGATCATTTTATTACTTTCTTCTCATGACGTATGTTATCCAAGGGGTATAAGCATATTCTTTTTGCAGATGCATTACTTCAGAATATGCAGAGACCATTTGAGGACTCCACAGTGTTGTGGACAATCTCAAAAATATTAATCATTTTGCACCTTATGGCCCCTGAGTACTGTGAATACCCATTATCAAAGCTGTAAAACTGGCAAGGATAGAGAAGCCATGGTTAATGGTAACACAGCAATCAACCAACATATGCGTTTGATTAGACATTTGAAGACAGAGTAAAGCAAATACCACTATTTGTTTGAGTTTATGAAAATGAAAATGATTGAACATTTTCATGGATTGAATTATGTCTCCCCAAAATATCTGTTAAATTGGCTAGGTCATGATCCCCTTGTATGATTGTCCACCATTTTATCTTCTGATGTTATTTCCCTATGTGTTGTAAATCCTACCACTATGATGTAATAAAATAGATTAATGGCAGTTATATTGAGGAGGTCTACAAGATTAGATAGTGTCTTAAGCCAATCTCTTTGAGATATAAAAGAGAGAAGTGAGCAGAGAGACATGGGGACCTCATACCACCAAGAAAGCAGTGCAGAAAGCAGAGCACGACCTTTGGACCTGAGGACCCTGTGCTGAGATGCTCCCAGGCCAAGGGAAGACTGAAACCTCACAAAGATCTTCCTCCAGAGGTCTACAAGATTAGATAGTGTTTTAAACCAATCTCTTTGAGATATAAAAGAGAGAAAGGAGCAGAGAGACATGAGGACCTCATACCACCAAGAAAGCAGTGCTGAGAGCAGAGTGCATTTTTTGGACCTGAGATTCCTGTGCTGAGGTGCTCCCAGACCACGGGAAGACTGATGCATCACAAAGACCTTCCTCCAGAGCTGACAGAGAGAGAAAGCCATCCTCTGGAGCCAAAGCCCTGAATTTGGATTTGTAGGCTACTTGACTGTGAGAGAATAAACTTCTCTCTGTTAAAACCATCCCCTTGTATTTTTGTTATAGCAGCACTAGATGACCAAGAAAAAATTTGGTACCGAGAGTGGGTTGCTTCTCTAACAGATACCTAAAATGTGGAAGTGTTTTTGAACTGTGGATTGGTAGAAAACTCAGAAGGAAGTGAGGAGAACTATTAATGCCAGAGAAGGTGTAGATGTTGAGAAACAGCAGCAGAGGACTGGCAGCAGCAGTGAACTGACGACAGGAGATCAATGCCGGGCAGCACTGGAGCTGACCCATGGAGCAATAGAGCTCAATGCCTGTGCACAGGAGGCTTCCTGGAGGAGTGGGGTGTCTCCCGGCACTTATTGGTAGAGCTACTGAGCTTTGGGACCCTTGCCCCAGCAGGGCAGATGTGAGCGTGAGGCCAGAGGGCCGAGAGACCAAGGAACCAAGAATCAGAAGCTGAAGAGACAACAAGCACAGGAAGCCAACTGCCTCAGTCTCAAAACTTAAGGTCAGGACCTCTGGGGTTTCAAAGGTTGGAGCCATGGCCTCTAGTGTTTCTAAGGGTGGCTTTAGGCATCCTATGCTTCTAGTCCATCTGACAGTCACTCAGATGGACTAGAAAAATAGTACATCTAAAGCCGAGGAAGCAGAGTTGCTGTCCCAGTGTGCCTGGAAGGCTGAGCTGAAGCCCAGGGCGGAGAAGCCTCCACTCAGAATCTGGATAGTGTGGCCAATACCTAGAGTCTGAAGGAGAGGTCCATTGTATAAATAGTCTCAGAGGATAGAGAGTTATTTGCAGGGCTAAAGTAATGTGTTCTTCTGACCTACTTGGTGCCTGTTATGCCTTGTTTCCCTCCAACTTCTATTTGTAATGGAAATGGTCTAGCTTGTGTCTGTTCTGCCATTGTACCTTTGGAAGCAGATAATTTGTATTTGAGATTTCACAGACGATGATAATTTTTTGTATTTTGGACTTGGAGTTGATTTAAGACTTTTGCTATGATATGATGTGGTGAAGATATTTTACTTGTGGCAAGGAATGAATTTTGGGGGGCCAAAGAGTGGAATGTCATGGATTGAATTGTGTCCCCCCAAAATATCTGTCAACTTTGTTAGGTCATGATTCCCTTGTATGATTGTCTACCATTTTATCTTCTGATGTGATTTCCCTATGTGTTGTAAATCCTATCACTATGATGTAATAAGATGGATCAGTGGCAGTTATATTAATGAGGTCTACAAGATTAGATAGTGTTTTAAGATAATCTCTTTGAGATATAAAAAAGAAAAGTGAGCAGAGAGACATGGGGACCTCATTCCACCAAGAAAGCAATGCTGGAAGCAGAGCATGTCCTTTGGACCTGAGATTCCTGCGCTGAGATGCTCCCAGAACAAGGGAAGACTGATGCATCCCAAGGACCTTCCTCCAGAGCCAACAGAGAAAGAAAGCCAGTGCCCTGAATTTGGACTTCTAGCCTACTGGACTGTGCGAGAATAAACTCTTTGTTAAAGCCATCCACTTGTATTTCTGTTATAGCAGCACTAGATGACTAAGAGAAACATTAAGGTTGGAAAATAATTTAGAGTTTATCAAATTCAGTTCTCCCATTTTATAATCAAGGAAATTGAGGACAAAAAAAGTTAAGTGTCTCACATAATGTTTTGAATTTAGCATGAATTAGAGCAGGGATGTGTGTTGGAATATGGTTTGGGTGATTTTTATCATATGGCCTCCACAAAACTAGAATGTGCTCACACATATGGTTCAAAGAATCATGCACTAACTTTCATCCCATGCTAAATTCTTGGTTAAAAGAAAATGTTCTTTCTCTTAATGAAGTTAGAATCTAACTCAAGAATCAAAACTTAGCTTACAGCACAGATGATACATTTACTGTATTACATTTGGAAGTAAGAAGCATGAGGTATTTTTTTTAGTTCAGAACTTGTTATTATTCACCCAGAATATTTCATTATCCTCATAACCAAACCCTCTGATCCTGTCTTTCTCACTGTCTCCAGAATTATCTTTCTGAAGTTTGAATCAGGATAACTTTTATTCAGTCAGTATTTATGGGTGTTCTCTACCACCTATGTGATTAGGCCTCAGTTCTTTGGTATGTCAAGGAAGCCCTTTCATCCTCTGCTTTCCGTACCTATCTTCTACCACCCACCCCATTCACTCTTGCCCAGCCATCTCACACCATCCACTGTTCCCTGCGTAGGCATAACCCTGTTATTGTTCTGATTTGACCATGTTAGTTACGGAGTCATATCATTACACTAACAGATTACATGAGTTTGGGAAAGTTCCTTCAAGTATCTTGTTTTCAGTTTCTGAATCTGGGAATGGTATTTAATTACATGTTCTTTAAGGGTCCTTCTCATAAAAACATTTTTAGCAGTCTTTGATGAAGATTTTCACAGTTACAAAAATTCTGTACTTAAGAAATGTTTATCAGTTGTTACAATAGGTAAGATTTCTTGTAGGAGATAAAAATAGAGAACGAGAAAAAATAGCAGGAGCTGTAACTTAAAACTATTTCATTTTTCAAAAATGGTTTTATTGTGGCCTAAAACTGTTCTTCACACTTCCCAGAGGGTTGGATTGTGGTGACCAGCACTAAGATACCATGACATACTCTTTCCCTTGTACTGTCAGAGTCTTCCAGTGGTTGCCCTTTACAAAATTGCCATTATGACACTTGTTAATATACCCATAATTACCAGGTGTTTTATCCAGGATACCAAGTAGGTCACCTGGATACCAAGAAAACATTGAGAAGTACCATCGGAAAACTTCTTACCCAGCTCACAATTCTTTTATTCAGGATTTACCAAACTACAGGCCCTCCTAATGCTCACCCTTCTTCTTTAGGCTAGACTTCCAAGTGCTTCTTTTTTTCTTTTTCCTTACCAGGAAATATTCCATTGTCCTCAAAAACCTTTGGAAAAAATTGCTTGATTCTGAGGGTCCAAAGGAAAACTCCACAGCCTAACCTAGATATTTCCACCTGAGACCCCTTAATCCTTCCTAATTTTACCTACGGTGTGTAGCTCACAGCATAAAAATCTAGTGAGACCTACACTTCAGCTTTTTATAAATCTATGTCTATCTCTAGCTCTTCTCAATGTATAAAACCTTGCCCATCATTTCAATGAGTCTTACAGTATACTGTAATCAGTTTATTCAAACTACCATATAAAAATCTACTTAGTTAAACATGAGTAAGTTTTATCAATTACTGATTTATGAATGCCTAAGTTTTCCTCAAGTCACCATTTATGCACTAAGGTTTTATCACCTACAGCAGACTGAAAATCTACTGTAGTGACACAGTCTCTAGTATTTAAAATTCCACACCCTCCATCTGATTACCCCATTAACCATTATGTTTTCCAGGCTGTAGAGATTTTAAGGTAATTAAACGTCTCCCCACAGTCCTAAGTCTTTGGCCATAGATTCTCAATTTCATTTTTAGTGGTGAACTCAGTGAAAAACAGTTGTCAAAACTCTGGACCAGGGTGAGAGCAGATGGCAACCACCTTAACCAAATCAACTCCACAGGGATGGAAGCTGTGTTTACAACCAGAGAGGATGTCCGAGACTTTGGCTCTAAGCATTCCTCTGCTTACCTAAAATACTTCATGGAATTATTCTCTTTTCTCCTTTTAGGATACATTTTCTTTTTTGGAGAACTAGGTTCTTGCGCCATGAGCTAGGTACCACGTGGCTGTGATCTGTGGACTTACCCACATACAGAGGGAAGAAATGGAGACTCAACATAAAGCATGTTCCCTCTCATAAATAAAAGACAAGAATCACATGATTTTATCAATTGATGCAGAAAAAGCATTTAACAAAGTTCTACACCCATTCATGATAAAAAGAAAAAAAACCTCAGCAAAATAGGAATAGAAGGAAAATCCTCAACATAATAAAGGGCATTTATACAAAGCCAATAGCCATCATCCTAAATGGAGAGAGCCTGAAAGCATTCCCCTTGAAATCGGGAACCAGACAAGGATGCCCTTTATCACCACTCTTATCCAACATTGTGCTGGAAGTCCTATCCAGAGCAATTAGGCTAGATAAAGAAATAAAAGGCATCCAGATTGGCAAGGAAGAAGTAAAAGTATCTCTATTTGCGGATGACATGAACTTATACACAGAAAACCCTAAGGAATCCTCCACGAAACTACTGAAACTAATAGAAGAGTTCAGCAGAGTATCGGGATACAAGATAAACATACAAAAATCAGTTGGATTCCTCTACACCAACAAAAAGAACATCGAAGAGGAAATCACCAAATCAATGCCATTTTCAGTAGCCCCCAAGAAGATAAAATACTTAGGAATAAATCTTACCAGAGATGTAAAAGACTTATACAAAGAAAACTACAAAACACTTCTGCAAGTAACCAAAAGCAACCTACCTAAGTGGAAAAAACATACCTTGCTCATAGATAAGAAGATTTAACATTATAAAAATGTCTGTTCTACCACAAGCGATCTATAGATTTAATGCAATTCTGATCCGAATTCCAATAACACTCTTTAATGGGATGGACAAACAAATCACCAACTTCATATGGAAGGGAAAGAGGCCCCAGATAAGGAAAGCATTACTGAAAAAGAAGAACAAAGTGGGAGGCCTTACTTTACCTGATTTTAGAACCTATTATACCGTCATAGTAGTCAAAGCAGCCTGGTACTGGTACAACAACAGATACATGGACCAATGGAACAGAATTGAGAATCCAGGCATAAATCCATCCACATATGAGCAGTTGAAATTTGACAAAGGCCCCAAACCAGTTAAATGGGGAAAAGACATTCTTTTTAACAAATGGTGCTGGCATAACTGGATATCCGTCTGCAAAAAAATGAAACAAGACCCATGCCTCACTCCATGCACAAAAACGAGCTCAAAATGAATCAAAGACCTAAATGTAAAATCTAGAATGACTAAGATCATGGAAGAAAAGACAGGGATAACGTTAGGAGCCCTAATACATGGCATAAACAGTATAAAAACATTACGAACAATGCAGAAGAAAAAGTAGATAACTGGGAGCTCCTAAAAATCAAACAGCTATGCTCATCCAAAGACTTCACCAAAAGAGTCAAAAGATTACCCACAGACTGGGAAAAAGTTTTTAGCTATGACATTTCTGATCAGCGCTTGATCTCTAAAATCTGCATGATACAGCAAAAACTCAACCACAAAAAGACAAATAACCCAATTAAAAAATGGGCAAAAGATATGAATAGACACTTCACTAAAGAAGACATTCAGGTAGTTAAGAGATACATGAGGAAATGCTCACGATCATTAGCCATTAGAGAAATGCAAATTAAAACTACAATGAGATCTCATCTCACTCCACCAAGGCTGGCATTAATCCAAAAACACAAAATAATAGCTGTTGGAGAGGCTGTGGAGAGAGATTGGAACACTTACACACTGCTGGTGGGAATGTAAAATAGCGCAATCACTTTGGAAACTGATTTGGTGCTTCCTTAAAAAGCAAGAAATAGAACTACCATACGATCCAGCAATCCCACTCCTTGAAATATATCCTAGAGAAATAAGAGCCTTTACATGAAAAGACATATGCACACTCATGTTCATTGCAGCACTGTTTACAACAGCAAGAAGATGGAAGCAACCAAGGTGCTCATCAATAGATGAATGGATAAAGAAATTATGGTATATTCACAAAATGGAATACTATATAATATAAAAATGGAACACTACGCATCAATAAAGAACAGTGATGAATCTGTGAAACATTTCATAGCATGGAGGAACCTGGAGGGCATTATGCTGATTGGAATTAATCACTTGCAAAAGGACAAATATTGTATAAGACCACTATTATAAGAACTCAAGAAATAGCTTAAACAGAGAAGAAAATATTTGATGGTTACAAGAAGAGGGGAGGGAGGGAAGGTAGGAGAGGGGTATTTACTAATTATATAGTAGATAGGTATTACTTTAGGTGAAGGAAAAGACAACACACAATACAGGCGAGGTCAGCACAACTGGACTAAACCAAAAGTAAAGAAGTCTCCTGAATAAACTGAATTCTTCGAAGGCCAGTGTATCAGGGGTGGGGGTTTGGGGACCATGGTTTCAGGGGACATCTAAGTCAATTGGCATAATAAAATCTATTAAGAAAACATTCTGCATCCCACTTTGAAGAGTGGCTTCTGGGGTCTTAATCGCTAGCAAGCAGCCATCTAAAATGCATCAATTGGTCTCAACCCATCTGGATCAAAGGAGAATGAAGAACACCAAGGACACAAGGCAATTACGAGCCCAAGAGACAGAAAGGGCCACAAGAACCAGAGACTACATCATCCTGAGACCAGAAGAACTAGATGGTTCCTGGCTACAACCGATGACTGCCCTGACAGGGAACACAACAGACAGCCCCTGAGGGAGCAGGAGAGCATTGGGATGCAGACCCCAAATTCTCATAAGATCAGACTTAATGGTCTGACTGAGACTAGAAGGACTCCGGTGGTCATGGCCCCCAGACCTTCTTTTGGCCTAGGACAGGAACCATTCCCAAAGCCAACTCTTCAGGCAGGGATCAGACTAGACAGTGGGTTGGAGAGGGATGCTGGTGAGGAGTGAGCTTCTTGGATCAGGTGGACACTTGTGACTATGTTGGCATCTCCTGCCTGGAGGGGAGATGAGAGGGTAGTAGCTGGTGACATGGACACAAAAAGAGAGAGTGCAAGGAGGGAGCGGGCTGCCTCATTAGGGGGAGAGCAACTGGGATTATGTAGCAAGGTTTATATAAGTTTTTGTGTGAGAGACTGACTTGATTTGTAAACTTTCACTTAACGCACAATAAAAATTAAAAAAAAAAAAAAGAATGTTCCTTCTCCCCATTTACCTTGTATGTTGATTTTCATGGGTATCTGAAAGAAAACACTTGTGTTCTCTTGAGCTCTGTGTTTACAAAGCATCTAAACAATATAACAGTAGTTGAAAATATTGGTCAGCAGGCCTGCTTTCATTATTTGTTAATTTATTTTCACTGCATTGACAGCTTACATGGAATATAAGGGATTCTTTATTTCTAGGAAATTATACCTATCTGTCAAAACCCAACTTAAGTTTTGCCCAGCTATGAAAACTTTTCTGACTGCTGAAACCATGAGTGATATAGTGTCACAGTTGATAAAATGAAATTATTTTTATTTTCTGATTCTTTTTCTAATAATAAAATCATGACATTTTACTTTCGCACAACAATTTAAAATAATAAAGTACCATTATATGTATTGTCTTGTTTACTCACATCAACAATCAATGGGGTAATGAATTATGGAAAAATCAGAATGAGTTTTTTTTTTTTTCCAAATGGAGGAAGTGAGGACCAGAGACTTGTCTCTTGCCCAAAACCATACAACAGATATTGGTGGGCCAAAAATTAATGGTAGGCATAAATTCCATTGCTGTTACCACTAAATTACCCTCTCAGTCAATAATGTGTGTTAGCTTTATGGAAGTCAGGGGCAGGGACATACAATCTTTCCCTTTGCTTACATCTCCCACAGTCACCAGGATGTGTTCAGACAAATGGAGTAGATAATCAATGTAAACACACTTATTGATCTAGTTCATGAACTTCTTAGTTGAATGCTTTGGCATACAGATTCCTTGCCATGAATGGAATTGGGCTTAGGTTGGGAAGACTCATGTAAGCTGGAAGGGTAAGAGGAGGAAAATGCGTGTATGTCATTGGCAAGCGTGGGAGCAGTCAATTCCCAATTTGCAGCCATAATAGATTTTCTTGTGGGAAGAAAGACTTTTGAAAATAGTTTGTGAGGTTGTCTCCCTGTATGGCTAATCCTGTTTCTGCCCAGAGATGTCGAAACTGCATTTGACCTATTTCCTGAGAATGGTGTTCAGGATCAATAATGTGATGCTGTCGACTCTGAAAAACAATTGCTCACCCCACCCCCCAAGTCTGTATGTCACCACCTGGGCAGTGCATTGTGGGATTTATTCTTTTATCTGTTAGACGGGGCTGAAATGAGATCACCTACCCATTCTCCGAGGAGAATTGAGCCATCTTCAGGTAGAATTGACTTTGGTCCCAGTAGCCACTTGGATTCGATTAGAATAGATCATGCAGAAGGGAGAAGGGTCAGCTTCCTATAAACAGGCACCGTCTCCTTGAGATATCTGATCTTCTGCTGAAAGTATTCCTATGATGAACTGATAAGAATCCCATTTGAATTCACACAACCATTTTGCCCCTGGAGATGGAAAGAGCACCCCTGAGAAATTGGCTTCCAAAGAAAGCTGTCTCAAGCAATTTCTTTTTTTAATTTTTTTTTCTTTTTCTGTAGACTTCTTTGGATGCATATTTTCCTCCATTAATCTCAAACTTGTACAAATTAGCAGTATAATGATGTACAAGCTGAACAATGGAATAATTTCTTTTACTTCAATCATGTGTTTTCCCTTTCATGGCCTAGTTGCAAGAATGCATCATCAGCAATCCTGGCATTTCTGTATAATTCTACGAGCCAGAATCCATGATTTCTGAATATTTTCAAGACAGAGGATCTGAAAGGTTTATTCTGATCATTAATCAGACCCCTCCAATTAAGCTCAATTATACCCTATAATCATAGCTATAATTATTGATTGATTAATCTTTCAGCTATTAATTAAAAGTCTTAATTAAACTTTTTCTGGTGTTACTTAAGCTAAAATATAATTATTATGCAATTTCCCTGGTACATGCAACATGTCCTCATAGCCTTATGGTATAGTCATAGTCCACTAGTTATGAATCACTCACTGGCAGAATTTGAAAAGGAGTGAAGTAGTCTCCTCCATACCCATTTCCTACACACACATGCATGCGTGCACATGTGAGTAAAGAGTTGGGAAGATTGGGCAATTCAGAATGTATGAAATATACCAAGATTACTGGAACTGTAGATGGAGGTAAAACTCTTTCACAACTCTAATAGGTTAGAATCTGGAGGGAGGGAGAACAAAAAGAAAAACTTTTACAAAAATATTCATAGTTATGCACTATCCCATTCACCCTCCAACATCCCAGCCTTACCTGTGTGTGTTTGCAGGTCAGAGGCAGTTTCAGCTGATGGTGTCCCCTTTCGTAGGAAGCTATTTTTATTGATTTGGTGACAAAGGTGACAGGGAGTAGGGAAGGAGTATACATATAGTCATCACTTATCATATTTCAAATGCTTTGATTCTTTTATCACTTTTAATCCTTTCATCAGCCCTAAAGGAATAGTTATGTTCATTTTATAGAATACGAAATAGAGAAGGAGGAGTCAAGACTTGAACCTATGCATGTAAAACTTCTAATATATCATGAAATTCCTGACATCTTGTGATATGTACTGAAATACACACAGACACATACACACACACACGTTTAATAGAAGAGGACAATTTCGGAATCACATAGTTGAGGTCTTAAATGTCAGGTATGTCATTGATAGCTGTGACCTTGACCAAGTGACGTAAACACTTAGGGTCTCAGTTTCCTCATCTGTAAATTGGGAATGAAATATACCTTGCATGATTTTTGAAGGTTGTTGATAATGCATGGCATATAACCTGCTCTCAATTCTAGCATGATAGGCTTTTTATCCATGCTAGGTATGATCTGCTACTCAATGCACCCTTTAAGAAAACTGACTTGATTATGATACTAGGCCTGTTGCTGCTACTGACCACTATCCAATCCTAAGAAAGCTACCCCGTTTCCACCCACTCCACCTTCCATCTCAACCTTTGGGTCTTCTAGAATATTAATAGTTGAAACAGCCTTTGGAATTTTATAGATCACCCCCTCATTCCATGATGAGGATACTGAGGCACAGAGAGGGTTAAGGCCTTGTCTGTGGTCACCCTGCTAATTGGTGACACAATCAAGTCTCTAGACTCCCAGTTCAGAGAGCTCTTTCTACCACTCCACATTGCCCCTCAAGCTAACATTTGCCCTACATTTTGTGCAGGGTTGTCATGAGGATCAAATATGATTAAATATGGGAAAGTGTTTTAAAAAGTGCAAAATTATGCACAAGAGCAAAGCATTACTATTAGTAGGCTTCTTGGGGTAGAAATAGAGATGTTATTTTCAAGTGGCTTTAATGATTTTTTTTAACTACGAAATGCTATGAAGTCATGCTATTATGTTTTGGAATGAGAGTGCTAGGGCTTGAAGAGGAGTCATTGGTGTGCATTTCGCTTGCAGCATGTGAAATTCTGTCCTGGGCAGGATGCTTTCCTTACAAGACGAATCGAGTACAAATAGCTTATTTGGGAGATGATCCCAGAGAACTCTGTTAAGAAAGCAGGGAAGTGAGATAGGAAATGGGCAGAAAATGGCTGAGAAAACAGGTTCAAAGAAACAAAAAGACTTGCTGCAATCTTTCTATACTCTTTTTAGGATGCCCACCCTCCCTCATCTATACAAGCTGTAGAGCAGATTATGGATCTTTATGTTTTATGTCACAAAAAGATATGCGCTACCTTGCTGCATTGCACCAGCATCATGTGACTTCCTGAAGGTCGTGAGGGTCAGTGTGTGGACTGGAGTTAGAAGACCTGAGCTTATTCATCACCCCGCCACTTACCAGCTCTAAGTAAGTCTGATCCTTCTTTCATTGCCCGTAAAGTGAGTGGATGCTTGGTCTACCCCTCTCATAAACTTTTATAGGTTCAAATAAAATAATGAATATGAGAGCGCTTACCACAGTTAAGCACTTATTGCAGATAATATGACCATGAACTTTGGAGTCAGGCATGGGGTTAAATACCTTCCTCATTACTATTAGTTGTGCGAACTCAAGCGAATTACTTACTTTCGCTTTATCTCAGTTTTTCTTATCTTTAAAATAAAAGTAATAATAAAGTGTTTTGATGATTAAATAGGATTATACTTAAAAAGGGCCTATGCTATTGTAAATATTGATAAATGTTAGCTGTTGGATTAATGTGTTATTATTGTTATCATTATACATTTTCAAGAAAATATATGTCATGATTATGGAGATATTATTAAGGTAATGGAAAACATATTGGGCTTTAAAGACCCATGCAGTCTCTTCTTTCCCTCTTCCTGCAAGTAACTTAATATAACAACCTGCCTCAGCTTCCTCAGCTGTAATGATAGAAATAATGTGCATCTCACTCCATTTATTTGAGTGTTAAATGACATAATGTATATAACCATGTAGAGAAGCATCTGGTAATTCACTGGCATTCAAATATTGGACCCCCTCTCCTCTCTACATTTTAGAGACAGAGTTTGATTTTATATGCTTTGAAAATAGTAAGGGAGCATTATCATTGACATTTCTGTAAGAGTTTTTAATTCTTTGTAGAATGTTTAAGCAGGTAAAGGTGTATAACCTAACAGATATCAAAAAAATCACAAAATTAACTTGGGAGTATGTCCCATTTTTCCACAAGTGGGAGAAAGGGGTTACTCTCTGACAACAGAGTGGGGGAAAAAAAGATAAACATCAATGGTCAATTTATTTTATGGTAGATGGACTGGGTGTACCTAGATATATGATCCCCCACTGGGCAGGTACTACTGCAGTGGAAATGCAGCCAAGTTCATGACCAATTTCAGGCAATATAGGAAGTGCCAGTTAATAGGTAATAAATAAATGAGTCTATTTTATAAGCCGTCTTGTGTCGGACCCTTAAGTTGTTCATCAGAGTGGCAAGGATCAATAACGGACAGAAAATTCTAATCATCAAATAAACAGATAAAACCCTCAATATCAAGACATAAGTGGATCCCTGTTAAGAAGCATCCTCTACAGAGAAGGAGGCTCCTACCCTTTCAGCCATTTGGCTGGAAACCGAAGGAAGATTATAGAATCAGGAACTGTGGTATCCCTTTTGCTATTTCTCAGTTCAGAAAGGCTGTATTGAGGCATACTGCTAGAAATATTACTTCTGTATTTTTCCAATATGCTAAGACCTTTGATTTCTCTTTTTCATAGTGTTGTTTATTTCTAGAGCTGTATCATGACTTTCATTTATCCACAACTACCTGAAAATGAAGTTTTGCACCTAAGTAGTTTACTCAGATAACTGAAGCTTACAGATGGCCTTTCCCATCCTATCTCCCAACATGTAACCATCTTGTCTGGGTAACTACCTAAACAGTTTTTTATAAGCTTCCTTGCCTTTTCAAGAAAGGAAGCACATAACAGAAGATTTAACATCAAAACCACTTCCATCTTCTGTCCAGTTTCAATAGCTCGACAACTTCCTTGTTTGCTGATAACTTTGAGTTTGATTCACACTTTGAACCCCATATCCTTTGTGACACCAAGATTCTACTGAGGGTGATGTGCATGCCTAGGTTTTAGATTATTTTTCCCACTATTGGACTTCTCTCATTCCAGAGACTGATACATTTAAATGAATATTAAGTGCCAACTGTATGCTTTTCTGTAAACCCTGGTGGCATAGTGGTTAAGAGTGTGGCTGCTAAACAAAAGTTGGCAGTTCAAACCCACCAGGTGCTCCTTGGAAACTCTATGGGGCAGTTCTACTGCATCCTACAGGGTCACTATGAGTTGGAATTGACTTGATGGCAACAAGCTTGGTTTTGGTTTTGGTAAAGTTTTCTATGTACTGTAAATATAAAGATTAATAAGATGGAGTTTCTGTACCCCAAGGGTCCTATGAATATTCTTTTTTATTCAGACAACTATTTTGATAAATTAAATTATAGGAAAAATTAATAAATTTATATTACCCATCTCAAGGGTATCTACATTTAAAAAGTAGATTTCAATGAAAGGAAATGCTTGTCTTGAAGGAGTATGTCATCTTCCAACATCCAAAAAAAGCAAACAAAGAGTGACAGGAGTCAGGCCATGTCCCTCTTCCTCCATCTCAGGTTACATTATATTGACAAACACACACCGTGGAGCTTTGTAAGTGGTTTGGCAGTTTTTTTTTTTCCCCCAGTAATAATGCATTAAAAAAAAAAAAAAAAACTAGCTACAGATGCTTCCAAGTGAATGAATGCATTTGCGTTAGGCGTCTACCCCATTGTAGGTTTTGCACAAGGTTCCTAGCGGACTATGCAGAGGGAGACAATATACTGGCTACTCTCAACAATTACACTGTGAAGCATCATTCTGCCAAGCTTTGTGCTAAGTTCTTTATGTTCATCATTCCAGGTAAATTATAACATCAATGAAGCAATCAGTACTTTCTCACACTTTACAATTGAGAAAAATGAAGGTTGGAGACGTTAAGTAACTTCGCTAAAGCTTGCATAATCTAATTGAATTAAATCGAAAACCTAGGGTTTGAACCCATATCTACATAACTCACGAACCTGAGTAGCACAAGTGGTTTGCAATTGGCTGCTAACCTAAAGGTTGGCAATTCAAATCCACCCAGCAGCTCCACAGAAAGAAAGCCCATGGGCTGAATTGCTTCCATAAAGATTATGTCCAAGAAAACTTTATGGAGCAGTTCTACTGTACAACACCTGCGGTCATCATGAGTCGGGCTGACTCAATGACAGCTAACAACAACAACTTTCTAACTCTGCAGATTAACTCTTAGCTCTCACACTATATTTACCTCAATGTAATTAAAATCTAGTTGAGGCGATAGTTCATATATAAAGAAAAGGCGTGATTAACAATACAATAAAGCAGAATATGATAAATGTAACAGGGCTGATTAGGATAAATCACTATATGGTGAGAGTTTAGACAGTCATGATTGACATGTTGGAACTACCTACTTATGACCATGTATCCCATGTCTGTTTCTCACTAGACAGTAAGCGCAATGAGAAGAGGAGCTACATTTCTTTTGTTCTTTCTTTTATTCCCACAACATTGCCTAATATATTGTGGACTGCTAATAAACAAATAACAATTCACTCAGTTAAATTTAATGTTGTAAACTGTGTGAAAAAATTGGAGCCAAACTGATTTTCCCTTCGTGGATGTGGAGTTGGTAGGAAATGAGTTGGGATATCCATGATTCTTGGTTAGAGGTAAGTGGACACATTCTAGCATCTTCCAAAGTTCCCCAAAACAGTATATGGCTTTCATAGTTTATGAAAATAAGACTCACCTTATTTGGCAGATGTGATTCCAATGCCTCAAATATCAAACTCACCTTCATAAAGGAAGGCTTGTCACAGTTGTGAATACGTCCCCAGACGTGCTGCAGGGTTAAGTGCCAGGGGATCATTTTGTTTACATGTTTCTCTTTACCTGTACTATTTAACTCAAGGTCATAAATCGAGGTGACAGCTCAGTTTTAAGATCTATAATAATGGGGGGAAGGAGCACATCCTTTGCTTAGAAGCCTCACTCTAATTCCAAAGTCACCTTTCTCACTTTTTGTGCTATGTTTAGTACTCCAACTATACTTAGGGCTTCTAGCTCTAAGCTTTCAATGAATTCACCTCTCAATTTGGTAAAATGACCAGATTCCAGTTTTTAAAACAAAATTTCCTGTTTCCAAAAAAGTTATTATCCAAAATGACTTGTTTGGACCTCTTAAGAAAGATAATGCAGTTTCTGGTCTCTGGTTTGTATTATTAAATCATGAAGATGAATAATCAGTTTTGAGTGATTTTTTGAAATCTGTGAGGTGGTGGTAGAACTATAATACATGTTGGGGGCTTACTATGTCCACCCAGTAAAGGCTGGAGGAATTAGTCACAAATACTGAACATTTGAGTCATTGTGACAGGGGAGCAAGATTTTATACCAAGGGCTCTTCCCACTGCCCTTCGTATCAAATACATCCGTAACCTCTCCTCCTTCTCTGCATATCTATAAAACAGACCCTGTCTTTTCATGACTAAAAAAAAAAAAAAATCTTGCCTTTTGTATCTCCTGTACATCAGCACACACGGGAACGACATTTCCCCAAAGTTCAGAGAGGATTCTTTTTCCCCCAGCATCTCTACCTGCCACATAGGCCTCTCACAGCTCAGGGAGAGACAACCCGGGATGCTCTGGCGGGCTTTGAACGCGCTCTGAATAGCTCTTGTCAGTCAGGAGCTTGTATTTCATGTTTCAGATTTTCTCAGGGGACTTTGATGTTAATCCATTTCACACTTCTAACACATCTGTTCTTCTTCAGGCTTTCTTATCTCTTCTGAGCATTCAAATATATATGTAAAAAAAAAAATGCTGTCATTGTGCAGTTTCTGAAGTGAAACTTCGGTGATGAAGCACATTCCACCTTACCTCATTGACACTCCCTTCTAACCCCACAAGATACTGTAGGTGAGCTGCACTGTCTCTAACATTTACTACTCCTCCACTAAGGTCATCTGGCCTGGATACTGGAAATAGCCACCTAAAAAGCCACCAAAGAAGCTGGTGACAATCTGGAAGAATAGCTTGTGTTTTTACTACGTGCCCAACCTGAAGTAAGGTACTGAGGGGATGCAAGGGCATGGCAGAGTAATCCCACAGTTAGTGGTATACATCCCAATGGTCAACAAAGAAAGCAGGTAAAATATTAAAAAATCATATAAGCAATTTAAAAAAATAGTTCAATAGGAGAATCCAGTTAATTGCACAAGGCAACATATGAATAATTGGTGACTTAATGCTCCAACCATAGATATATACCAATAATAATAAGAAGAAGACAGAAAAAGTAAGAAAAGAAATGTCTGTGGGCTACAGTGAGCTGAACAAGCTTTGGTGTGAAGGTGCAGCAAAAAGTAGGGCAATGGATGGGATTCAAGCTGGAGATTACGGTTCCTGTGGAATAAAACTTTATTAATCAATACATAATTTTACCAAGCACTGATGGAAAATTTTCTGTTAGCAGACTTATATTGATGCTAAGATAAGTCATTAAGTGTGGTTTTAGCCCTCATCTGGCTTTCAGTCAAAAAGAGTAATGAAGGAAAAAGAGAAAAAAATAAGAATTTTAAACTGATAATAGGCATGATAGTCTATGTATTATTAGGGTGAAATATTATCAAAATTAATACCAAGTTACTTGTCCTTTTTTTATTACATTTTTTCAACTCTGTTCTTTTTTTAAAAAAGTAACTACTTCTATTCTGATAAAATAAAAAGAACAGCTCTGCAAAATACTACAAAGTGCCATATTAGATCTATTACATGAATTTAAATGGAGGCTATTGTCAATGTTATCTGTCTTTCTTCTCTTTTCACTGAGTAAAGCATGGAAAATTTAATCTATAAACTTCTTTGCAGAACATTCTTCAGTCACTACAGAATTTTATCATTAAGCATACATGCTACAATTAGCAATGTGCCCTATAGAAGCGCCTGTCTGGGATTAAAAGTAGCTGAAAGAAAGTAAAATATTCAGTGCTTATTCTTCACTGGAATTGAGAGTCAGACACTGAACAAGCATTGTTTCATGGCTGTCAAAAAAGGCCAAACCTTGACCAGTGCAGAGAGATTACAAAGAGGGATGTTTTTATATAACTTGAGACGATTCTTACTTTGGCTCTGCAGTGATGGAAATCCACTATAGGAGAGAATACTATCCATCTGGGTTGCTGTATTGTGAGTTCCTACATGGGTTGAAGCTTGTTTGGAAAGCTCTCGAGACTTCTTCCAATACTATAATTCAGTAATTCTATGATGCAGCCATATCGTCTTATGCAAGATGAAGAGAAGATGTGAAAACGAATATCTTGCATGAAATGGAGTGAGAGTTGAGTTCCATGAGGGCCACTAGGTTTGAGGGACATGTGGTAATGAGTTACCTTCCATAGTTCTTCATGTATCACGGTTATAACACAACGAGAAAATTACACACACCAGAAATCTACATCTACTGCCCTCCTTCTTTGTATATACTAACTCAATTGTTTTCTCATGGAAGTGATGGGGAAAATGTTACAGGCTGAGCTGCAGGTTGCTGTGTGGCATGAGTCGGCAAATAAGGAAAACAAAGACTCCCTTCTGTCACCACCCATCTGTCAGTTTGTCATACTGTGGTGGCTTATATATTGTGATGCTGGGAGCTATATCACTGGTATTTCAAATGCCAGAAGAATCACTCATGGTGATCAGACTAGAAAGAAAGGCTGGTGATCTACTTCTGGAAATTAGCCAATGAAAATCTTACGAACCACGACAGAATATTATCTGATACAGTGCTGAAGGGAACCCCATAGGTTGGATGGCATTCAAAATACCCAGAAGCCACAACAATGGACTAGAGCACACCAATGAGAGTGCAGACCACACAGGAGTGGGCAAAGCTTCATTCTGTTGTACACAGTGATCATGAGTTGAAGCTGACTCAATGATAGCTAACAACAACAAAAACTGGGTTAATGACTCCAAATATATATTCATCTATTTTTCTTTTATTAACCCTAGTCAGCCTCTTTCTACTTAAAAGCGCTCTTATCATTTCCCCATAACAAATGACTGAAATTAAAAAAAAAAAAAAAGAAGAGGGTGAGTTTTGTTACCATTATGTCAAACATCTGGATGAAACAAAGCAAAACACAACAACAACAAAACGAACAAACAGTACATCTGACATAATACCATGCTGTTGTGCAAAGTGGCAAATGCCCAGCAGGTCTAATGTTGCATGCATGTCATAAATTTACAACTTTTGCTTTGAAATACAAGTAGTGCTCATTTGTTCTTCTAGCTTTTATATTGAAACAGTAAGCCATTCTTTTTGTGGCATTGATATTCCATGAAGTTTAAGAAGTCAAATACCTAGAGCATTTGCTATAATTCATGGTGGTTACCAGTGATCTCTGAGTCAGTGAGGTTGCCATGTAAGTTAGTTAATTCCAGCCTCACCCCTGACAGCTAATTGGTAAACAAAACAAAGACAAGGTTTAAAATATTAAATTAGATCTTGAATTACCTGCAACCCCATTAGCACATTGTATTGTTAGCAGTGATTTCAGTAAATGAGAATTCTAAGACCAAAAAAAAAAAAAAAAACTAATCATACAGATTATCCTATGCAGGTGCTTAAATTACCACTCCTGTTTTATAGTTATTATCATACTTCTATAATCCACGTCCCTTTACAAGGCTATTCAAGCTATAACACATGACAGGCAGTGCATTGTTCTGCTATTTATAAGGTGCCTTGGGTCATGTTATATGGCATAAGACTAAAAGCAGAATGACTTAAACAACCCAAGAAGTGCAATAATCCCTAACAAATGTACAGCCGGGAGTGTCTTATTGCTGTTATGGAATGAAATTCATACATTAAGCTAAGAAAAATGGTCAGACCCAGAGCATTTATTGGGAATAATAAACATGTCTGTCTACCCATTGATACATTTTTTTCAGCCTGTAGGAATAGGAAGTGATTGTCCCAGCCCCATGGATTATCTACTGTGTCTTAGATACAAACTGCATCAGTCTTGCTGGTTTCAGACTTCTCTAGTCATTGCAAAAAGGACCCATTACACCAACACGTCTTAAGTCGGTAGGTTACTTTCCCTAACATTTTCCTTGTTTCCACTATGTTTGATTTTAAGAATGATCCATCTGGAGTTGAGAAAAACAGCAGATTCAGTATGTAATGAAAATGTATTTGCAAAATATAGTCCAAATTGACTTGGGAAAGAATATAGTTACATTGACTGCTTGGCTCATGGCAAACTGAGAGCAATGATGAATTGAAATGCGTGCTACTTGCGAAAGACATTGAATGACAGGATCAGTAGTTACTTAATACCTTTGTTAATGACCAGGAAGAGACAAGGGTCACACACAAATGAAAACATCAAGCAACACTAAATTGAAAGGTGTGGCAAGTGCTATGAGGACAGAAAATAATACAAATCTCATTAAAGAGCTTATAAATGTCAAGAAAAAGATAACCAACTTAAATTCAGCTTGTTAATGTATAGACACTCAATGGGAAACAACAACCAAGCCATGTCTATATGAAAATTCAGGTCTTGCCCGCATTGAATTCATAAGTGTTACCAAATGCCTAGTTTTGCTTTTTTTTTTTTTTCTTTTGGGAATCTTTGTGCTATAATATTAAGAGTCTGTGACTCCACTTTTGGTAATTGATTATTTATTTGGAATATATACAATAGTATTTTTTTTTTTTTTGCCCAGTGCCATCAGTGACGAATTTTATTCTGATGTCAAGATGTTATTCAATGTCAAGGTGGTATAAATATCACACTGAAAAAGAAATTTTCATTCCTGGGCAACAGTAGCTATACAGAAAGAAATGGAGTATAAGAAACAATATATACATATGGCTTCAAAAGACCCAAAATATATATGTAAGGACTAAAAACATTCATTCACATGGATTCAGATTGTAAAGAATATATATTTATTAGTAGTATTTTATTTTATCATGTGCGTGTGAGAGAGAGAATGTGGATGTATGTGTATACAAACGTTTTCACTCCAGGCATCATTTAAAAAGCAAGTTTCCCTCAAGTATGCTTAATATTTCATGCGACCTCTTACTACTCTCTCACTTCCAAAATACAAGAGAAGATTTTGGAATCATTCAGAACCAGTGTTTGGTTGCAGTGAGATGTACTCTTCTTCTCTCATAGAGAGCAAAGCCTCTCTTGCATGCAGAAAGCAGTACTCTGTTTTCTTGTTTCAGCTATCATACTAGAAACAAGTGTTTTGTGTTTTTTTGTTTTGTTTCTTTTTTGCTGCTTATTTAGTGTCTTTTTTTTTTGCATATTTGTGCTTTTTTTTTGGCAATTTCACTGTTTAAAATGGCCTGCAGGCATAGTTTATAGTGTTTCTAAAAGCAAGAAGGCTCTGATGTGCTTTATGGAGAAAACATATCTGTTAAACTTTATTCAGGTATGAGTTATAGTGCTATTGGCTATGAGCTCAAGGTTAAGGAATCAACCATATATATTAAATAAGATGATTTTAAACAGAAAAACACATGAAAATATTATGTATTGATCAATTAATGGGAATGTTGTGACCAGAAGCTTACACAAATCTAACCCTGTATTTCCCCCAGGAGCAATGAATGACTGAGTATTCACTAACTCAGGATATATGGTGACTTTGTAGAACTTAACTACCACCAAAATCTGAAAAAAACAAACCCGGTGCCGTTGAGTCTATTCCGACTCATAGTGACCCTATAGTACAGAGTAGAACTGTCCCACAGGGTTTCCAGGACCTGCCTGGTGGATTCGAACTGCCGACCCCTTGGCCAGCAACCATAGCTCTTAACCACTACGCTGCCAGGTTTGCCTTTACTACAACAGATAATGAGAATTGACTATAGTCAGCTCAACATATCCTTGGACAACCAAATACTACCCCAAAGGTTTTAGTACATTCTCTGGAGTTTTTGTTTTTATTTTGTTGCATAATCACCAGAACCTCCAGAAAACTGCTTGTACATTCTCTCTACACGTACTAGCCCCATTGCTAAACAAGCACTTGACAGTGTTGTAGTCTTTGCTGAAGGAGTTTTTTGGAAACAGGGATAAGAAAGGAGAAGAGAGTTTGTACTAAAATAAAGCAAAGAACTACAAATTCAATCATGTACATCCTTATTTGTAAAATTTACTTGTCCAAAAATCAGGAACTTCCTTCCCTGTCTTTATTATTCCTTTTCAGCCCCCTATTTTCCTGTATTTCCCAATATCTGAGGAGCAAAATTACCTATTCCTTTTCTTTTTCTTTCTTTCTTTTTGTATTTTTTCTATGCAGAACGGCTTAACCAGCTGCTTAATTGCTTAGGATTCTAGGAACATACGTGTCCCCATGTCTCCCTATGGACCCAAAGTAATTTAAAAATATTTTCTTTCAAAAAGATAGTTTATTCCCTAAGGGGTGGGGGAGGAATTCTGGTAGCACTTTGTAAAATAGTGTACTTTCCACTTCTGTCCCATATGTGTGATTATAAACTCTACCAGTAAAGAGATATGAAGGACAAGATATAAAAAAAAAAAAAAAAAAAAGAAGCCTAAAAAGTCAGCTGACTTTTCCAGTGTCACACAAGTTTGTGACAAAACCCAGGTCTACCATCCAGTATTTTTCTCCTAATCAAAGCTGTTTCCCCAACATACTGGTATTGGGAAATCAGATGCAGCCTGCACACACAACTGATCTAACCATTTAAATGAAATCAACCAGAAGTTCCATTAATCAATTGTCTTCAGTAAACAAACGAGTAGACTTAGTATCCAAATATATTTATTGATTAAATTCACCAATTCACTAAGCAGATTTGGCAATTTCATCTAAAGGAGTCAAGTGAGTAGAGTATGTGTCAACAGTTATTAACTGGAGAGCACTGTTATACACCATACCATAGAGTTATATATTTTTAAAATCTGCTTCAGGCTGTGAAACAAATTGTTGGACATTCACAGAAATGTTGTTGCAAAACAAACGAATTTGTCACCAAACAAGAAACACATAATCAGACTGGCTGAATGCACCCTAATTAGATCTCAGCCTTGGGTTGACACTGACACATGTGTTGCACCACATTTTCAGGGAGCTGAAGTCTCATTATATGGGTGGTCAGAGCTCTTGCTATTCTATTATAATTTTACCACATTTTTTGAAGTGTGCTTCATGTTTCTTTTCTTTAACTTCAGCCTGAGTAAATGAGATGGAATTGTAAGTAATTCATAGAAATGTATAATATTCAAAAACTTTGAAATGCACTGCAGTGATGCAATGTGGTTACAATGTTGTACAAACAACCACATAAGCCAACTAGTAACAAGACAAAGATTGACATTCTAAAACTAAAACAAAGACCCCCATTAAATTGCCTAGCTTTGTGTCTGGCTTACCAATTGATTTAGGTGTCATGAAGTGCAGTGGAGTTACCAGATATAAAGAAAATTCAATGTGTGCCAGGGCAATAGACAGCTCAAGTCTTTAGTCAAAAATTTTCCATACATGTAGAACAAATCCAAGCATTCTTTGGACAAGAGTAAGTTAAGACCAAGGAAGAGTTGGATAGTCAAGCAATTTATGGTTGTCCAGAATCTACATATGGTAAAATGTGACGGAAGATGGAGTATGAGCACTATCCAGAAAACTGGAGACCAACAGGTTCAGAAGACCAAGGCAGGAGCAAATGGCATTGCATCTAAAATTAGTGGACCTTGGGAGTCCTTTGTGGAGTAAATGTTCTCAGGTGCAAACAGAAAGGTTGAAGGTTCAAGTCCACCCACAGGCACTTTGGAAGAAAGGCCTGGCAATCTACTTAGGAAAAATCAACGATTGAGAATCCTATGGTACACAGCTCTATTCTGACACAAATGGGGTCACTATGAATTGGAATTGACTCCACAGCAAAAAAAAAAAAAAAAATTTGAGGGGAGGTGCATATGATAGCTTGCGTTGGACCAGGATGACTAAGGGTATGCATACCTGTGGAAATCTGTCTCAGAGGATAAGCACTTGATTGAGTAGGGGCACACCAAGTACCAGAAATGAATGGTTTGCTGGATAGTTCTAATTACCCTGGACTGTTTCTAATAAAGCAACACTTAGTCCTAGCAGGATCTCAGATATAACTATGTCATTCTAAAATTTGCTTTTGTTCCACATTAACTATCAAAAATATACAATTATTAGGTCAAATTTTCTTTGTGAGTAAAACTAAAGTTTTGTTTATTTATCTGTCCGCTTAAAGACTGAACGATGGCTGGCACACATATCCAAAGAGGCAAAATGTACTTACTTTTACAGTTTTTCAATATAATTGAATTAATGAGCAGAGGTTATGAAAGGCTAAATTTATACTGAGAAAAAACTAAAGGTCACAGAACAACTAGATTAACACAAGGGAAAATAACAAACAAGGAAATGTTAGAATAAAATATCGTTTAAAAGACATACATTGGTAGAAATTCTGGAGTCCATGAGAATTTAAATTTCTGTTCTAAATATTCCCCCTTTTGATCAAGATTCTTCTAATAGAATCTTTGATCAAAATGTTCAGTAATTGTAGCTAGGCACCATCCAGTTCTTCTGGTCTCATGCAAAAGAAACACTTGTTCATGGAGACATTTAGCCATGCATTCCATTTCCTCCTCCTACTCTTGACTCTCCTTCTTCCCCTGTTGCTTCAGGTGAATAGAGATAATTTTTGTGCCTTGGATGGCCACTTGCAAGCTTTTCAGATCCCAAGAACTAAGCTGGGAGGTAGAACAGAAGCACTAAACATGTTATTAGGCCAATTAACTTGGATGAAACCATGATCTTAAGCACCCAAACCAAGGAACCAAATCCCTCGAGGTGTTTGGGTTGTATGACAGCAGCTACTCTCTCTCTCTTTTTTTTTGTAAATATATCTTTAAATCTTAAACCAAAAATATCCCCTAATGTCTTCTTAAAACCAAACAGTAGTTTAGCTTTACTGGTAAAATATGTCTGCCTTGAGAATTATGCTTTCTATAGAACTATCTATATGGGATCAAATTGACAAGAGCAACTGGAAAGATTAGATAGGAAACTTAGGGGGCAATAAGTTTGAGTTAATGGGTTAGAAACAACTCAGAAAAGGAGGGTGAGAATCTTTGCACAACTTGAAGAATGTAGTCCATGTCACTGAATTGTACAAGCAGGAATTATTGAATTGGTATGTTTCGTATATTCCCAACAACAAAAAATAAGAAAAATTTTGAAAAAAGACAATACACCTACACTACAAAATGAGAACTAAGAATAAAATCAATACAGACAAAATCACCCCCCATTGTCTCCCCCCCAAAAAGACATACATTGTTTTGGAAATAAAACTTTATTCCATGATCATATTTTTGGTCAATATTGTGGATATATCACTATTGCACTCCACAGATGTCGATCATCTTTGAAAGGATACATGTTGGTCTTCTAGGTACATTGTTCACACATATTATATTTCCTTTTCAAATAATAAAAAGAGAGGTAAAATAGGTAGTAAAATCCAGATCAGTGCTTGCAGTGGGGAGTCCCAAATTACCTTCAAGATAGAATTTCCCTAGTGGTACACTCACCTGAGAAATGGCTTCCTGCTGTTAATTAAAAGATTCATAAACATCATATATCAAGTACCAGTTCACAGAGGGAGAAAATCAACAGCTACCTGAGATACACAGTATGAGCCTCTTAAACCCACCAGGCTTACAGGTGGTGAAGAAGATATCTAAGTAAGGTAAACTACCTTCTAAATCTAAAGTGGCACTTTGTTAAATGAATAAATGAACAAAGGAAAAACTACAGTCTCATTCCATGTAAAACTAAGAACCCTGCTGCAAGTTACTCAGTTTACCTGAAGGTTAAGTTGATGCAATGAATACTGTGGGGATATGTATTTCCAATTGCTTCAGAGTCATTGCAAAGAGGGAGAAAAATTCCCACTAAAGTTCTGCTTAGTCAAGAGTTGGGGGACTATTTCAAGAAAGACCCCTAAGAAATTGTGTGATTTCCATTTGCAAGGCCAATGTTCAATTTATTCAGTGAACTGATTTTTTGGAACAGTAATGCTAAATGGAGAGTATTCAGGATGACAACAAGCAAGGAAGAAGACCCTGAGATGGTCTCAGCTCATGGAGGTTCTTAACTCCGCAAGGGAACTTGGGAGTAATCACTAAGCATGAATTGTCTTATAAGCAAACATCTTAAAAATTTTTAGCAGACACTAACACATATCATTAAAGGTGTATCACCTATTGCATTGTACATTTTCTCCTGATAGAAATGGATATCTGCTCTTTTTTGTTCTTTAAGTGAAAGGTAGTTGCTACTTGACAACTGGCAATCAAGCAATGCATTCGATTCAATTAGTGTTAACCCTGGTTGACATATTTGACAACCCTGTGATTTGGGGCAGGTAGACTGAACTCCTCTTTGAGGCTCTGTGTCATCACTTATGAAGCTATTCTTCAGAGAATTTCAAACTCTGCTCTTCAGAGTCCTGGGAATTCTCTAAAGAAATGGGCAAACAGGAAAAACAGAATAGGTCAGTGTGGCTAGTTACCCAGCTGGGATTTATTCTAATTTTAGGCTTCTTTGTTTGTCACTAATAGCAACAGTTTTATACTATTGGGAAACCATTCAAATGATCTTTCATACTCCTTCTAGCTCACATCATTGGGTTTTAGGAACAGAGGGTTTGTGTGACATGATTGGTGCTGTTAGAGAACTCTCAGATGTAATAGATTAAAACAGAAACATAAAAATAGGCAACAGCAGAGTATTTCAGACCATTTAAGAACTAGAGCTGTCTTTAAGGTCAGATGGCAAAGCTTCTAAGGGCTCAGAGATGAACTAGGGAAGGTAGACTTCTGCAAGGATGGACAGGAAGGGCTGGCCCAGGAAAGGAGGAGTGAAGTTGCATGAATGGATACATTGCAAATCAGGAAACAAAATGTAGAGTGTGGAATAGAGGAATGGAAATGGCGTTTGAAAGCTGCAAGGCCTAACCCGAAATATAAATGGGAAGAAACATTGTCCAAAAATTCCTCAGCCAAATGCTAGAGAATGTTAAGCTAGAGAACAAGGAAAATCCTCAGAATCTTGAGAAAGGCTCTGGACAAATTAGTCTGAATGAGCTAATTAGACAGGGTACAAAATGAATGGAGGGGGTATATAGCTGGGAAAACATTTAACAATAAGGCTAGAGGTTGGTGAAGAACAGAGGAAGAACAAAGCACCGTTTTGTTGAGATGGCATCATTGTTTACTGAAGCCCATGGTATGATCATCTAAACTTCTTTGATTTCTTATTTACTGCTGAGCAAGTGATCTTTTACCCACCTTTCTACTCAAAGCAACAGGTCACATATCATGAGCTGTAACTGATATTAGACAAGCTCTTGGAATCTGATGACCAGTGGATAACAAGTCAGTCTAAGACTGGGCTTATATATCATGCCCTCATTCTCACTTTGTTTTCTCTCATATGCAAATCAAAATCATGTCTTAACTCATTTCCACTTTCTGATATATAAATAGATAAATTATAAAGCCTTACCCACGAGAGGATTGCTAGATAGAAAAATCAAAGGAAAAAATGTATAAAATATGTGGCTGATATACTGCTCACCTTAAATGGTAAATATGATTTAGCTAAACCAAAAAAATCCAAACCCAGTGCCATCGAGTCAATTCCAACTCATAGCGACCCTATAGGACAGAGTAAAACTGTGCCATAGAGTTTCCAAGGAGGGCCTGGAGGATTTGAACTGCCGACCGTTTGGTTGGCAGCCATAGCGCTTAACCACTACTCCACCAGGGTTTCCATGATTTAGCTAGAGAGTGATAATTACCCAGAAAATCACTGGGGAAAAATAAACATTGAACCTGTTTTTTTACCTTGAAACAAAGAACAGTTTGTCTAACTCGCAAACGAAAAATGTTCAATACTGTATCTGTGGGGGAAGGGCTGTAGAAGGGGCATGGGGAAGCTCTTATATAAGAGTTTTACATTTCAAAATGTGCCCATTTATAAATTGATGTTGGGGAGACTCTTTTGACATGAAAAAGGGAGTATTCTCAGATGACGAAGCTTAGCTTTATATAGCTGACTCAATTTGTCAAAGGTGGGAATTACCAGTGAGGAAAAGTTTGAACCAGGAATCTTATCAGGCTCTGAAAATGAAGATAGTAGGGAAAATATAATAATTGTGTGAATAATACTAAGCAATAATGGAGGCAGCATTAACTGAACAGTTATTAAGTATTAGAAAATGTTGTCTCACATTGACATGCTTGGGGTTACTGCTATTTTCTTCACTATAAAAAAAACTAACTTTTTTTTAGTTTTTTCTTCACTGTGGATTTTAGAAAAATTAAATGCTTGAGTAGATTTTTAAAAATTGCTCTATTCCAGCTCCAACTCATTAAGTGGTGGACTCAGGTTTTGGTCCTACGGTTGTCTGACTCCAGAATCTGTATTCTTAACCACATCAAAACCTACAAAGTTTTGTCCAAATAGGATGCCAGAAAGAGACTGTACAAAAGTGGTTCAATTAATGTCTGGGAAAAATAGACGCATGTGTGTGTGTGTTTGCACCTGGAAGTATGTGTGTCTGTGTGTGCATGTGAGTGTGTACACATATGTATGTCCTGTGTTGCTTATACTTGGACTTCTGTGCCCTTGGAGTTTCAACAGTCATTTTAGCACTTCTCCTAGTGTGGTGTTTTTTTTTTTTTTCTAGTGTGGTGTTAGGGCAAGAAGTGCTTGCTGCAATCAAAGTTTGGTTTCAGAAATTATATTTGTTCTGCTGAGGCTTTTCTACTCTTGTAGTTGGAGTCCAGATCATGTCCCAGAGTCCAGAGAATAGGGTATGTTGCCCAATGTCATGGTTAAAGCTGTGTATCAACTTGGCTGGACCACGATTCTCAGTGGTTTGGCTGTTATGTAATGATGTAGTTTGACAGTTATATAACAATGCAATTTGGCAGTTATGCTATGATGTAGTCATGCTCCATAATGTGATCAGATGTGAACACTCAGTCAGTTGCAAGGGGAGTTTCCTTGGGGTTGTGGCCTTCATCAAATACAGAGAGAGAGAGAGATGTTTTCGTAAAGCTGGCTTGTTTGCTCTGAACTCCACATCTGGCTCATCATCGTGGGACCTCCTGTTCTTGGACCTTGAGCCAACTGCCTGCTGTATTGCCTGCCAATCTCATGATTCATCAGAGTTCACAGCTTTTGAGCCCATGGTCTGCAATGCTGTCTACCAATCTTGGGATTTGTTAGCTGCCACAGCCTGTGAGCCAGCAGCCTGGCATCTTATCTGCTGATCTTGGGTCCGTCAGCCCCTGTAGCTACTTGAGTCAGGAGAAGACTCTAGCCTGATGCCTGATCTGTGGACTTGGGGCTTACCAGCCTCTAAAATCATGTGAGTCATTTCCCTAAGATGAATCTCTCTTTATAGAGAAAGAGATTTACATGTACACTTCACTGGTTTTGCCTCTCTAGAGAACTGGTCTAAGGCATTTGGTACCAGGAGTGGTTCAGAGAAACAAAATCATAAGGATGAGTTTTCCAAATTGGTTCTTAATTCTGACTACTGTTAAAGGCACTGATGACTGCTTCTAGTAGTGAAGAGGTGCTAATCCATGGCATTAGGTGACAATATAAAAATGCACAAAAATACCACCAGTAGGTCAAGTATTGGCGAGAAATGAGGCTCCTGGTGAGCGCATGTTTGATATTTTTCTATAATTTTATTAGAAAGAAAAATATAAAGAAACTAGTTGGTTGATCTTACTTTCAGTACAAAAAGTGGTAAAAGAAAGAGATATGCTCAGGGCTTCAGGGTAACAGCTCAAGTGTTGCATAAAAGACCTCAAATTTGTCACTTGTGCCAGGAAAGAAGGCCTTATTTTTTATAGTAATAGAGCTGATATTGCTGAAAATCAAAACCACAGTCTTATTGTAAGAATGGCTGAATTACAATGCCAACTGAATTCCCAACCCTGAGTCGTGTCTGAAGTTACAGTGAGGGCATTCATTTGGAAGAAATGGGATCCTGCAATTTGGGCTGGGTACGTTATGGGCAGACAATCAGGAAGCCCGTAAATTCCATTGAATTATTCCTACCAACATAACCAGCTCACTTACTCTCATCTGAAAAGATTATTCCATCTTTGTCTGCCAAACCACCATCCCCTGTAATACAATTATCCCCTACACCTCCATCTGATGAGATTAATCCAGCTATGTCTGAAGAGCCTTTGTCTGAGCCATGGGCATGAGGTGGCATCTGAGTCATTGCCTGGAGCATTGCTTCGGGTAGATGCCTTACAAAACATTTCTGAATGTTCCCAGGACCCACCCTCATCACACACTTTTGCTTTTAGACCTATAACTGAACTTAAGTTCCACCGAGCCCCAAAAGGTGAAGTACAAAATGTGAACCAGGAGGAGGTACACAACAGTCCAAAAGAACTGCTTGACTTTTCTAATACGTAAAAATAGAACCCTGAGGATATGTGTGGGAATTTCTATTAAGGGTGTGGGAGAATGGCACAAGGAACATAAACTTGAATCAGCCTAAATGTATTGATAAGGTCACAATAAGCACAAATTCTTTATTCAGTGTTTCAGTGCAAGAGGTTAGGAAATGATCTAATAGTTATTTAGTCGGTTTGCCGAAGCATGGATTACACGTTAGCCTACACTAAATCGAGTTGAAGTAACAGACCTGCCTTGGTATACTGTAGAAGATGGCATCCAAAGGCTTAGGGAAATGGGCATGTTAAAGTGAATTTATCAGGCTAGACCCACAGACCCACACATGTAGTGCTCAAATGCCACGCTGGTCCATTACTTTGATAATCCTATGCTGAATGGACCTAGTAAGGAAGAAGTATCCATGAGTCTAGACTTATTGCATTTGCGTACTAAAAAAAAAAAAAAAAAAATTTTTTTTTTTTTTTTTTTTTTTGCGTACTAGAGGGTGTGAAATTAACCTCATAAAAATTCAGGCACCTTCTAGCTCAGTAAAATTTCTAGGAGGTCAGTAGTATGGGACATATTCCTTCTAAAATGAGGGATAAATTTTTACATACGGCACCTCCTACAAAAAAAAAAGAAGAAACAGTGCCTGGTGAGTTTCTTTGAATTTTAGAGGCAATGTATCCATCATTTTGGTGTACTATTCCAGCCTATTTATCAAGTCACTTGAAAAGCTGCGAGTTTTGAGTGTGGCCCAGAAGACAAGAAGGGTCTGCAACAGGATCAGACTACCATGCAAGCCACTCTACCACCTGTGCCATATGACCTTGCTGAACCAGCAATGCATGAAGTGTCAGTGGCAGATAGAGATACTGTTTGGAGTTTGGGCAGGTCGCTATTAGTGAATCACTCCCAAACTCCTGTCGGTCTGTCATACTACGTGGGCTTGGGTGTTGCTGTGATGCTTGAAACTATGCCACTGGTACTTCAAATACCAGCAAGGTCACCCATGGTGAATAAGTTCCAGCTGAGCATTCAGATTAAGATAGACTAGGAAGAAGGACATGGCAGTTTACTTTTGAAAAGAATTAGCCAGTGAAAACCTTACGAATAGCAGCAGAATATTGTTTGATACAGTACAGGAAGATAAGCCCCACAGGTTGGAACGCACTCAAAAGACAACTGGTAAGAGCTGCCTCCTCAAAGGAAAGTCAACCTTAATGATGTGGATGAAGTCAAGCTTTTGGGACCTTCATTTGCTGATGTGGCTTGACTCAAAATGAGAAGGAACAGCTGCAAACATCCATTAATAGTCAGAACCTGTAATGTGTGAAGTATGAATCTAGGAAAATTGAAAATCTTCAAAAAATGAAATGGAATGCATAACATCAACATCCTAGGCATTAGTGAGCTGAAATGGACTGATACTGATCATCTTGAATCAGACAGTCATGTGGTGGACTACGCTGGAAATGACAAATTGAAGAAGAATGGAGTTGCATTCATTGTCAAAAAACATTTAGAGATCTACTCTGAAGTACAGTGCTGTCAGTGATATGATAATATCCATACACCTACAAGGAAGACCAGTTAATACGACTATTATTCAAATTTAAACACCAATCACTAAGGCAAAACATGAAGAAATAGAAGATTTTTACCAAATTTTGCAGCCTGAAATTAATCAAATATGCATTCCTAATTACTGGTGATTGGAATAAAAAAGTTGAAACAAAGATAAGGATTGGTAGTTTGAAAATACGGCCTTGATGATAGAAACAATGCCGGAGAGCACATAACAGAATTTTGCAAGACCAATGATGTCTTCATTACAAATACCATTATTCAGCAACATAAATGATGACTATATATGTGGACCTGGACAGATGGAATATATAGGAATCAAATCCACTACATCTGTGGAAAAAAGTTGATGGATAATCACAATATCATCAGTCAGAACAAGGCCAGGGGCCAACTTCAGAACAGACAATCAATTCTTCATGTGTGATTTCAAGTTGAAGCTGAATTAGCACAAGACCTTAACAACCAAAGTACTATCCTGAGTATATCCCACCTGAATTTACAGACCATCTCAAGAATATATTCGACGCACTGAAAACCAAAGACCAGACAAATTTTGGAATGACATCAAGGATACCATACATGAAGAAAGCAAGGGTCATTAAAAAGACAGGAAAGAAAGAAAAGACCAAAATGAATGTCAGAAAAAACTCTGAAACTTGCTCTCGAGTAGCTAATGCAAATGGAAGAAATGATGAAGTAAAAAAGCTGAACAGAAGATTCCAAAGGGTGGCTCAAGAAGATAAAGTGTTATAATGAAATGTGCAAAGACCTGGAGTTAGAAAACCTAAAGGAAAGAATTTGCTCAGCATTTCTCAAGCAGAAAGAACTGAAGAAAAATTCAAGCCCCAAGTTGGAGTAGTGGAGGATTCTATAAGCAAAATACTTAAGGAAGCAGGAAGCATCCAAAGAAGAGGGAAAGAATACACAGAGTAATTGTACCAAAGGAACTGGTCAGTGTTCAGTCATTTCAGTAGTTAGCATATGATCAAGAAGTCCAAGCTGCACTGAAAACATTGGCAAAAAATAAGGCTCCAGAATTGATAGAATGCCAACTGAAATGTTTCAACTAAAAGATGCAGCACTGGAAGTGCTCACTCATCTATACCGAGAACTTTGGAAGACAGCTACCTGGCCAACGGACTGAAAGAGATCCATATTTATGCCTATTTCAAAGAAAGGTGAGCCAATCGAATGAGGAAATCATCAAAAAATATCATTAATATCACATGCAAGTAAAATTTTGTTGAATATCATTCAAAAGTGGTTGCAGCAGTATGTCAGAGAACTGCCAGAAATTCAAGCTGGATTCAGAAGAGGATATGGAACTAGGGATATCATTGCTGATGTCAGATGGACCTTGGCTGAAAGTAAAGAATACAAGAAAGATGTTTACCTGTGTTTTATTGACCATGCAAAGGCATTCAACTGTGTGGATTATAACAAATTATGGGTAACATTGTGAAGAATGGGAACTCCAGACCACTTAATTGTCCACATAAGGAAACTGTACATAGACCAAGAGGTGGTCATTGGAACTGAACAAGGGAATACTGCATGATTTGAAGTCAGGAAAGGTGTGTGTCAGGGTTGTATCCTTTTACCATACTTATTCAACCCGTATTCTGAGCAAATAATCTGAGAAGGTATACTATATGAAGAAGAATTGGGCATCAGCATTGGAGGAAGACTCATTAACAACCTGAGTTATGCAGGTAACATGACTTTGCTTGCTGAAAGTGAAGAGGACTTGAAGCACTTACTAATGAAGACCAAAGAGCACAGCCTTCAGTATGGATTACACCTCAACAAAAAGAAAACAAAAATCCTCACAGCTGGACCAATAAGCAACATCATGATAAATGGAGAAAAGATTGAAGTTGTCAAGAATTTCGTTTTGCTTGGACCGGCAATCACCACCCAAGGAAGCAGCAGTCAAAAAATCAAATGACATGTTGCATTGGGCAAATCTGCTGCAACAGACCTTTTTATAAAGTGTTAAAAAGCAAAGATATCACTTTAAGTACTAAGGTATGCCTGACTCAAGTCATGGTGTTTTCTATTGTCCCATACGCATGTGAAACCTGGGCAAAGAATAAGAAGGACTGAAGAATTGCTGCCTTTGAAGTACGATGCTGGTGAAGATTACTGAATATACCCTGGAGTACCAAAAGAATGAACGAATCTGTCTTGCAAGAAGTACAGTCAGAATGCTCCTTAGAAGCAGGGATGGTGAGACTGTATCTTACATACTTTGGACATGTTGTCAGGAGGGATCGGTCCCTGGAGAAGGACATCATGCTTGGCAAAGTATAGGGTCAGCAGAAAAAAGGAAGACCCTCAACAAGATGGATTGACACAGTGGTTGCAACAATGGGCTCAAGTATAATACCAATTATAAGGATAGCACAGGACCGGGCAGTGTTTCTTTCTGTGGTGCATGGGGTCACTATGAGTTGGAACCAACTCGATGGCACCTAACAACGACAACAATGTCCTCTGCAGAAAACTACTCTCCTTTTGAGAAATGTCTTTTGACTTGTTACTGGGCCTTAGTAGAGACTGAACACTTAACCATGAACCAAGTCAACATGTGGCCTGAGCTAGCATCATGACCTGGGTGTTGTCTGAACCACAGAGTTATAAAGTCAGACATGCTCAAAAGCACTCCATCATGAAATGGAAGTAGCATATATGAGATCTGGCTCAAGCAGAACCTAAAGACACAAGTAAGTTCCTTGGGGAAGTGGCCCAAATTCCCTCGGTTTCTACTCATGTCACATTGCCTACATTCTCCCACCCTACACTATTGTCTCATGGGGAGTTCCTTATGATCATTTGACTGAGGAAGAGAAAACTTGTGTCTGGATTACAAATGGTTCTGCACATATGCAGGCACCAATCAAAAGTGGCAACACTGCAGCCCACTTTTCTGGGATCTGCCTAAAAGGATAGTGGTGAAAGAAAATCCTACCAATGGACAGAATTTCAGTAGTGAACCTAGTTGTTTACTTTACTTGGAAGGAGAAATAGCCCAATGTGTGATTGTACACTGATTCATGGACTGTGGCCAATGGTTTGGCTGGATGGTCAGGCACTTGGAAGGAACATAGTTGGAGAACTGGTGACAAGGAGGTATGAGGAAGAGGTATATGGATAGACCTGTCTGAATAGATTGAGGAAGTGAATGCTCACCAAAAGGTGCCCTTGTCAGAGGAGGATTTTAACAATCAAGTGGTTAAGATAATGTGTTCTGTGGAAATCAGCATCCTCTTTCCCCAACCACTCCCGACACTGCCAATGGGCTCATGAACGAAATGGCCATGGTGGCAGGGATGGTAATTATGCATGGGCTTAGAACAATGGACTTCAACTCAATGCAACTGACTTGGCTACACCCACTGCTTAAGGACCAATCTACTAGCAGCAAAGACCAACACTGAGTCCCCAATATGACACCACTCCTCAAGATGATTACCCAGGAACCTGGTGGCAGGTTGATTACATCAGATTGCTTTCATCATGGAAAAGGCAGTATTTTGTTCTTGCTGGGATAGACACTCTGGATATGAATTTGCCTTCTCTGCACACTATGCCTCTGCAAAAACTACCATCTATGGGCTCATGGAATGCATCTTCCGCCATCATGGTATCCCACACAGCATTGCATCGGATCAAAGGACTTACTTCACAGCAAATGAAATACAGAAATGGGTTCATGCTCATGGCATTCACTGGTCTTACCATGTTCCCCTTTTGCTTTAGCTACTCGACATTCATGAGCAAGTTTCAGAGTCTCCTCTAACATCCATCTTGGTCTTTTCTTTCTTTCCTGACTTTTCAATGACCTCTTGCTTTCTTCATGTATGATGTCCTTGATGTCATTCCACAACTCGTCTGGTCTTCAGTCACTAGTGTTCAATGCGTCAAATCTGTTCTTGAGATGGTCTCTAAATTCAGGTGGAATATACTCAAGGCCATATTTTCGCTCTCACAGACTTACTCTGCTTTTCTTCAGTTTCAGCTTGAACTTGCATATGAGCAATTGATGGTCTGTTCCACAGTCAGCCCCTGGCCTTGTTCTGACTGATGATATTGAGAATTTCCATCGTCTCTTTCCACAGATGTGGTCAGTTTGGTTCCTGTGTGTTCCATCTGGTGAGGTCCAAGTGTATAGTTGCTGTTTATGCTGGTGAAAGAAGGTATTTGCAATGAAGAAGTTGTTGTTCTTGCAAAATTCTATCATTCAATCTCTGGCATTGTTTCTATCACCAAGGCCATATTTTCCAACTGCTGATCCTTCTTCTTTGTTTCCAACTTTTGCATTCCAATCATCAGGGATTATCAATGCATCCTGATTGCATATTTGATCAATTTCAGACTGCAGCAGCTGATAAAAAATCTTCTATTTCTTCATCTTTGACCTTAGTGGTTGGTGCATATATTTGAACAATAGTCGTATTAACTGGTCTTCCTTGTACACATATGGATATTATCCTATCACTGACAGTTTTGTACTACAGGATAGATCTTGAAACGTTCTTTTTGACAATGAATGCAACACCATTCCTCTTCAAGTTGTCATTCCCAGCATAGTAGACTATATTATTATCTGATTCAAAATGGCCAGTACCAGTCCATTTAACCTCACTAATGCCTAGGATATCAATGTTTATGTGGTCATTTAATTTTTGATGATTTCCAGTTTTCCCAGATTCATACTTCACACACTCTAGGTTCTGATTATTAATGGATATTTGCAGCCATTTCTTCTCATTTTGAGTTGTGCAACATCAGCAAATGAAGGTGCCTAAAGCTTTACTCCATTCACGTCAGTAAGGTCAACTGTACTTTGAGGAGGCAGCTCTTCACCAGTTGTGTTTTGAGTGCTTTCCAATCTGGGGCTCATCTTCCAGCATTATATCAGACAGTGTTCCACTGCTATTCATAAGGTTTTCACTGGCTAATGCTTTTCAGAATTAGATTGCCAGGTGCTTCTTCCTAGTCTGTCTTAGTCTGGAAGCTCAGCTGAAACCTGTCCTTCATGGGTGACCCTGCTGGTATCTGAAAACCAGTGGCATAGCTTCCAGGATCACAGCAGCACGCAAGCCCCCAGAGTACGACAAACAGACAAGTGGTCATGAACATTGAGCAGCTAAAGCAAAAGGAAGAAATGATGAAGGAAAAGAACTGAACAGAAGATTTCAAAGGGCAGCTCGAGAAGACAAAGTATTACAATGACGTGTGCAAAGAGCTGGAGATAGAAAACCAAAAGGGAAGAACAAGTTCAGCGTTTCTCAAGCTGAAAGAACTGCAGAAAAAATTTAAGCCTCGAGTTGCAATAGTGAAGAATTCTATAGGGGAAATATTAAACCATGCAGGAAGCATCAAAAGAAGATGAAAGGAATATAGAGAGTCATTATATCAAAAAGAATTAGTCGATGTTCAACCATTTCAAGAGGTAGCATATTATCAGGAACCGATGGTACTGAAGGAAGAAGTCCAATCTGCTCTGAAGGCATTGGTGAAAAATAAGCCTCCAGGAATTGAAGGAATATCAACTGAGATGTCTCAACAAATGGATGTAACCCTGGAGGTGCTCACTCGTCTATCCCAAGAAATGTGGAAGACAGCTTCCTGGCCAAGTAACTGGAAGAGATCCCTATTAATGCCTATTCCCAAGAAAAGTGATCCAACTAAATGTGGAAATTATAGAACAATATCACTAATATCACATGCAAGCAAAATTTTGCCGAAGATCATTCAAAAACAGCTGCACCAGTATATTTACAGGGAACTGCCAGAAATTCAGCCTGGTTTTACAAGAGGATGTGGAAACAGGGATATCATTGCTGATGTCAGATTGATCCTGGCTAAAAGCAGAGTATACCAGAAGGGTGTTTACCTGTGTTTTATTGACTATGCAAAGGCATTCGGCTGTGTGGATCATAACAAATTATGGGTAACATTGGGAAGAATGGGAATCCCAGAACACTTAATTTTGCTTGTGAGGAACCTTTACATAGATCAAGAGGCAGTTGTTCGAACAGAACAAGGAGATACCAATTGGTTTAAATTCAGGAAAGGTGTGTGTCAGGGTTGTGTTCTTCCATCATACCTATTCAATCTGTATGCTGAGCAAATAATCCAGGAAGCTGGACTAAATGAGGAAGAACGGGGCATCAGGATTGGAGGAAGACTCATTAACAACCTGAGTTATGCAGATGACACAACCTCGCTCCTTGAAAGTAAAGAGGACTTGAATCACTTGCTAATGAAGGTCAAAGACCACAGCCTTCAGTATGGATTACACCTCAACATAAAGAAAACAAAAATCCTCACAACTGGACCAATGAGGAACATCATGATAAATGGAGAAAAAAATTGAAGTTGCCAAGGATTTCATTTTACTTGGATTCAAAATCAACAGCCATGGAAACAGCAGCCAAGAAATCAAATGATGCATTGCATTAGGTAAATCTGCTGCAAAGGACCTCTTTGAAGTGTTGAAAAGCAAAGATAATCACCTTGAAGACTAAGGTGTGTCTGACCCAAGCCATGGTATTTTCAATGGCATCATATGCATGTGAAAGCAGGACAATGAATAAGGAAGACTGAAGAAGAATTGATGCCTTTGAACTGTGGTGTTGGTGAAGAATATTGAATATACCATGGACTGCCAAAAGAACGAGCAAATCTGTCTTAGAAGAAGTGCAATCAGAATGCTCCTTAGAAGCAAGGATGGCAAGACTGCATCGTACATGTTTTGGACATGCCATCAGGAGGGATCAGTCACTGGAGAAGGGCATCATGCTTGGAAAAGTACAGGGTCAGTGGAAAAGAAGAAAGCCCTTCATGAAGTGGATTGACACAGTGGCTGCAAAAATGGCCTCAAGTGTAAAAATGACCGTAAAGACGGCACAGGATCGGGCGTGTTTCACTCTGCTGTGCATAGGGCTGCTATGAGTCAGAACAAATTCGGTGGCACCTAACAACAACACCATGTCACCCATCATCCTGAATCAGCTGGCTTGATAGAATGACGGGATGGCCTTCTAAAGACACAATTATGGCACCAGCTGGGTGGCGACACTTTGCAGGGTTGGAATAGTGTTCTTTGGGAGGCTGTATATGTGCTAAACCAGCATCAAATACATGGTGCTGTGTCTTCTATAGCCAGGATTCATGGTTCCAGGAATCAAGGGGTGGAGACGGGAGTGGTACCACTCACTGTTACCCTAGGAACCCACTTGCAAAATTTTTGCTTCTTGTCCCCACAACCTTATTCTCTGTAGGTGTAGAGGTCTTAGTTTCAAAGAGAGGAATGCTCCTACCTGGAAAAACAACATGGATTCCATTGAACTAGAAGTTACAAGTGCCACCTGGCCACTTTTAGCTTTTCATGCCTTTAAATCAACACTCAAAAAAGGGAGTTACTTTATTGTCTGGTGTGGTAGACTCTGACTACCATGGGAAAATTGGATTGATATTGCATAAAAGAGGTAGAAAAGAGTATGTCTGGAATACAGGAGATCCCTTATGGCATCTCTTTGTACTAACATGCCCTCTGATTAAAGTTAATGGAAAACTACAGCAACCCAATTCTGACTAATGGCCCAGTATCTTCAGGAATGTAGGTTTGGGTTATTCTGCCAGGCAAAGAACCACGACCAGCTGAGGTGCTTGCTGAGGATATAGGAAATATAGAATGGGTGGTTAAAGGAGGTTGTTCTGAATACCAGTTACAACCATATGACCAGTTACAGAAATGAGGACGGTAATTGTTGCTTATATGTGTGCATGAAATATTTTTTGTTTTCTTTACTTATAAAATATAAGATGTAAGTAGTGCTAGTACATTTTCAATTGTACACATAATTATTGAATCATGTTAGGCACAAGTATGACTTTGCAATTGGCTTTATTTAGTGGTTGAGCATGGTTTAAGGAGATGTGTACAGCTGCCAAGTTGACAAAGGGTGCGCTGTGATGAGTAAGTTTGTGTGTCAACTTGGCTGGGCCATGATTCTCAGTGGTTTGGCTGTTATGCAATGATGTAATTTGGCAGTTATGTAATGATGTAGTTATTCTCCATGATGTAATCTTATGTGATCAGCCAATTATAGTTGTAAGGGGAGTTTCCTCTTGGTTGTGGCCCACATCCAATATATATATGGACATTTTGCCAAAGTTCCTTGCTTGTTCTGGATCCTGTATCTGGTTCAACATCATCTGACCTCTGATTCTTGGAACTTGAGCCAGCTGCCTGCCATATTGCTTACTGATCTTGGGATTCATCAGCCTCTGCAGCATGCTCCCTTACCTGTCAATCTTTTATTCATTAACCTCCACAGCCCATGAGCCAGTGGCCTGTCATTTGACCTGCTGATCTTGGGTTCATCAGCCCCCACAGCTACTTGAGTCCAGAGAAGCTTCCAGCCTGATGCCTATCCCATGGACTTGTGACTTTCTGGTCTCTAAAATCACATCAGCTATTTCCTTGAGATAAATCCCAATGTTTCTCTCTCTCTGTCTCTGTGCGTGTGTGTGTGTGTATATGTATATATACACACACACACATGCTTCACTGGTTTTGCTTCTTTAGAGAACCCAGCCTAAGACACCCAAGGAGAAAGATCCTAATGATTATTGCTTGTCCAACCACTCCCAGTACTGACAACCATTTACCTTATTTGAACCCCACCACTCTCACCTCTCACTCTATGACTTGACCCTTGTCTGAATCTTGACAAACTCTTTCAGTGCGTTAATCCTCTTAAGTCTCAACTCATCCCACATGTTCCACCAACAACTATTCAGTCTGTACTAAATGGTGATAGCTCTAGCTTTGAAAGTTAGACAGTGCTGAGTTTTACACCTATGAGGAAGACACTATTTTACAGACAGAAATCAGAGGCTTAAAGGTTAACTATTTTCCCAAGGTGGCATAGCCAATATATGATAGATCTGAGACTCAAAATTTTGTATTTTCTATAAGTCCAAACTCCCACAGTGTTATTAAAAAAAAAAAAAAAAATCATTCAGTGCTGGACCTTAAGAAGGACAAAATTTGAATTGTTTGAAAGTGTGAACAAAAACAATATGATTTGAACCCATATGGCTCTGTCGATATCAATCAATCGTTTGTGCTAGTCAATTTTCATTCAAATGGAAGAGACCAGCATGTAATTTATTGAACAGTCTACCATTTCTACTAAATACATTAGGACTGTAATAGTGAGTACTACCTGGCTACTTTAGCAAGAATCTGGAAGTTCATTGGCACCAGTTCGAGGTGAAATGTGGTCCTGGGTGATTGGGATAGAAAGCCAGGCCCGTTCAGTGTGGAACCATTTAGTGCCTACCCTTGCCACTTTCTCATCTGCAAATGTTTTTTTTTTTTTTTTTTCTTTTCTCCAGCTGTTATCTGTTTTTCAGCTTGCAGTTTCTCTAATGAGGTATTTGGTGCTTAATCTTTCAGGATAATGAATGAGTCTGTCTCTGTGAAAAGGTGGGGCCTGTCCTGGGAGCACTGTAGTTGCTCGTCAAAATGCCAGGCTATTGTTTGTCAGGATTCTATGAAGCGTGCTTCCAGAAATGTGCCTGACATTGAAATTACATTGCCTCACAGAGATGGGACATTTTGGGAGGTATAGAGTCTTGAAGACAACACCTCACCCAGGGGCCGATTATCCAATAGGCAAGGTAAACATGGTGCTTATCCTGGTTACCAGAGCATCTGTAGTGAACAATTTCACTTTTTTTTTTTTTTTTACCATATCAAAGATTGTGCTTCTAGGTATGGTTGGCATCTGTCTCTCTCCCAACCCCACAGACCTTCCTACAGAATCAAAGTCTCTTTTCAAATTTACAGTCCCTGACAGGGGTCAATGACCCAGTAAGCAAAGTAAACACGTGTTTACTTGTGCTTATGTACTAATGTGTAGTGAACAATTTTACATGGGTTTCACCAAAGATGTGAAATTGTTCACTACACATTAGTAAGTAAGCACAAGTAAACCTGTGTTTACCTTACCTATTGGATGATCTGCCCCTGAGTCCTCACCCCAGAGAATATTCTGGCTTAGAAGCATAGGTTAGGGTCTAAGAGAAGTAAAATCCATAACATAGACCATTCTACAAATTAATTATATGAAGAAAAGAAAAGAATTTTTCAAGTGTCTAAAATATTTACATGTGCATATATATACAATACTCTGAAGCTGTATACTGTAGCCACTAAAAAAAAAAAAAATTTTTTTTTCACTAGACATATTTAAATGTAAAAAAAATCTGTAAAATTATAAATTTTGTGTCTTAATTGCACTAGCCACATTTCAAATGTGCGATAGCCACATCTGACTAATGGCTAGTAGGTTAGACAGCACAGAGATAGAACATTTCTGTTATTCTATACAGAACTGCTCTGGAAGAATAAACAAATGAATTTATCATTCCCAACTACTACCTTGGCAATTAGATCAAGCACGTAGCAATATAAACAATAAGCAGTTGATACATATTTTATCTAAACAAGGGACAGAAATCCAGCATTATCCACCAAGTATAGGACATTTAAAAATCATACACTTGCTTGCATAGGTCTAGAGGGTAAACAATAAATGCAATTCCCCAGCCTAAATAAACCATTGCATACAACAGAGATAAGGAATTGTCCTTTCCTTAACTGCATTGGCAGAGAAGGAAAAGTCAGTCCTTCCTAGTGGTCTATCTGATGGTATGTTCTCAAGTTCACCTGCATCACAATGAACTGACTGGGGAGTTTAATAATGAAATTAAGGTGGAGCTTTGGAATCCTGCAGATATTCTCAAAAGAAATGACTTCTTGGTCTTCACACTTACTAATTTCTCAAAAGAAGACAGAGCCAGACTGCCTAGCTTGGAATGTTGGCTCATCTACCTGCAATTGTCTTACCTTGGGGAAGTTAGTTTCTGAGGAACTCCCCAGTGAATGTCTCCTCCAGTTTTGCTGGCCCAGATTGGCTGTCATATGCCCTTGACTGAACTCAGAACAGGTTATGAATGGTCATAACTGCCTAGACTAATTTACTTTCTCTTAGGGCAGGTTAAAGAGGTAGAAAGTACATGGTCAGGGAGCACATGGCCGTCTAATACTAAACAACGTTAAGGGTCTTTAGCAAGGAGGATATTATTTATCAAGGATGCCTGCTGGGGAGGTAAACAACAGTATCTGACACAAAATCTTCTTACTTGATGCTCAAACAAATGGTGATTGTTGCTAATCCTAAATGACAGATGAGTATAGCAAAATACAACACACTTTAAAACACCCAAGTTTGCACAGCTCGTTGGTTAGAGATTTACAATTGGAGGAACTTTCCTGTCCTCACTGTACCTTCCCCCACAGTCACATAGGTGACTTCATGCTTGTTTTTTCACTTCTGTCATAATCTGCATTTCCTTCTATCTTCCCTTACACACATACACACACACACACGTCCTTGCTACCAGGATCAAAAATTGTCCACTCTTTGTTCTTATCTTTCTTGAAATTTTTCTTTTACTCCCCTTTTAGTAACATTGTGGAATTTTTGAGTTATCCACTTGACCTTAACAATTAACCATATAGAAGGATAATCCTGTGCTGAATTTAGTTATATATATATATACATATATATATATATATACACATTTTCTACCAACAGTGTGAAATGGAAAAGAGACCCCGAAGCTTAGGAAAAGAGACTAAGAGATGCTGTAAATAGGAAGAAATTTGACATCTCTGCACCCTTGATGGGGAAACCAGACTGCAGACTTTTGAAAGTGTGATGGGAGTGCCAAACATGGAAACACATTTCTTTACAAAAGGAGAAGAACCAATGCCAGGAGTTAGAAACCCCCGAGTGCATTACAGTATTCACAACCTTCTGGCAGTGTTTCGAAACCTTGTATTTATGAGCTTACTTTCAGCTTTCCAGCTGTGCCAGGCGATGGCCTAAAAGGGAGATGATAGCTTCAGGTGGGGAATGAGGAGCAGATGGGGATGGTCACTTAAGGCATGGGGCCCTGTTATCATTGCCGTGCATTTGGTTCCTTAATTATTAAGGAATGAGGGTAGAGGAATTAAGGGAATGTAATGAGCATTTTCAAATAGGATGTGTTTTTGCAAAGTGCCCATGAGGAAGCACCTGTTCTTATTAAATTCTTTACTCCAAGAATAAGGTTGGGTTTTTTTGTTTGTTTCAGGTTTTGCAGGCATTGTTACCTTTGATCATTTAATTCTGGTAACAAGGATTTCATTTGTTCTTAAAAGGAAAACTGTCCAGTAGCAGCAGCATTGACTGAGCATGTAGCATGATAGGTATTATTGCTGTTGTTGTAAGGTGCTGTCTAGTTGGTTGCAACTCATAGTGACCTTATGTACAAGAGAAGAGTTTACCGCTCAGTGCTATCCTCACAATCGTTGCTATGTTAGAGCCCAGCGTTGCAGCCACTGTGTCAATCTACCTTATTGAGGGTCTTCCTCTTTTTCACTGACGCCATACTTTACCAACTATTATGTCCTTCTCTAGGGATTGGTTCCTTCTGATAACATGTCTAAAATATGTAAGACAAAGTCTCACTATCCTCGCTCAAAGGAACATTCTGGCTGTACTTCTTCCAAGGCAGATTTGTTCATTTTTCTGGCATCCATGTTGTATTCAATATTTCTTCGTCTACATCGTAATTCAAAGGCATTAATTCTTTTTCAGTCTTCCTTATTCATTGTCCAGCTTTCACATGCACACGATAGGTAAAGCCTACAATAAAAGTGGGAATTTTTTCCAATTGAGGTGATTCACCTGCAATTTCTTGGTTTTGATGTATTTAATTGTAAAGCAGAGATAATATCAAGGCTAGTTACATAGCCAAGCTCACTCCTAAAGGTTGAGCAGATTAACTGGGATGATTACTTAATTATATAATGAAATGGGGATTATAGCTTGAACCCTCATGTGAATCAAATGATGTCAAAAGTTACAAAACAGCACCATAACAACAATCATGACAACCATGCTTGTTGAAAGAGAACTTGAAGCACTTACTGATGAAGATCAAAGGCTACAGCCTTCCTTATGGCTTACTTCTCAACATAAAGAAAAATCCTTGCAACTGAAACAATAAGCAACATCACGATAAATGGAGAAAATATAGAAGTTGTCAAGGATTTCATTTTAGTTGGACCCATATAATCAACACCCATGGAAACAGCAGTCAAGAAATCAAACGACATATTAGATTGGGCAACTCTGTTACAAAAAATCTTTTAAAATGTTAAAAAGCAAAGATGTCACTTTGAAGACTAACATGTGCCTGATGCAAGCCATGGTATTTTCAGTTGCCTCATATGCACGAGAAAGCTGCACAACATATAAAGAAGTCCAAAGAAGAATTGACGCATTTAAATAAGGGTGTTGGCGAAGAATATTGAATATACCATAGACTGCCAGAAGAATGAACAAATCTGTCTTGGAAAAAGTACAGCCTGAACATTCTTTAGAAGTAAGGATGGCAAGACTTCACTTCACATACTTTGGACATGTTATTAGGAGGGACCAGTCTCTGGAGAAGGACATCATGGTTGGTAAAGCACAGGGTCAGTGAAAAAGAGGAAGAGAAGACCTCAAAGAGATGGATTGACACAGTGGCTGCAATAATGAGCTCAGACAGTAATGATGGTGAGGATGGTGCAGGACTGGGCAGTGTTTCATTCTGTTGTGCTGCATGGGGTCCCTATAAGTTGGAATTGGCTCAATAGCACCTAACAATAACATATTGACCTCCAAGTTTAGTCTGATATTCTGTTCAGCCATCTCATAGATGATCAGTTCCCTGCACTAAATTGGTATTATGACTACTATCTTCAGAATTTGCCTTAAAAAAGAAAAAAAAATCAAACCCGTTGCCATAGTGTCAATTCCAGCTCAGAGCAACCTTAAAGGACAGAGTAGAACTGCTCGGGAAAAGTGATTTAAAATGTGACGCCTTTTTTTTTCCAAAGAGCTGCTTATGAGACCAAGTAAAGACACCACCTTGAGACTATGGAGACATAAGAAAGTAGAGTTAGGTTTGAAGTCCTGAAGATAGGAGAGGGCAAGATATAGAAAGAAGTAGCCAATGATGGAAACTAACTGTCACTAGGTGGGGGGGAGGAGGGAGGGGATATGGGACATAGATTAACCTTACAAGATTGAAAAGGATCTAGCTGAAAGAGAAGGATAGACACTAGGTGCGAGACACCTACCATAGGACAGGAGCATGGCCTGAGTAAAAGCCATGTGCATATAGGGTACAGGAAGAAAGCCATTTTTGTAGTAGATGTTCACATTTGGTTATAGTGGTATAATCTCAGAGATGCATTTTAAGGTCCAAATTTTTGTCAGATGAAATGACACTGAACGGCAAAAAAAAAAAAAAAAAAAAAAAAAAATTCTGGGCTATTTTCTTGGTGTCATTAAAGATATGTGAGGTTTACTGACATCTCTGCACCCTTGATGGGGAAACCATACTGCAGACTTTTGAGAATGTGGTGGGAGCACCAAATGTGGAAATACATTTCTTTACAAAAGGAAAGGAAGCCAATACCAGGAGTTATAAACCAAAACAAAAAAACACATTGCCATTGACTCCATTCTGACTCATAGAAAACCCACCCAGTGCCCAGTGCCGTGAAGTTGATTCCTAGAGACCCTAAAATGTATATTTGTTTGTTTTGTTTTTAACATTACTCTGATGAGGCATTTTTTTATACTAAATTTCAAAGTTGCTGTAAAAAATACTAAATTCATTAAACTCCTTCAGTTAGTTTATTATAGCTATTTTGAAATTGGAGGCAATAAAAAAGAAACCATTTCCTACCATCTCCTAACACGTATTAACATGCCTTTCAACACCCTATGGACTCAAAAGAACAGGAATTGGCAAACTACAATTCATGGACCAAACCCAGCCTGCTGCCTGTTTTCATAAATACAGTTTTATAAGAACACCGTTATGCCCATTTATTTGCATAGTTTCTGTGGGTACTTTGGTGCTAAAACAGCAGGATTGAGTAGTTAAGGCAGAACAAGTGGTTTTCAAAGCTTTAAACATTTACTGTCCACCCTTTACAGAAAAAAAAAAAAAAAAAAAAGTCAATCCCTTCTCTAGATGGCAGCGCATGCTAGAACTATCAGGAAAGAAAATTGGGCAATTAAATATGAATTAGTCAGGTTTTAAGATAGCTAAATGCCAGAAGGCATTACTCTGTAGGCTGAAATCTCTCTTTCTTCCTTTCTCTGTCACTCTTTTTTCTCTCAGAGGCTACTACTTCTTCCTATTATCTGTTATCCATTAATATACTAAAAGAGAAATAAATTACACAGGTAGAGAATAGAAGACAGTGCTGATGATGACATTTACAAACAGAAAATGTTTAGACACACTCGGGGTGTGAAGTGACTTATGCTGATACAATTGCCAAATGACACACATTTGATCATCAATTTCTAAACATGGTTACTTTTTATAAATTTTAAATATCTTCTGTAATTTTTTTTTTCTTTTTTTATGACCTCCACAGGTGTAGCTCAGCCGTTAATTATTGGTGCCATACACGGACAAAGTTCCGTGTTTCAGGGTGAGACAACCTTTAGAAATGAGTTTTCACCCAACCACTTCTTATGTGGCTCTTAGAAAATGCTTAGGCTATCTGGGGGGTAAATGAACATGTAGTGGTATAATTATGTTAGTTTTGTTCCTATTTCTTCTGCAATATTGTCCGGCTGTGCCACTGGACAAGGTCACCAAACAGCCATAGACTAAAAATGAAAATAGGCTGATTGGAGAAGCTGCCGAGAACTACCTGCTGTGGACACTTATGTGCAGGCATGAAGCCTCATGAGATGGCCTCCTAAATTAAGATTCCTCTGCAATTTCACCCAACCTTCTCCTAATGTTGTTTTTCTTGTTCTTCATCACTTACTTTTTGGCAGAATGGGAAGTCACCCAAGTAATTTGATTTAAAAGATAGAAGAAAGCCTCTAATTCCAGAAGAAAACTTACCCCACGGCCTGCCCTAGAACTTAAAACTACATTTTTTGTGTATCATTCCTTAGCACTACAAAGCCAGGGTCAGAGTGGGGGGCCAATAAAATTCAGCACCTGGTGACCAACCTTGGGCCACCCCACTATAAACTATCTTCCTCTAAATTATCCCTTTTACCTGATCCATAGTTTCTCCAGATGTGAGGCTGAAATATGAATAATATTTGAAAACTATTTTAAAGATCAAATTAGAGAAAGCATATGAACTGTTCATGATGAATTATGAAGTTATTATGAAGTGATAATTAAGCCCTTATTTCTCTAAGTGTCCTGTTTCAAATCCCAGCTGCCTAATGGAGGCAAGTATCATTCTCACACCTCTTGACAGGTTAAGGGCAGGCCAGTGAGCGATAATCCTCTAAAGGTGGAGAAGGGAGTAGAGAGAGAAAACTGGCGGGGGGGGGGCAATACCTGTAAAAAACAGTGGCTGCAACAATAGGCTTAAACATAGCAATGATTGTGAGGATGGTGCAGGACCCGGACAGTGTTTTGTTTTGTTGTGCACAGGGTGGCTGCGAGTCAGAACCAATCTCATGACACCTAACAACAACAATGCATTTCAAGGGAAAGTATAACAACAGGGTTGAGTAACAAGAAGAAAATACAGGCATAGAATGGTGACTCCACAGCCGATATATACGAATTCCATCTAATTCAAAATTTTACCAAAGAGATGTCCCGATTTCAGCTACTTTTTTGTTGTAGTCAAGCAGAAGAGATGGAGTCTAATTAGGTACAAATTCCTATCCAAATGGTAAGATTTCAGTTTTAAAAAAAATTGATTTCCCAGGGAATGAATGAGCCCTGGGAATATAACTCTGCCCTTGCATAAATCAAAAAGGAAACAGAGTAGAAGGGCAGGCTTGCCAAATGCTTATAAATCAAATGTGCCCCCAAATAAGCTGCATTCCTAATAAAGGCATGACATAGCCCAGGAAAGAGGCGTGCAAATCACTCTGCATGTAAATCACACTAAGTGGGTGCTAATAAATTTCAGCTTGACTGTAATGGCAAAATTTCAGAGGAATTAGTAGAAGGTGGGAATATTTAGAAAGAAGATGGAATACCATTAATCATTTGATCAAGTACAACTGGACCCTATAAATTATTTTAACACATTTTCTGTATTTTCCACCATTACCAGCGAATCATTCCCACACTAGGTCCCTTTTGTAGGTCTAAATTATACTTTATTTTACATGAATTTCCTCCATATTAAAAGCTTTTCATTCTTACTGTAAAGTCCCCAGTTTGGGATAAAGTCCATTGTTCGGCAGGTGCCTGTAACTAGAATTTCCTTCTTGTTTTTTTCTAACCTTATGGATTCTCCAGGCTAAAACTCCAGGCTACCATTCTGAAAATGGAAACCATTCCATATTTTCCTTTCCTGAATCACGTATTCTTCTCTCTTCCTGCCTTATCTATTAAGGCATTTATTATTTAACTGAGTAATTGTATAATGTAACTCTGGGGCACATTTAAGGGGGCCTTGAAAGATAAAACTGACATTTGGTTAGGCTTTGCTTCCACCTACTTCAGTAGCATTTATGTGACTGTGCCTATCTAAATGTCTGCTGATGTCTTCATTCTCTTAAGATTCTGGAGAATAATAATATATGACATGCTCACTGGTATTTGACATGAAGAGCCGTGGAAAAGAGGGCTGAATTCCAAAAGGTTTTAATGGTAATTGATTTATATTAGCTTTGAGTCACACGTGAGTTTGTCTTTTAAACACATTGTTCATGGTTGGAACACATTTCAGGTGGTTGGATGGTTACCTGAAGGAAAATGTGGCTTTGCAACCATCTTTGATCACCAAAGTCATCTGCCGAATACTACGAACGAGTTTTACTGGCTCAGGCTCAGGCAGACTGAGCTGCTTAATCTGCTGTTCAACTTACTCTGGAAGCAGTGATTTGAAGAAAGAATTGCTTTGTCAAAGGTTCTAAATAGTTTGATTCTCCTAGACATACTATCATACTCTTCTCTCTAGAAGGTACAGTGTCCATTACAAGCCTACAAAGGACAGTGGTTTTATAGAAGGTTGTCTGCTTGCATTTTACACGATTCCTAAGCTGTCCAAATACAGGCAACTCAATTAATTTTGCAGGACATTCGAGAGGAGGTGAGGCACATCTGAAATGTGTTCTTCTTCGGCTTCTACTGTGGAAAAATCTCTGTTCTGGGGCAATCGAGAACATGGAGAAGGCTTGACATGGCTGGGAAATGGAGCCTTCTTTGTGTTGCTGGTAGGTGCTGTCAAGTTGGAAAACCCTATATGGCAGTTCAACTGTGTCACATGGGATTATTGGAGCCACTGAATAGGTTTGAACCACCAACCTTTTGGTTAGCAACCAAACACTTAACCATTGCACCACATAGTCTTCTTTGTAACCTCAACTAATTCTGGCCTGTTGGTGTTGTGTGCTGTCTAGTTGATTTCCACCCATAGTGACCCCATGTGACAAAGTAGAACTTCTCCATAGGCTTTCCTATGCTGTAATCTTTACAGGAGCAGATAGCCAGGTCTTTCTCCTGTGGATCTGCTATGGGTTAGAAATACCAACTTTTGGGTTAGCAGCCAAACACTTAACCATTGCATTATCAGGGTTCCTTAATTTTTGCCTAGACCTATTAAAAAAAAAAAAAAAGGCAATGAAAAGAAAAAAAAAAACAAAAAGGTGCCCCACTGTGTTCTGCCTAATCTAAACTTTTTTCCAGCTCCTATGATTTAAAATCTACCCTTTACAAGAAGCACATAATTAGATAATGAATGGCCCTTCTAATGTTCTGCAGTCACATGTATGCTTGTGCACACATGCACTCAATTTGCTCACATGTGCTAAGTATCAGTGCCTCTATATCCAAGAGTGCAGAGAAGAGAAGAATCTCCAATTTCTGAGAAAACTTTAGGCTTTATCTGGGCCTGGGGGGATCGCTTTGGGCAAATCAAAGAAAGGGGATAGGTTCTTGCATGCAGTATGGTCCTTGTATTTGAGTAGAATGTTAAGCTGGAAATGAAATGAATGCAGGCATCTGAGGGGCAATGGGAAGTCATAGCTGTTTGAGACAGAGGCAGACCCAGGTGAACTGTATCTGTGATCAGATGTTTGCAGCACTAGGTTAGATCTAGGAATGTGATGGAATGGAAATAAGCATCCGAATTTGTTTAGACTTGGGAACAGATCTCCTGTTGCTAAGGATTTATTCTTGCACTGAGTCACAGCCCTCCTGAAGTGGCTTGAGGTTTTTCCCTAGCCTCTCTGAAATGTGTGTTCCTACTGACCCTTATGTCCTAAACCAGAGCTATATTTGACATGTTATCCTAAGCTTCTGTTATGGATTGAATTTTGCCCTCAAAAAATATGTATTGAAAATCTTAACCTCTATACCTGTGATTATAATCCCATTTGTGAATGAGTTTTTGTTATGTTGATGAGGCAGGATTAGTGTAGGGTGTGTTTTGAGTCAATCTCTTGCAAGAGCTAAAAGGAGCAATTAGAGTTGGAGGATGAGAGATGCCAAGCCACATGAAGATTACCCAGGAGCAGAAGTTGAAAAAGACAAGGACCTTTCTCCAGAGACTACAGAGGGAGAAAGCCATTCCTATAGAGCCAGCACCCCTGAATTTGGACTTCTAGCCTCCTGAACTGTGAGAAAATAAATTTATGTTTCTTAAAGCCACCCATCTGTGGTATTTCTGTTATAGCAGCACTAGATAACTAAGACAGTATCCCTTGAGTTTCTCATTTATTATTTTAGTAAAAAAAAAAAAGTTGTCATTGAGTCAATTCTGACTCATGATGACTTCATGTGTGTCAGAGTAGAACAGTGCTCCGTAAGGTTTTCAATAGGTTAATTTTTGGAAGTAGATTGCCAGGCCTTTCTCTGAAGGTACCTCTGGGTAGAACTCAAACTTTCAACCTTTGGGATAACAGCAGAGTATGTTAACCATCTGCAACACTGAAGGACTCCATTGTTTTGGTAAGATTAACTAATTTGATTTGTTAGTTGACACCATGGAGATTAAATACTGGAAAGAAGTTTCAGTGAGCACAGGGGTCTGTGTACACACATGAAATGAATATCATGCAATGTTGCATAGTCAAGTGCTACATAGGTTTTATAGACAATGTATTTTGTGTGAATTAGGAAATTTGTGAACGTATAACTCAAGCTTTTGGGAAGAGCCATGGTCAGAGAGACTAGGTCTAATTGACAGATAAAGTGGCAGACCAAATTATAAAAAAGATAAAGGAAAACTAAAGAAAGCCAGCTTTGCTTTCCCCACTCCTCTGGCTGGGCCAGCTGTACTCAGGCTGACAAATCTCCTTGTACTCAAACCTACCTAGTCTTCTCAAAGTAGCCAGTTCCCATCCACCTTGACGGTTTTTCTGATCACCCCATCAAAGACTGTTTCTCTCTTCCATAAAGAGCTCTAGCACTCACTAAGGTTTTACTCCTTTGGCAAATAATGATATGCTTACTACCACGTGATACTCCTTTAGTCTTTAAGTGTTATTTAAAATTTTGTTTTATGCACAGTTATCATCTGTCTCCCACATTAAACATCAAGCTACTTGAGGACAAAGACAAAGATTCACTGTTCTACATTCGTTGAAGCTTCAGAGTACTGGGCACAGTGGATGTCACAGGAAAGGCTAATCATTCAACTTGCTGATCTCCTCTAAGCGTAAAGGAAAATATGAACCTACTCTTTGACATGAAGTCCCAAAGATACAATATTTAATCTCTAGCCCACCTGATATAACTCTGTTCTTGGTTGACCTTCCAGTCCCAGGAAAGGTGTATTTTTTCAGCACGAGCAGTTCAGGTGGCCACGAGGAGGGGCTGGATCATCACCAGTGCATTAGACAGAAACAACCCTGAATTATTTTCACCTGTCTGAGCTGAAACTGTAGCCGAGAATTCTGTAGCCCCATGGGAGAACTTGTCATCCATGGCCAATCTCTTTGACAAGACTAATGTTCTTTTAAAATAAGTTAGAATTCTAAAGTGATATGGTCTATATGTTGACAAAGGAAACTTTTGTTTCTAGGAAGAAAGGCGTTGAACCAAAAGGCTTTGGTTTCTGTATTAAACCAACTACTATCAGCAAATATTTATTGAGCACTTATTAGGTATAGTGTTGTGTTGCGATAAGAAAATATTAATACCCAGTCTTCACTTGGAAATTACTTGGGAGGAGCTGATATACATCTTAATTGAAAGTTCACCCTAGCTAAGCTATGAGCTGATTTTTTGATACAGACATTATCATCATAGGATTTTAGAACTGAGAGAATGACTGTGATAGTGTTTCTAATATAATCACCTATGATGATTATCAAAATTCAGATTCCCAAGCTACACCCCAGCTATAATAAATCAGAATAAATCAGATGACTAGGTATCTGCTGTTTATACATATCTATGTTTAAGAAGCATTATCCTATCAACTAAGATGCAAAGGAGGACATCAAGAAAGAGATAAGATGAAAGAGTCTGAAGACAGACTTCTCACTCTTTCTGTCCCTTTTGTATCCTATGTCCTGTATCACTAATCAGTTGAAAGAAACTGTGGTGGGCTGAGGGGAGAAATGCATAGGTAATTGCCTAGGAATATTTTTGATTTGACGCATTAACTCCATGATGAACATACCAACTAGAAGTCTAATTATTTTCCTCTAAAGTTAACTGCACCTTTCTCTAGAAATGTATTTTACCAGTGAGAATGCAGTTTTATATGAAACGTTCTCGTTACAATAGACACAGTGGTCTTATCTCCAAGCACAGCTACAGGAAAGTTGGAGAGAGAAAAATTGGGTACCTGTTGAACCAACTACTACACATTTGACTATGGTTTTTAAACTTCTGACTTAACATTTCTGGACTGAGAGATTAATGAAAATGTCAACTCCTAATTAAATAAACAGCAGTACAGTGAGTGTACATGTGGGTATACATGCACACACAAACACACACACAGGCACACATACACACACGATAGCCCTGATGAGTAGTCTTTATAAACCCAGAGCCAAGTTAAGGCAACAGTTTTTTGTAGCTGTGCGGCATGCATGAGCAGGCACAGCCATGCACATGCTTTGGTTTCCTTTTAATGGTCACAAACTTTAGTCTAATTTCTTAGGTGAGTGAGATGCTAATCAAGCAGTTGAAGACAGAGAGCCTAGTGAAAATAATCAAATGTGAATTTGTCCAGGGGGACTCTCAACATGAAGAGGGAAAGAAGAAATTGTCACGTTGGTTCTACTGGAGACAGCCTTCCTGTTACTAAGCGGCCCCTGGGGATTCGCTACCTGATTTGCTCTTCGTCAGGCTGGCATCTCAGTGACAGGGCAATTGTAATTAGAATGAATAAAATGAGAGATGTGCCAACTCTCTGCTTATAATTCAGGCTGTGACATTAAAGAAACATTGCAGTTTTATTATTTTTTAAATTTTTTTTTAAGGAGTTACAAACAGATAGTAGGTCTTTGCCTACTGGGATGCCTTCCATAAAACTCAAGAACTGTCTTGCTAAAGAAAAGGAAATATGATGTGCTTGTTGTACTCCAGATGGTTATATCATACCTTTTGGGATTTTAGACAGTCTTTGGAAATTGTCTTATTTTTTCATGCTTGTTCTTGCAGTGCACAGGCAATAAAGACTAGGGGTAAAGAGGAGACGTGAAGGAAGACTCCTGCCATTTTATAAGCTCTAAGCTCATTGCTGATCGAAAACAGTTGGTTGCAGGTAATTTGGGCTGCAATAATAAAAACTATAGCCACTTGAATATGATGATAGATAGATATGCAAAAAGGGTGGTAAAACCTGTCTGATTTGACTTCTCATTTCTTTCTATTGAAGGAAGACTGAGGAATCACTCAGAATTCTGAGGGGATTCCAGGAGATGATTTATCATTTAGAATCTTCAGGACAACTGCAATCTTAAAATGATAAAAAGCCATTACGCTAAAATGCTTAGCTTCTTTCTGTTCTTGTATCTATTATGAACTTTTTAGAGACAGTGAAGAGCTTCTTATTTGTCCTTCTTTATCATATTTGGAGGTAAAATGTACTATTTTCCATCTTTGAAATAAGATTCCCATTTATCTTAATGGTACTGTGACTTTCCGTTTTCTACTGGTTAATCTATACTGTGAATGTGTGCAAATCTGTTCATGTGTGTGTATTTCTCCTTTCCCGTTTCCCAAATTTAAACTATCTTTAAAGCTCGACTCAGGCCACACCCATTCCAGTTTGCCGCTATAGTCTTTAACTAAATCTCCTGCAGCTGGGAATACTTACGGCATTATCATGGAAGTATTAAAAGACAATGTGGTATTTAAGTACAAATAATGGGACAGATACATGCTTTTTCTAATCCTTCCTAAGCAGTATATGCTTATTCAATAAATATTTACTTAAATAACTACTATGAGCCAGGTACTATTCCAGGAGCTGGGGACAAAGCAGTGAACAAAACAGGTTATCCTCACTTTTCTGTAACTTGCACACTTCTGGGGAAATGCAGACATTAAACACTGCACCTAATATATAAGTAAGTTTTATTGCGTATTATATAGTAAGCTTTGAAAAAAGTTTTTGCAAGATAAAAAAGAATCAAGATACCAGAGATGGGCAGAAACAGAGTTATGGGTTGAATATTTAGATAAGGGTTCAAGTTTGACCTCATTGAGAAGATGCCATTTGGTAAAAAAGAATTTTTGTAGTAACAGTTTTTGTTCACCACGTCCCTCTTTGATAGAGGCTCTCTTAGATGGTGCAGGATTGAACCATGGGCACAAGTGTGAAAATATTGTTCTATGTAGAGAAAATCGCTAGTGCCGATTTCTCAAGTGGGTCTATGTCCTTTCTTGAAGAGCAGCCAGGAAGGCAATGGGGAGTGGATCGGGTTGAACAAAGGGGTACAGAGTAATAGATACGACATAATAGAGGTAAAAAGGTAGGTATGTGTTGGGGGAGGGGATCTCATAAACCAGAGGGCCCTTGTAAAGACTTAGTAAATGGAAGGCCTTCGATGGTTTTGAGCAGAGTAGTGCCACAATCTTACTGACATTTTTAAAGAATCTCTCTGGCTACCATCTTAAGATAGGCTTACAGTTGTCGGGGTTGAGGAGGGATGCAAGCAGAAAATACAGTAAGGAGACAATTCCAGTGATGCAGGTGAGAGAAGGTGGCAGCTCAGGTGACCAAAACACTGGAGGAAAAAAAAAAACTGGAGGAAGTGATAAGAAATGAACAGTTTCTGGATATATTTTAAAGATTGAAAGATTATATTGGGATGTTAAAGAGAACAGTCAAAAATGCTTCCACTATGTTTGGTCTGAACAAATAGAAAGATAGACTTACTTGAGAGTTGCGATGGGGAAGACTGATGCTGGAATACATGGAAGGAGGAAGGTCCAAAGCTCAGTTTTAACCATATGTCTGTTGTTGTTGTTAGATGTCATTGAGTCGGTTCCAACTCATAACGACCCTATGCACGACAGAATGAAACACTGCCCGGTCCTGCGCCATCCTTACAATCATTGTTACGCTTGAGCTCATTGTTGCAGCCACTGTGTCAATCCACCTCGTTGAGGGTCTTCCTCTTTTCCGCTGACCCTGAACTTTGCCAAGCATGATGTTCTTCTCCAGGGACTGATCCTTCCTGAAAATGTGTCTAAAGTGTGTAAGACACAGTCTCACCATCCTTGCTTCTAAGGAGTATTCTCGTTGCACTTCTTCCAAGATAGATTTGTTCATTCTTTTGACAGTCTGTGGTATATTCAATATTCTTTGTCAACACCACAATTGAAAGGTATTAATTCTTCTTCGGTCTTCCTTATTCATTCCATTTTTCACATGCATGTGATGCGATTGAAGATACCACGGCTTGGGTCAGGCACACCTTAGTCCTCAAGGTGACATCTTTGCTTTTCAACACTTTAAAGAGGTCCTTTGCAGCAGATTTACCCAATACAATGTATCATCTGATTTCTTGACTGTTTTTTCCATGACTGTTGATTGTGGATCCAATAAAACGAAATCCTTGAAACTTCAGTCTTTTCTCTGTTTATCATGATATTGCTTATTGGTCCAGTTGTGAAGATTTTTGTTTTCTTTATGTTAAGTTGCAATCCCTACTGAAGGCTGTGGTCCCTGATCTTCATTAATAAGTGCTTCAAGTCATACCATATGTCTAGTATATACCAAAACAGGAAATGTTAATTAGGTGGTTGGATGAATATGTCTGAAACTCATGAGAAAAATATGGGCTGGAGAAACCACTTGTTATCACTTACATGATGTTTGAAGTCCTGAGACTGAATAAGATCACCAGGATGAAATGAGGCCTTCTCATATCTGTGATTACTCTATTTCTTCCCTACACTAGGCATTACCAATATTTTTAGGCTCTCCACCACTTTTGAAGGCATATGATCATATGGCCCACCAGCTGCTTGGTTTAAAAGTTTTCAGTTTCATTTCCCCCCTCATGAAACCAATTGCTATTATGACTAAACACCCAGGCAATTAAGTTCAAATATGGCCACACATGGTATAGTGACAGTTTTGGGGCCATCACTTCCCTCTTTAAAAGAACACTCTCTAGCCAACTACTTTTCTTATTGGGGCTTGACATGGATTACTATTTGTAGATGCATTTAATCACTCCATTGAAAGGTGCCTTCACACTGTTACATTTTATCTCTAGGTGTAAGTCAATCATCTGCCACATGGACTCAAAGTCATTTGCCTGCCCAGCTGTAACAAAAGAGATTTTATCAATTTTTTTCACTCCCAGAACACTAAGGTTACTTATAGATTAGATAGATAGATAGACAGACAGACAGACAGACAGACAGATAGACAGATGATTGATAGATAGATGATAGATGATGGTAGATGATGATAGCTAGCTAGCTAGATTATATGAAGCCAAAATATAGTTTAATATTTATATTAAGTATTTTGGAGGAATTTTTTTTATATATATAAGTAATCTCTCTGCTGTCTTAAATAGATAATTATGAGTATAGTTTTACCTGTTCTTGCTGTCTCGGAGTCCTGGTTATGAACTAGAAATGTGGGTTTAGGTAGTACAACTCTGTAGACTTGTCCCTCCGGTAATGGCCCTGCCTTCTGCACTCTGTGGCTCTTTTATTTCATGTTAACAATTCTGTTTCCTTCCTCTGCAGTCTTCTGTCACCAGCCATGTCTTTTATCAGCATATCTTTACTACTTCTAATTGGCTGCCTTATTTTATACATAATTTTTTGAGTAAGGACCTGAGGAGGTTATACCCCTCTTCCCTGCAACAGAGTTAAGAGCATGGAAATTGTTCCGTTATGGATGAAAACCTTTGCTTTATTAAAAAAGTAACTTTTTACGTACCAACTGTTAAGTGGGCCATTGCTATAACTGACACAAACATAAGCTTTCCCATATTACAAAGGACTTATGTACATGTTATCATATGATATCTGAAACAACCCATGTGCAAGAAAATACATTGTAAAAAACAACTTCCAGTTCAAATAGCATAAATTAAGGAGGTGGCCTAAATATTAATTTTTTTCGCAAAGTCAACTTTCACTTTTGCAAAAGATAGTATCCTACACCTAAGAATTCTCTTTAAAATTTCCCAAGGATTTTTTTTTTTTTTTAACTAGTTCGGTATGTACCATATGGGCATGAGTTTTAGCTCTCACTTCTTTAGTGTTCCTCAAAATATATGTTGTATTTATCTATTAAATGGATTAGTATTACATGTGAAACATGCTGCAGTGAGTGAGAGTAGCCCTCTGAAGTCAGATGGTGCGGACACTACCGGTGAGCTGTGTAACTTTGGGCACATAATTGATGTCTGTAAGCCTCATAGAAGGACAGTACTAATGCAAACTCATAAAGCTGGTTAATGCAAGAATAAATGACAAATCATTGATAAATACATAACACATCAGACTTTAATATTCTAATCGTCGACTGCTGTCACTTCTTTGTGGGCATAGCTGCCGACCCCATTCACAGAGGAGGGAAAATAACCCAACGGACTCACGGGGCAGGTTGTGTGTCAGAGGCTGTACCATCAGGCCCTGGGCCTCTAATTCTTCCTGGATGATACTAAATGGAAGATCACAAGAAAAAGAAGGAGATAAGCAAAGCAGAGAACAATACCTCCAACTATTTATATTCTATTTAAACCTTGCTTTCCTTAATTATGAACTTTCTCATCAGTATTTCTGAATAATTATAATTGTTTCCCCCCTAAGCAATCAACATGTAAACTTACAGATGGTACTAACCTCTCCAGTGCCTTTTTCATTGCTCTGAACTTCTGGTGCCTCTGGAGGAGTCTGGCTTATGGCTTTGTTTTGCCTCTAATGAGTCTCCTTTCTCGTCTGCAATAAAACTAATTTCTTTCCTGCACCACCCTCCTATTCCATACTCTGAAAGGGTGTGTTAGTTTTGAATAGTAGGTGCCACGCCCTATAAATCCTACACTTGTCCTCAACGTGATCATCCTTTGTTAAATCCAGATGATCCCTCAGAGATTTCAGAATCACCTGAGGGAAAACACCGTCACCAGCAAGTTGCAAGTACCTATCAACCTATCCCCCATCACATTCTGAATGCTGAAAGAGTTGGCACGTTAGTTACTCAATCAAACATTTAGTACCTTGTGTATGCTCAGCCTTGCCTGGAAGCTATGAATATGTTCAAGAGATGGCCCCTATATTCAAATAACATCTATTAAGACAGTAAGAATAATAAAAAAAAAAAAAAACTCACTGTCGATAGATCTCAATAATCAAATGCACAGCTACCTATGAGTTGAATAGTAATATGACAGTGTTACAAATAATAAAGCTAGTAACTAGTTGCCGATTCAGAGTTACCAGATGTTGAACTATGAGTTCAGAGGAGGCAGGTGCCACATGAGTCAGAATTGAAGTGATGGCAGTGGGTTTTTTTTTTTGGTGAATGTAGGGAAAAATTAAAGATGAATTAAGCTGAAGTTGAATCTTCAGGTTGACATTAAGTTTAAAATGTCATATAGAATTAATTTAATGTCTCCACTATTAGGGCTTTTGTGACTTTTGTTGTTGCAAGTGTAGTTACCCCAAAAAACCCACTGCTATCGAGTCGATTCTGACTCATAGCGACCCCATAGGGTTTCAAAGGCTATAAATCTCTACAGAAGCAGACTGCCACATCTTTCTCCCGTGGAGATGCTAGTGGTTTCAAACTATTGGACTTTCGGTTAGCAGCCAATCACTTTAACCTCTGAGCCATTAGTTTCATTAATTCTTTCATTTATGTTTCTATAGATGTCATATATTTAACTGTACTTTTAAACACAGTATTTTAATCACAAATAATTAGTAAAATAAAGTGTTACATTATTTTATATACCCAATGCTTCAAACACAAAGAATTATTCTACTGGCTTTTTCTGTGCATTAGAATACTGTAACTTTTTAAATCCCCTTCCAAACTTGGCAAAGGGCAGATGTGAATCCATGGGATCACTGAGTGGTGGTCAGACACCTCTAGATAAAAAGGCAATGTCTCATGTGTGGGGAAGAAAGCAGGCGAAACTAGTAGGTTTCTCAACTCCCTCAGCAGTAAAATCACTTACAAGACCAAAAAACACAATGCAAGCATAGCCCCTGACTTCAAATTCATTTAAACTAAGCCCTATCTATGGGCATATCTTCCTAATTTCATAACAAAGTTGCACAAAATAAAAGCAAAGATTTTTCAGAATTGTTTTCACAGTAACCAACTTATCTGAGATGATGACTGAGCCCAATAAAGATAACAGGGCCTGCCGTTTTCTTTTTTGACACTATAAGTGACACCATACAGTTAAAGCCATTTCAGTTTATTTGGGAAATTCCAAATTCAAAGATCTGAAAACTCTTGTGCTTTGTTCATTTGCAGAACAAGTTACTTTAAAACTAGCACTTTTTCAGTTATCTGCTGGTGCCTACCAGGGTGGTAGGGTCAGAGACCAAAACAGAAAATCAAACTTGCATCCTCTGTGTCCAGCGGGCCATAGGGGTCTAAGGGCTTATTAGTGATTCTATCACTTCCATCCATCATTTTCCACGCACCATGGAGTGCACACCCGCCAAGAGAACTTTAAAATAAGAAATAAAACTCAATGAACTCACATTCAATTAATATGAGTCATATTATTAATCCTTGCTGGTGCAGGGCTTATCAGGAGATAATTGACCTTGTCAGTGTTCCGAGCCTGCTGCATTGCCGTAGGATCTCTCGCCCCCATCATGCTTAATTAGAATGCAGTAAAAGCAAAAGGAAAAAGGATTTTTTTTTCTTTTTTTCTGCTTAGCCATGAAATGCCCACCTCCCTCTTCCACCCCCTCCCCAAGAAGGGAAGGAGAAAAAACTGGTGGCTATCATGGATGTATAATCTTCTCAATTAATAAAGTGAAACGAGTGTCATTGCTCCCCAGGGCATGACAAATGCACCTGTCTGCAGAACCAGACGACTGATGTCCCTTACGTGCCCAGACAGCTCCTTCTTTTTGTGTGTGTTTAAAGAAAACAGGATTTTAATTGGACTGTGAAAGAGGCACAGGTGGAGAGGAGGGGGTCTTGTCTATTGACTTTCATGTACAGGGTGATGCTTCATGACACTGATCAACATGGTATCAGGATTGGGATCATTTCTCTTCTTCCAATTTTCTAAAAGTCAATTGTCCTTCATTCTCCCAGGTTTCTGGGATCTCTTTTCTTTTCCTGTTATTTCACATTTAACACACAGACCTTGAATTTCTACTTTTAAAATTCCGTTGTTCCAGACTCTTTCAGATTACCACTTATCGGACATAGGAAAAATTTCATGTTTCAAGACCAAGGATGGGCAATAGGAACCCTAAGGGCATTTTCAGAAGAGAAAGTCTCTGATTAATTTTGAGAGTGATGAGGGTCCATCTTTTTGGAGTAGACAGATAATAGATCTCCTGCTCAAAGTAGGAACCCAAACATAGGTCTTCAGACAATAGGCTAGCATTCCAAAGATGCTTTTCCTGGCTGATCCTATGCCTCACTCTGGTAGGTGTTTATGAGATACTTCAAAATCCTTTGAGAATATATGACTTAAATAGAACAAGTTCACCTAGGATTTGCCTAATACCATAGCCAAGCTCACGGCATTTTTAAATGTTTTAAACACTGATATAATAGGATAGATATAACGCTTTACATTCTAGAAGAGACATGACATGCCCAGCGAAAAATATCCATCTCTCCACACACACATATATACATACACACACGCACCCACACACACATACAAGCACACATGCACACACACGTACACTTGGCATTGGAATATATGAATAAATGTTTATCTGAGGGTGTACAAGCATGGTATGTTTGTGGTGTGTGATTTCAGCAATAGACAACTAAACCCTTGCTTATATTTTCTTTGATCTTGTATTTTAGTATCCAATTTCCTGATCACACAGACAGTTTCAGTAAAACCTAAAGATAAGTGCCAAGGGGAAGTTCGAATAGTCTTAATTCTGCAATATATGTGTATCTCATATTTACTATCCACAGCCATATAATTGAAAGCTGACTAGAAATGGATAATCCACTTCCTCTGAGTATTAGCTGAAAATAAAGAGAGGTTAATTATAATAATTATTATTACAAGTCTTTTACTTTATATCTTATATGCATAGGGATTTCTTTCCTGTTATGGATGGTGTGCAAGAAGAGTATGTCATTTATCAGAATTTGTATTTAATGAATATCCCCTTTGTGACCAATCCTATGATATTTTCTCTGGCCTGGCTAATTGTGATTGTTTTGGGTTAAACAGGTGTAAAGTTGGTGCCTTGTATCATCAACACGATACAACACAGAAAAAGGAAAAAAAAAATCACTTAAGCTGTCACAGATTACGTCAGTAGGTAATGGGGTCAATGTCGGGGGCTGAGAAAACAAATGCATTTAGCGCTGTTCTCTGGTAGGTTCAAGGAGAATTCTGTCACAGTTAGGCTGAAGACTCTGGGATCAACCTGCTCTGCCCCAGGTAACCTAGCCAACCTCCATGGATTTAAAAGATTTTCTCTGAAAATTGATGAGGTGGACTCTCATAATGATCTGTTTTCTCTGGGAGGGCAACTTTTTTTTCTGTATATTCTTTTGTTCACTCAAAAATATTTACTGAGTACTCCTAAATTCTAGATGCTGTTTCAATTACTAGGGTTACATTATGAGTGAAACAAAACTCTGCCCTAATACAACTGGCATTCTAGTGAAGAGAGAAAGAAAATAATTGCATATCGAGTTCTCAAGCCCTTATAATTACCCCACTATTACTTCCTGAAATTGCTCCAGGGCTTTGCTCTTAGGAGGCCACAAGTCACTTGGAGGGAATAAAAAAAATCAAGCAAGCAAGCCAATACTCAAAAAATTCACATACAGAATATATGGGGCGGGGGGGGGGAACACACACACACACAGAAATACAACTGAGGCACAAAATAAAATATCTAAATGTCCAAATGTACCAGTAAGGTAATAAGTACTGAGGGCAGTAAAAAAAAAAAAAACAGGCAAGGACACTAGGGGTGGAATTATTAGGATAGGTTCCTTGAAGAAGATATGACTAAAACGAAACAAGTTCACACTGGGTTTGCCTTTATGCTGTAGCCAAGTTCATGATATTTTTGGATGTTTCAAACCCTGCTATCATGATAATATAGACGGATTGCAGAGCTAATTGGGGCAGGGCAGATTTTTTCACTTCTCCTTATGCTGTTTAATCAGCCCTGATTTCTGAAGCTGCAAACTGACACTACTACTCACCCATATGTATGTACACTCGAAAGTGGTTCTGCCTCACCGGCTGTTCTGGAAGTCCCGTCATGCCGAACACTACAGCATTTCTGGTTCTGCATGCAACTTGCTTTCCCTGCCGGGAACTCATAAAGAGTTCCTGCATCAGTGCTACTGAATTCAGTTATTTTTTATTGCCTAATTATTATTATTATTGGTTATTATGACTTAAAATTTATTGAGTGCAAACAATATGCTGCATGCTATTACAGGCAACATTAGATGACCACGTATTTAACAGTACTGGACAGAACTTTTTGAACATGGTCTCAGACCATGGTTAATTTGGTGCCATCCACATAACTTCCAGGCAGACAACTTGTAGGATCATTCCAGATATATGGTTATTACAAAGATTTGCCCAAGTTGTCACTGCAAGAACGCCGCTGTTTCTTGAGAGGGTCCAGGGGAAGTCAGCCTCAGGCTCTCATTGATCCTATAAGATGGTCAGAAGGAGAAAAGAGGGAAGAGAGAAAATGTTCATGAAGTTTGATATATGTTGTTGAATACATTTTGTTCTAAAATATTTTATTTTTCTGATTGTAAAAGTAATGCTTGTTGACAGGAATTTGGAAATAGAAATCATGTATAGTTATGTCACCCAAAGACAACATGTAAATAGCAAATCCCTTCTGGTTAGGCATTGAAGTTGTCCACAAATTTTCTGCTGTTATATATAAACCTCAGATAAGCATTCTCATCTAGTCTACTTTGACTTTTGATTCCTAGGTTGTATTCCTAGGAGTGAAATAATAAGCTGACAATTACTACTATAAGGGAATCCATGTTTAGACCCTCAAGGGGGGTGTGAGTGCACCCTTTTCCCCATAGCCTCATCAGGACTGAGTCATAGAATTTGAAAGCTAGAAAGGGCTATAGAATTCTAACAAATCCACTTCTTTTATTTCAAAGAATTTATAAAAGAAGTGTTAAGACATGTAATGAGGTCAACTGAGCCAGGAATGAGAACATCACTATAGCATTGTGCTTAAGAGCTCCGCTACTTGCCTGGGTTTAAAACCTGGCTCCAGTAACTACTCCAGTGTGACCTGAACAAATAACTTCTTTTTGCCTGAGGGTTTTTTTTTTTTTTTAAATCATTAATTTCCATTTTATATGTTGTATTGAAAAATAGTACATTAAAAGTTGTAACTATGTAAAAGTTCTAAATGTCAAAGGGTTGATAAAGGGAGTATATTGGTAATGTGATACGGTATTGTCCTTATCAGATAGATAAGACTATCTTTCTACCTGATGTTTCCAAAGCCATATTGAAGCACTGGACTCTGTACACTTAAAACCACTCTTCCATTTTTGGAGATGGTCTCTCTCAATGAATTCATATTTCATTCTCTGCCCGGGCCTCTTTAACAAGTCTGAAATGGCCCTTATATAGAAACTGCTTAGAACAATCTAAAACATCATAAAGGTTCACAATACCTAGTTATTATTAATATTGATCAAGACGTCTGAACTGTAAGCTGATGTTACACTTGTAAAGGGAACCACAGGAACTAAGGTTTACTGTCTAGAAAGGCCTGTTCTCCTTGGAGGCTATCACATGGAAAGGGCAAGAGTATAGAGCCTAAGGATACTTTTATGGACAACCCAACTGCCTTCCTCTGCTTTTTCATATTTTACTGTCATTTCTTTATCTTTGCATGCTCTTTTTTTTTGTGTGTGTGTGCTCTGGCTGCTGCATAAACATTATTGTTATTATTTTTTATTTTTTTTATGTTTTGTTTTACTTTGTTTCCTCAGTATCTCTAAAAAACAGAACGATTTATTTTAATTGCTGTCATGTTATTTATTCAAATTTAATCATTTCATGTGTCCAGAAGAAGTCAGGAATGCTGCCTTATATCTTTCCCCAAAAGTAAATCTAGATCATCCTAAATAAATCCACATAAGCCGTATAGGTGTAAATCTTCCCCACTGTCCAGTTAGTACACACATGCATTGCAGGACAGGCCACTAGCTCAGTTAGCACATGAGATGACAGAGACATCTCTGAAAGTCTCACTGTCCCCAGAATATTATACAACACCCCTCTGTGCTGCCTCCCCTAAAACTTCTACCTAGCAATGCCCCATGGTTCAGGCCTTTGCTGGTTTTTCACTTTGTAAATATTCTTCCTGGAGTCTGCCCCACATTATCTAATGGTCCTTCTCTTTCTCAGAGTAAATTTGACTAAATAATTAGTAATACAATATTAATGCCAAATAACATCTGAATTTTAATAAGGAATGCTCATGTCTTAACTGAAGAGAATGTCTAATGATGGACATTTTAGAATTTCGCCAGCCAGATAGGTAAGATGCGTTTGAACAGAGGACCATCTGACTGCTCTCAGATTATGGCCGTTGCTGATTAAGGGTGTGTTGCATAGAACCAGGAAAAAAAAAAAAGTTTGTGTGTCTGTGTGTGTGTGTATATATACATATTTTATATATATACATATTTTATATATATATACATATTTTATATATAAATTATATATATCATGTCAGTCTCTCTTAGAGACTTTTGAATTGATGAAACATATGCTTCATCTGGGAAAACTTTTATTCTCCCCTTTTCTGAACAAATGTAAACACAGGTACCAGCTACTGGTGTTAGTCCTTGCTTACCCTAAAATGGTAAGGCCTTCCCTCCATCTCATGGTAAAATAATTTAGACTTTTGGAAAACAGGTTTGAAAAAAACTACCTGTTTATCATATTATTTCAATTCTGTTTTGGAAAGTTTCAGTGTTTAGAGCATTTTTTGCTGTGGAAATTCCCAAGAATTTCAAGAATGTTTGAAAGAATAGTTTTAAAATATGAACCAATTTTGTGAGTATGGTAAAATAATAGCTTCTCTATGCTTTTACTTGCCTTTGACTAGTACTGAGATCCAAGTGCTGTTGAATACATATGGTGTTTCATAATCTTAAAAAATACAAATTACATTTCATTGTGATTCAATGAAATGAAATTGTCAGGCTTCTCTTCATATTTCTTTGTCTTTATTTAGCTTGCTCCCTCTTAAGATAGAAATATAATAAGATGATAATTATCTACTGAATGATGAATGGTAGATAACTAGATATAAAAAAAGGCAACAAAGCAGGTAACAGATCTGTACGGCAATGTGTAATCTCACACTGAGCGTGGGAATAGTATTGTTGTGCTGTCAAAATGCATTCACTTCAAACACTATCCTCAGGAACTATACAACTGTAAATAAAAGCAAATTGGAGTGATTTAATCATCTTAAAGCTTATTTCCACATATTTCTTTCTTTGTGGAACACGGTCAGGTAAAGGGCATGTCATAGACTCGCCATGGAGTCATCCCTGAATCTGAAAGCACTGATCTTCAACCACTTTGACCTGTTAGAGTATTTTTTGCTTGCACTACTTTGCTGTTTCATGAAAAAATTAGTTACAGTATTTTTTTTTTTTTCCATTTTCACAGGACCTAGAAAAGTTCTGGAATTGGAAACACTATTCAATCATTTCTTACATTTTAGTTTCCTGACCCCTTCACCTACAGATATTTTTGGGTGGTTATCAAGAATCCAATGAGATTGGGCCACTGGAAAGTTGGAATTTTGATCAAGGACATAGAGACAGAGCTGATTAATTTGTTTATCCATTTTTATTTCATCACTTCTTAATTCCTTTTGGCCAAGGAACCCAAATCTTCAATATCCTTTCTCTCAAAAGAGAGGAATAAGAAAAAGTAGTAGACTGGCTCCTAAACAAGGTGTACTCGGGAAATGTATACTCCAGATAGGACTGCTGGGTGGTACAAACAGTTAAGCCTTTGGCTACCAACAAAAACTTAGGCAGTTTGAAAGCCTTAGGAGATACCTCAGGAGAAAGTTCTAGTGATCTACTTCCAAAAGATCATAGCCATAGAAAACCCTATGGAGTGCAGTTCTACTCTGACACACATGGGGTTGCCATAAGTTGGAATCACCTGGACAGCAACTGGTTTAAGAAATATAGGATCTCTAGATTATATAATAAGAGGGCTGCCTCAATATAACCTCACCCTAAATAATGCTGTCCCCATCCCAATGGACAAATCATAATGTTATAAGATCTTACACTTTCTATTATTTATAGTTTTAAAATACATTCATGTGTTGCTTAATGTCCATAATACATTCTGTGAAATAGGACATTATGCAAACACCATATTATGGATGAAGATCTTTTCCGGAATTTGCTTCCAGAATAAGGAAGTTTTGTCCATAATAAAAATTTCCTGGGGAAAATAACATCCCTCTACAATTAGTTTATCTAAGGTTTCAACAAATTCTTCTGTTGTCTTCCCATCAGCACTCACAGACTCACCACTCAGTTTCACATCATGCAGCGAAAAACGTTTGAAGCTCTTAAACCACCCAGAGCTAGCACTAAACTCAGTATCGAAGTCTGCCCCTGCTTTTTCATTTAGAACCTTGAGCAAGCTTCATGCCTTGGTAGTGATTGTAGACATGCTGAAAAGGATATGCTTCTGTGTTAAGTTCTTTATCCACATCATTAGCAATTTCTCCAGATCCAATATAGGACCCTCTCACATTTTCCTTAGTTTTGCAGCTTTCATTGGAGCCATTCCTTTAACAGCTTGGAGAATTTTTTCTTTGTTTCTGAGGACCGTCTTGACTGTCCAGTGTGACATGCCTAAATCTGCTTTATCCCATTCTCTGATTGGGATTCCTGAACTCTATTATAACATGGAACCAACACGGATGTATGCACTGTTGGATGTTGTCCCAGTGGACATTATGCGGCTCATGACTATATCTTATTAATATGATGTCTATTATCAGAGAGGGGTCATACATCATTGAGGAACACACTAGTAATAATTAATTTTTTCATCATATTTTCCTTAAAATGCAGTAAAACTCTTGTGGGGGGAAAGAATCTTTCTTTTTTTTTTTTTTTTTGGTTAATTTTTATTGTGCTTTAAGTGAAAGTTTACAAAGCAAGTCAGTCTCTCATACAAAAATTTATACACTCTTTGCTATATACTCTTAATTGCTCTCCCCCTAATGAGACAATTCCCTCCAGTCTCTCTTTTCTAGTCCATTCAGCCAGCTTCTGACCCTCTGCACACTCCCATCTCCCCTCCAGACAGGAGATGCCAACACAGTCTCTTGTGTCTACTTGATTCAAGAGTCTCACTCTTCACCAGTATCATTTTCTATCCCATTGTCCAGGCCAATCCATGTCTGAAGAGTTGGTTTTGGAAATGGATCCTGTCTTGGGCTAACAGAAGGTCTGGGGACCATGACCATCGGGGTCCTTCTAGTCTTAGTCAGACCATTAAGTCTGGTCTTTTTACTAGACTTTGGGGTCTGCATCGTGCTGCACTCCTGTCCCCTCAGGGGTTCTGTCGTGTTCTCTGTCAGAGCAGTCATCGGTTGTAGACGGGCACCATCTAGTTCTTCTGGTCTCAGGCGGATGTAGTCTCTCGTTTATGTGGTCCTTTCTGTCTCTTGGGCTCATAATTACCTTGTGTCTTTCGTGTCCATCATTAATTTTTGAAGGACTCAATTTGGGCAAGAAAAGTTCAAGTATGGATATAAATAAGGTCATGGAGAATAGGTAACCTGTAAGTTATTCATCTAGATAATACCACTGTTGAGTATACGTCTGGTACAGAGTAAGTGTTGAATAAGTATTTATTGAATAAATACATAAATAAATTACCCACACAGGAGTATGAAGTCATTAGTTGCCCAGGTACAGGTATGTTCAAAAAGGAGAAGAGACTAGTGAAGGAGGAATAGAGGATATCCCTCTAATATTTAGCAACTTTATAATTTTGCCTAGAGCTAGAACTGATTTCAAATAATGATAAAAAAAGGATTCTTTTATTATCTGTGAATTTGATTTGTCCAGGTTCACACTGTGGTACAATGAGTCAATGAAAAGTAACTCTATCTGGAGTTCCTATTGTCAGTTTTTATACTACAGAAAATTTCTAAAATCATTCTTTTGGATTCTTATGCTACCCAGACAATCATATATTGTGTTTGCTCATGGCTATGACCAGTTTCATTGTATTCCAGAAAACACAGCACACAAAAAGGAAACCATTTGACTATAAAAGTATATAAATAAATAACAGCCAGGTTTGCTAAGGCATGTGGTATATATTTTTTTTTAATAATGGAATTTTAAGCCTGTAACTCAAATTGAAACATCTCTGTGTTCTTGTCCTTTGATGTGTAAATATATTTAATGCAACAGAAATCAATACGTGTATTTTCTTTGTTTCCTTTAAATTTAGTCTAGTTCTGACAACAGAATGTGCACTGGTGCCCCTGGATATGTGTGTGTCCTCATCATCTGTAGAGCAAACATGAGGTGCAGCACTGCAGGGCACAACGCTCTAAGCAACCCTGGCATGATGGTGCCTCCAGTTTCATGGAGATTCTCCCCTTATATGCATTACATATGACAACTACTGTAGAAACATTCCAGCCTCTGGCCTTTGCATTGTACTTTGGAATTTTTTTTTTTTTTAATTATTATACTATGGTATCACTAGAAGAATTGAGTTGTAGTTTTCATTAGGTAATGTCAATAGAGTATGTGGCTATTGCAAATACATTAAGGTATTTGATTGATAATAATCTAATCTCTCCTTTTCTGAAATTCTAATCAAATGAAATTAATTCCCAAAATGTTTCACTTGGTTTAAAACAATGGTTTTCCACCTAGGGTGATTATGATGCCTCCCCCACCAAAACAGTGGTAATTTTATAATATCTGAAGACAGTTTTGGTTGCCTTAATCTGATGGGCGGTGAAACTGACATCTAGTGGATAGAGGCCAGAGATGCTGCTAAACACTCTACGATGCACAGTAGCTTCATTCTCCTGTTGCTGGAAGAATTATTCAGTCCACAAAGATAGTAGTGCCAAAGTTGAGGAACCCTGATTTAATCTGTATGCCCAGGTATTCCCAGCTACAGGGAAACATTGTTTTGTCTCTGTTTCAACCCTAGCCTTCATTCACCTTTCCATTCAATCATGAAGCCAGTATTGTATGAATAATTCTTGGGGTCAAGCACTAAACCAGATGATAGGAAAAAAAAAAAGCATATATATATATATATATAGATAGATATAGATAGATAGATAGATAGATGATAGATAGATAGATAGATAGATAGATAGATAGATAGATAGATAGATAGATAGATAGATAGATAGATAGATAGATAGATAGATAGATAGATAGATGCAGGAAGCAACAAAAGAAAATGGAAAGAATACACAGAGTCACTGTACCAAAAAGAACTGGCCAATATTCAACCATTTTAGGAGGTAGCATATGATAAAGAACTGATGGTATTGCAGGAAGAAGACCAAGCTGCACTGAGAAAAGGGCATTAGCAAAAAACAAGGCTCCAGGAATTAACTGAAGACCAGTTGAGATGTCTAATCAAACAAGTGTGCCTATTCTTCTATGCCAAGAAATTTGGAAGAGAGCTACCTGGCCAAATGACAGGAGGAGGTCCATATTTTATGTCCATTCTAAAGAAAGGTGATCCAATGGGATGTGGAAATTATCGAACAATACCATTAATATCACATGCAAGTAAAATTATGCTGAATATAATTTGAAAAAGGTTTCAGCAGTATATTGACAGGGAACTGTCAAAATTTCAAGCCAGATTCAGAAGAGGAAGTGAAATGAGGAATATCATTGTTGACATTGGATGGATCTTGGCTAAAAACAGAGAATAGCAGAAACATGTTTACCTGTGTTTTATTGACTATGTAAAGGCATTCAACTGTGTGGATCATAACAAATTAGGGATACCATTGAGAAGAATGGGAATTCTAGACCACTGAAGTGCCCTCATGAGGAATCTGTACATAGACCCAAAGGCAGTCATTCAAATGGAACAAGGGGATATTGCATGGTTTAAAATCAGGAAACGTGTATCAGTGTTGTATCCTTTACACCATACTTATTCAATCTGTATGTTGAGCAAATAATCTGAGAAGCTGGACTATATGAAGAAAAACCCAGCATCAGGATTGGAGGAAGACTCATTAACAACCTGCAATATGCAGACATCACAACCTTGCTTTCTGAAAGAGAAAAGGACTTGAATCAAAGACTACAGTCTTTAGTATGGATTACACTTTAACATAAAGAAAACAAAAATCCTCACAACTGGACCAATAAGCAACATCATGATAAATGGAGAAAATACTGAATTTGTCAAGGATTTCATTTTACTTGGATCCATAATCAATGCCCATAGAAGCAGCAGTCAAGAAATCAAATGACACATTGCATTGGGCAAATCTGCTACAAAAGACCTCTTTAAAGCATTCAAAAGCAAAGATGTCACCTTGTAGACTAAGGTGGAGCTGACCCAAGCGATAGTATTTTCAATCACCTCATATGCATGTGAAAGCTAGACAATGAATAAGTAAGACCAAAGAATTGATGCCTTTGAATTATGATGTTGGTGAAGAATATTGAATATATCATGGACTGCCAGAGGACAAAGAAATCTGTCTTGGAGGAAGTACATCTAGAATGCTCCTCGAAAATGAGGATGGTGAGGCTTTGTCTTGCCTACTTTGGACATGTTATCAGGATGTACAATTCCCTGGAGAAGGACATCATGCTTGGTAAAGTAAAGGGTCATCGATAAAGGGGAAGACCCTTGTCTTAGTTATCTAGTGCTGCTATAACAGAAAGACCACAAGCGGAGGCTTTAACAAACAAGTTTATTCTCTCACAGTCTAGTAGGGTTGAAGTCCGAAACCAGGGTGCCAGCTCCACAGGAAGGCTTTGTCTTTCTGTCAGCTCTGGAGGAAGGTCCTTGTCATCAGCCTATGCTGGTCTAGGAGCTTCTCAGCACAAGGATCCTGGGTCCAAAGGACATGCTTCACTCCTGACACTACTTTCTTGGTGGTATGCGGTCCCACTGTCTCTCTGCTTGCTTCTCTCTTTTATATCCCAAAGAGATTGACTTAAGGCACAACCTAATCTTATAGATTGACTCCTGCCTCATTAACATAACTGCCTCTAATCCTGCCATATTAGCATCATAGAGGTAGGATTTACAACACATAAGAAAATCACAACAGATGACAAAATGGTGGACAATCACAGAATACTGGAAATCATGACCTAGCCAAGTTCACAGATATTTTGTGGGGACACAATTCAATCCATGACAACCCTCAATAAAACAGATTGATACAGTGGCTACAACAGTGAGATCAAAAATAACAATGATTGTGAGGATGGTGGAGGACTGGGCAGTGTTTCATTCTTTGTCCATGGGGTCACTTAGAGTTGGAACCAACTCAATGGTACCTAAAACAATTACAACATATGTATATATAGATATATATATACATCTCCATATATACACACACATATGTATATATACATAAATATATATACACATATACATATATGTATATACACATACATGTATACAAACCCACTGCCATCCAATCAGTTCCAACTCATAGTGACCCTAAAGGACAGAGTAGAACTGTAGAACTGCCCCACAGGGTTTCCAAGAGACAAGAGAGCGGTTGGTGGATTTGAATTGCCGATCATTTAATTAGGAGCCATAGCTCTTAACCACTTCACCACCAGGGTGTAATATATAACATATATATTGGAAACCCTGGTGGCGTAGTGGTTAAGAGCTAAGGTTCCTAACCAAAACGTTGGCAGTTTGAATCCACCAGGTGCTTCTTGGAAACTCTATGGAGCAGTTTTACTCTGTCCTTCAGAGTTGCTATGAGTTGGAATGGACATGACGGCAAAGGGTTTGGTTTGGTTTTGGTTTATGTATTACACACAGATATGTTTATGTGTATATGCTTGTGTGTGTGAAAAAGATGGCGTTTAGGGAAGTGTCCTTCGTCTTCACGGACTTCCTACTCTATACAATATATACTCAGTCTATTATTCTAATACCTTAGTCTTTCATGCACCCTGTGTGTTCTGTTCTATTAGTAGCCTGACTACATTTTCCTACTTTTCTCTACTACCACACACGTCCTGTTTCCATTTCACTTTGCATACTTTACCTGTGAGCCCCACCAAACCAAACCTTTTGTATGAAAGCCTGTCATGCCCTTGATTAATGCCTGTTTTGAACAGCTCTAGCATTTATGATTACCAGCAAGTATTTGCTGCTTCTCTAGTTTTCTTTTATGCATCTAAATTTTAACTCACCAATTAGATTGTATGCTTCTGAAAACAGAAGCTATGCTTTATGGTGTTTGTAACCCTCAGAGTAACTGTCACTTTATTTTAAACAAATTATAGGCTTATTTATTTAATAAAAATAATTATAAAATAATTTATTGAGAATTTTTAAGTCCAAACTGTCCTAATGTTTTATATACTCTATTCTACTTAATCACCATGACAATTTTGCACAATACTAGTCATACATATCCCCAATTAACACATGGGGAAACTGAAATATAGAGAGAGGGGTACATAATTTGTTCAAGATGACTCAGCTAGTAAGGACTGTGAACTGAGCTCTGTCTAATCACAAAATTCTAAACCATGATGGTCCCTTTAACTACAGCAAAAACAAGAGTAGCTGAGGATGTAGGCTTATAATTGCCCCCAAAAGATATGAGGTCCTAAAAATGTTACCTTATTTGAAAAAGGGTGTTTGTGTATATAATTAAGTTAAAGATCTTCAGTTGGAGGATTATACTGGATATTTGGGTATCCCATAAATGCAATCACTCCTGCCTTTGTAAGAGAGAGGCAGAGGGAGATATGACACAGAGACAAATGAGGAGAAGGCAATGTGACTACAATAGAGATAGGAGTTATTCAGGTATAAGCCAAAACATACTAGGACCATAAAGCCTGGAAAAGATAAGAAATGAATTCTCTCCTAGAACCTCCAGAGGGAGCGCAGGCCTGCTGACACCTTCGTTTTGACCAAGTGATACTGATTTTGGCGTTCTAAACCCCAGAACTGTGAAAGAATAAATTTCAGTTGTTTCAAGAAACAGAGTTTGTGGTAAATTGTTACAACAGCCATGGGAAACTAATACAGCTGCTATCTATATGTCCACTTTGTGTCAGTCTAACGAGATCACAGACTGACTGATCATAGAGCACACCATGTAATTTCTCATGTGATCTAGGATGGTTTCTAAAAACTGTGAGTTTATGCTGTAATTGCTCTTGCTTTCTTTTAATAGTTAGATAAGGTGCATGAAAATAAGGTGCATGAAAACCTTGCAGAGGATTGGGTATTTTTGTCATCCCGCTAGGTTTAAAAACAGCCAATCCCAAAAAGTGAAGGGACCTCACGCTACCGTCAAGAAGAAGAGCCAGGAGTGGAGTGCATCTTTTGAACTCAGGACCCCTATGCTGAGAACCACCTAGACTCAGGAGACAGAGAGTTGTAACACTAGAGAGCAGTAATACTGGAGACAGCATGAGGCAGCACTGTGGGCTGCCCAGCCCATGGAGTGAGGTGGCTACAGTGGACTTGCTGATCCACAGAGCGAGACAGCTGAGCTCCTTTGGGCAGGAAGCTTCCTGTTGAAGTGGGGTGCCTCTGGGCATTTATCAGTGGAACTAAAGAGCTTTGTAACACTTGCCCAAGCAGGGCTGAGGTCAAGAAACATATCCTTTAGACCTGGAGTCCCTGCTCTGAAAAGCTTGCAGAGCAGAGGGAGATTGATAACAAGAACCTTCTCCAAAACTGAGAGAGAAAGAAAGGCTTCCCTGGGAGTTAGTGCCCTGAATTCTGACTTCTAGCCTCCTAGAAAGTAAAAGAATAAATTTCCGTTTGTTTAGGCCATCCACTTGTGGTATTTCCGTTATAGCAGCACTAGATAAATTAGCCCCCCTCCAAAAAAAAATATGTTGCCATCAATTGCAACCCATGGTGATAACCTATAAGACAGAGTAGAACTGCCCTATAGGGTTTCCAAGGATTGGCTCGCGGATTTGAACTGCTGACCTCTTGGTTAACAGCCAAACAGTTAACCACTGAGCCACCAGGGCTCCAGACATCCCATAAGTATGCTTATGGCCTGTGAGTTCTGTGTGACCATTGCAATAAATTATCAAACCCAGCAGATAAGTAGAGAGTGCCAAGGGAGGGATGATTGGTGTCAGAATTGATAAAAAGAGTTGGAGGGTGGTCTCTACCTTATAGAAATTAGCTTTTGACTTATGCTGATCTTGATTCTCTCTCCTCCTCCTGAAGTTAGGTCAGGCCTGATGCCACACCATTATTATGTTTCCTAAATATGTAAGTTTACCTTTACATCCATTAATCTTTATTTTTCTTTTTGACATTTCCAATGCATTCAATGTCTATAACGTAGCAGGTTTCATGCATCTTCTACACTTGACCCTGAAGTAAGATTTCTTTTTTTATACTATAATTTCAATACTTTATAATTTTACCTTTAATTTTATTACACTGATTTGTCATAAACGTTCCAGGCATTCTAAAAGTAATATATCAAACAACAACATATATTTATTGGGAACGAATTATAAATAAAGGGTTGTACAAACTTCCCTTGCAAGCCAAGAACACAAGGGCTTTGCCCCTGAGAATTTTATAATTTGTTTGGGGGAAAATAGAGAATAAGTACATACCAAGAATTATTTTAGTTCAACTTCAAGACTCCATAGAATGCACCATACGATTAACCAGCAAATGATCCACACAAGCCAACAACTGGAGTAGTCAGTCAGAAGAAGGGAAGATCTCTGAAACCCACTGTATCTTCTCTGAACCTTCCTTCAATGGGGATTCTAAATAGTCAGCAAGAAGTACATCCAAAATTCTTCATAATTATAATCTTATGATTATTTTATGTTCACCAATTCTGAGAAGTCCTTGGTTTCCAGAAACACTTTCCCTTTGAAGTCAGTTGTTTCATGGTACAAACTATCCTAGAACTCAGCATTTTTTTTACATAACTTCATTGCCAAGTATAATTCAGGACCCTGAACAGTATTTTTGTTTTTCATATCCCTTATACCTAATATGTACAGTCACATACTTTAAAGAAGGCTGTACAAAAATTGAAAATTTTATGTAATTAAATGATGGCAACATGTCTTGTCAGTAATACCACAGAACATTCTGTTCATCTATTTGTGTTCCATATAGAATTAATGGGAGCAAATCCTCCTCACAAGAGCTGAGTTTTGCTGATAAAAAAGGATTCATTAAGAATTATTTAGCCATGCTCAAAACGGAAGCCATACGGAAGAGAAAAAAGGTTTTAACAGACCAGCTAGCGTCCTAAGGAACAGGGGGGGAAAAAATCCTCTCTGTAGCAAATAGAAGGAAGAAGGCATTACACTTTAGTGAGATCTTCAAGAAGCCAGCTAGATTTTCAATAGCATTTTTCTGAATAGGAATCGGTGGTCTCTCATACGGGTGTTTACCCCACAGTTTAGGCATGAAAGCCATCTTTCTGAGGTAGCCACTCAAAGGAGAACTAGAGATGGCAGAAGCCAAGTGGAGCATAAAGGAGCAATAGGAAATCCTTTAACTAAAGAATAAAAATACTCAACTGTCTGGCTAAAAGAGGGAGGAGTGTCAGGCTGTAGAAAGGGCAAGAGATATATGGATGGCTAAGTGGTAAAAAATAGTCAAATGATTTCCATTTGCCACAAATATGCCTTGTGCCTTTATCACTCTTGAATTTCATTCTTGCCTTTTTTTTTTTATTTCTTATATTGTTTTTCACTGACCTCACCCCAGACTGTTGGTCTGGGCAATTATTTCTCTGTTTGGTCCCATATAATATTAGTTTTTGTCCTTTTTGCATACATTTAGATAGGTTTATGTATTTTTCCCACCCATGAATTACTATAACCTTTTCAGGCAAGAGCTCATTCATTCATTCATTTAAAATTACATATTGAAAGATGATTATGTGTCAGACATTGTATTAAAAAGTTGCATAAGACAGCTCAGAGATTACACAGTCAGCTGAAGGAGAGAAAAATGCAAACTGATGATTTTAATTCTCTGTAACTGAGTACAACTGAGAGGGTTTTTAAGATTCTAACCTACCTCTACGTTTTAGTACTTAACTATAGCTCCTCAGTCCTTCATTTTCCTATTTCATGAGGTGAAAATCTTCTTAGTTCCAGAATATGGCAGAAAAACTGGAAGATGAAGTAGAGTATATTTTGCAGTAAAATGAGAAGAGAGCATAAAAGAAATTAAAGACTGGAATATGATTTATTAGTGTATAAAAAAAAAGAAGGGCCAGGGGGGCCAAGATGGCAGACTAGGGAGACGCTACCTCGGATCCCTCTTGCAACAAAGACTCGGAAAAACAAGTGAATCGATCAAGTACATAACAATCTACGAACCCTGAATGACAAACAGAGATTTAGAGACAGAAAAAGAACAAATACGGGGAAGCAGCGATTGTTTTCGGAGCCTGGAGCCAGCGTCCCAGTCAGGTAACCTTTGGTGCCCAATTTAGGGCAGAGCCCAGGGGAGATGATGGCGCAAACAAGGGGCACAGCCCTACCCCCCTGAACTCACCCAGGGAGGGGGCCCAGCCAGTTCGCGCGGATGGCGTGATGACGCAGCCGGTGGGAGAAGTCCCTGGGAGGCAGTGACTGGTCTTGGAGCTGGGAGAGGAGCGTCCCAGCCAGGGAACCATCCCGCCGGGATTTTGACTGGGCCCTGGCACAGCACAAGCACGGAGAGCTGCTCCACTCCCCTGAACTAACCCCAGGAGGGGGCCCAGCCGGACCGCGAGGGCGGCATGGCAATGGCTGGTGGGACCAGAAGTCCCCCGGAGGCAGCAACCAATTTTGGAGCTGGGAGTAAAGCAACCCAGCAGGGGAACTTTCACGCTAGGATTTAGACTGGCAGCGGGTGGTTTCAGAGGGCCAGAACCCCAGGGGCAATCTCCACACAGCCAGCACACATAGGCGACACGCCCCACGGGAATCTCAGATATAATAGTCATTCCAAGCAAGACAAGCAACTCTGGCTATATTCTGAGGTGCTACTCTCCTATCTTTCTGATCCCTCCCCCACCCTTCCCAGGCGGCTTCATTAACATTAGAATTGCCTGAGCCAGAGGGAGAATGGCTCCGGCTCCGCAGCGGCTTTGCTTCCTCCCCTTTTTTTTTTTCTTTTGGTCGTTTCCTAACCCATTCTTTCGGCCTGAGAGAAGGAAAAACAACAACAACAACAACAACAACAAAAAACCCAGGGACCAAAAATCCACCCCTAATTGGACTAAAAACACAGAACCAGCTACAGCCAAGCGTATATAATCCAAGTCGCAGACTTTCATCCTTAGAGGGAACAAGGTGGCTGTTATAACCCAAAGGCAATTCTGATAGGGATCTGACTGCATTTTTTTTTTTAGCGGATTTTCTGGAGAAACTAGTTTCCCAGTGATGGCTCAGAGACAGCAGTCCATATCAAACCACATAAAGAAGCAGACCATGACAGCTTCTACAACCCCCCAAACAAAAGAATCAAAATCTTTCCCAAATGAAGATACAATCCTGGAATTATCAGATACAGAATATAAAAAACTAATTTACAGAATGCTTCAAGACATTAGGCAAACTGCAGAAAAAGCCAAGGAACACACTGATAAAACAGTTGAAGAACTCAAAAAGATTATTCAAGAACATAGTGGAAAAATTAATAAGCTGCAAGAATCCATAGAGAGACAGCATGTAGAAATCCAAAAGATTAACAATAAAATTACAGAATTAGACTACGCAATAGGAAGTCAGAGGAGCACACTCGAGCAATTAGAATGCAGACTGGGACATCTGGAGGACCAGGGAATCGACACCAACATAGCTGAAAAAAAATCAGATAAAAGAATTAAAAAAAATGAAGAAACCCTAAGAATCATGTGGGATTCTATCAAGAAGGATAACTTGTGTGTGATTAGAGTCCCAGAACAGGGAGGGAAGACAGAAAACACAGAGAAAATAGTTGAAGAACTCCTGACAAAAAACTTCCCTGACATCATGAAAGACGAAAGGATATTGATCCAAGATGCTCATCGAACCCCATTTAAGACTGATCCAAAAAGAAAAACAACAAGACATATTATCATCAAACTTGCCAAAACCAAAGATAAAGACAAAATTTTAAAAGCAGCCAGGGAGAAAAGAAAGGTTTCCTTCAAGGGAGAATCAATAAGAATAAGTTCAGACTACTCAGCAGAAACCATGCAGACAAGAAGGGAATGGGACGACATATACAGAGCACTGAAGGAGAAAAACTGCCAGCCAAGGATCATATATCCAGCAAAACTCTCTCTGAAATATGAAGGCGATATTAAGATATTTACAGATAAACACAAGTTTAGAGAATTTGCAAAAACCAAACCAAAGCTACAAGAAATACTAAAGGATATTGTTTGCTCAGAAAACCAATAATATCAGATACCAGCACAACACAAGGTCACAAAACAGAACATCCTGATATCAACTCAAATAGGGAAATCACAAAAACAAATTAAGATTAATTAAAAAAAAAAAAATACTCATAACAGGGAAACACGGAAGTCAGTATGTAAAAAAATCATGATAATCAAAAAGAGGGACTAAATACAGGAGGCATAGAACTGCCATGTGGAGAGTGATACAAGGCGATATAGAACAATACAAGTTAGGTTTTTACTTAGAAAAATAGGGGTAAATAATAAGGTAACCACAAAGAGGTATAACAACTCCATAACTCAAGATAAAAGCCAAGAAAAATGTAACGACTCAACAAACATAAAGTCAAACACTACGAAAATGAGGATCTCACAATTTAATAAGAAAAAATGTCAGCACAAAAAAGTATGTGCAAAAATGAAATTGTCAACAACACACATAAAAAGGCATCAAAATGACAACACTAAACACTTATTTATCTATAATTACGCTGAACGTAAATGGACTAAATGCACCAATTAAGAGACAGAGAGTCTCAGACTGGATAAAGAAACATGATCCATCTATATGCTGCCTACAAGAGACACACCTTAGACTTAGAAACACAAACAAACTAAAACTCAAAGGATGGAAAAAAATATATCAAGCAAAAAAGAAGAGGAGTAGCAATATTAATTTCTGACAAAATAGACTTTAAACTTAAATCCACCCCAAAGGATAAAGAAGGACACTACATAATGATAAAAGGGACAATTGATCAGGAAGACATACCCATATTAAATATTTATGCACCCAATGACAGGGCTACAAGATACATAAATCAAATTTTAACAGAATTGAAAAGTGAGATAGACACCTCCACAATTATAGTAGGAGACTTCAACACACCACTTTCGGAGGACAGGACATCCACTAAGAAGCTCAATAGAGACACGGGAGACCTAAATACAACAATCAACCAACTTGACCTCATTGACTTATACAGAACTCTCCACCCAACTGCTGCAAAATATACTTTTTTTTCTAGTGCACATGGAACATTCTCTAGAATAGACCACATATTAGGTCATAAAACAAACCTTTGCAGAGTCCAAAACATCGAAATTTTACAAAGCATCTTCTCAGACCACAAGGCGATAAAACTAGAAGTCAATAACAGAAAAACTAGGGAAAAGAAATCAAATACTTGGAAAATGAACAATACTCTCCCGAAAAAAGACTGGGTTATAGAAGACATTAAGGAAGGAATAAGGAAATTCATAGAATGCAATGAGAATGAAAATACTTCCTATCAAAATCTCTGGGACACAGCAAAAGCAGTGCTCAGAGGCCAATTTATATCGATAAATGCACACATACAAAAAGAAGAAAGAGCCAAAAGCAGAGAACTGTCCCTACAACTTGAACAAATAGAAAGTGAGCAACCAAAGAATCCATCAGGCACCAGAAGAAAACAAATAATAAAAATTAGAGCTGAACTAAATGAATTAGAGAACAGGAAAACAATTGAAAGAATTAACAAAGCCAAAAGCTGGTTCTTTGAAAAAATTAACAAAATTGATAAACCACTGGCTAGACTGAATAAAGAAATACAGGAAAGGAAACAAATAACCCGAATAAGAAATGAGAAGGACCACATCACAACAGAACCAACTGAAATTAAAAGAATCATATCAGATTATTACGAAAAATTGTACTCTAACAAATTTGCAAACCTAGAAGAAATGGATGAATTCCTGGAAAAACACTACCTACCTAAACTAACACACTCAGAAGTAGAACAGCTAAATAGACCCATAACAAAAAAAGAGATTGAAACGGTAATCAAAAAACTCCCAACAAAAAAAAGCCCTGGCCCGGACAGCTTCACTGCAGAGTTCTACCAAACTTTCAGAGAAGAGTTAACACCACTACTACTAAAGGTATTTCAAAGCATAGAAAATGATGGAACACTACCCAACTCATTCTATGAAGCCACCATCTCCCTGATACTAAAACCAGGTAGAGACATTACAAAAAGAGAAAATTATAGACCTATATCCCTCATGAACATTGATGCAAAAATCCTCAACAAAATTCTAGCCAATAGAATACAACAACATATCAAAAAAATAATTCACCACGATCAAGTGGGATTTATACCAGGTATGCAAGGCTGGTTTAATATCAGAAAAACCACTAATGTAATCCATCACATAAATAAAACAAAAGACAAAAACCACATGATCTTATCAATTGATGCAAAAAAGGCATTTCACAAAGTCCAACACCCATTTATGATAAAAACTCTTACCAAAATAGGAATTGAAGGAAAATTCCTCAACATAATAAAGGGCATCTATGCAAAGCCAACAGCCAACAGCGCTCTAAATGGAGAGAACCTGAAAGCATTTCCCTTCAGAACGGGAACCAGACAAGGATGCCCTTTATCACCGCTCTTATTCAACATCGTGCTAGAAGTCCTAGTCAGGGCAATTAGGCTAGACAAAGAAATAAAAGGCATCTGGATTGGCAAGGAGGAAGTAAAATTATCTCTATTTGCAGATGACATGATCTCATACACAGAAAACCCTAAGGAATCCTCCAGAAAACTACTGAAACTAATAGAAGAGTTTGGCAGAGTCTCAGGTTATAAAATAAACATACAAAAATCACTTGGATTCCTCTACATCAACAAAAAGGACACCGAAGAGGAAATAACCAAATCAACACCATTCACAGTAGCCCCCAAGAAGGTAAAATACTTAGGAATAAATCTTACCAAGGATGTAAAAGACCTATACAAAGAAAACTACAAAGCTCTACTACAAGAAATTAAAAAGGACATACTTAAGTGGAAAAACACACCTTGCTCATGGATAGGAAGACTTAACATAGTAAAAATGTCTATTCTACCAAAAGCCATCTATACATACAATGCACTTCCGATCCAAATTCCAATGGCATTTTTTAAGGTGATAGAGAAACAAATCACCAATTTCATATGGAAGGGAAAGAAGCCTCGGATAAGCAAAGCATTACTGAAAAAGAAGAAGAAAGTGGGAGGCTTCACTCTACCTGATTTCAGAAGCTATTATACAGCCACAGTAGTCAAAACAGCCTGGTATTGGTACAACAACAGGCACATAGACCAATGGAACAGAATTGAGAACCCAGATATAAATCCATCCACATATGAGCAGCTGATATTTGACAAAGGCCCAGTGTCAGTTAAGTGGGGAAAAGATAGTCTTTTTAACAAATGGTGCTGGCATAACTGGATATCCATTTGCAAAAAAATGAAACAGGACCCATACCTCACACCATGCACAAAAACTAACTCCAAGTGGATCAAAGACCTAAACATAAAGACTAAAATGATAAAGATCAAGGAAGAAAAAATAGGGACAACCCTAGGAGCCCTAATACAAGGCATAAACAGAATACAAAACATTACCAAAAATAACGAAGAGAAACCCGGTAACTGGGAGCTCCTAAAAATCAAACACCTATGCTCATCTAAAGACTTCACCAAAAGAGTAAAAAGACCACCTACAGACTGGGAAAGAATTTTCAGCTATGACATCTCCGACCAGCGCCTGATCTCTAAAATCTATATGATTCTGTCAAAACTCAACCACAAAAAGACAAACAACCCAATCAAGAAGTGGGCAAAGGATATAAACACACATTTCACTAAAGAAGATATTCAGGCAGCCAACAGATACATGAGAAAATGCTCTCGATTATTAGCCATTAGAGAAATGCAAATTAAAACTACAATGAGATTCCATCTCACCCCAACAAGGCTGGCATTAATCCAAAAAACACAAAATAATAAATGTTGGAGAGGCTGCGGAGAGATTGGAACTCTCATACACTGCTGGTGGGAATGTAAAATGGTACAACCACTTTGGAAATCTATCTGGCGTTATCTTAAACAGTTAGAAATAGAACTACCATACAACCCAGAAATGCCACTCCTCGGAATATACCCTAGAGAAACAAGAGCCTTCACATGAACAGATATATGCACACCCATGTTTATTGCAGCTCTGTTTACAATAGCAAAAAGCTGGAAGCAACCAAGGTGTCCATCAACGGATAAATGGGGAAATAAATTGTGGTGTATTCACACAATGGAATACTACGCATCGATAAAGAAGAGTGACAAATCTGTGAAACATTTCATAACATGGAGGAACCTGGAAGGCATTATGCTGAGCGAAATCAGTCAGAGGCAAAAGGACAAATATTGTATAAGACTACTATTATAAGATCTTGAGAAATAGTAAAAACTTAGAAGAACACATACTTTTGTGGTTATGAGGGCGGGAGGGAGGGAGGGAGAGGGTTTTTTATTGATTAATTAGTAGATAAGAACTGCTTTAGGTGAAGGGAAAGACAACACTCAATACATGGAAGGTCAGCTCAATTGGACTGGACCAAAAGCAAAGAAGTTTCTGGGATAAAATGAATGCTTCAAAGGTCAGAGGGGCAAGGGCGGGGGTTTGGGGACCATGGTTTAAGGGGACTTCTAAGTCAATTGGCAAAATAATTCTATTATGAAAATATTCTGCATCCCACTTTGAAATGTGGCGTTGGGGGTCTTAAATGCTAACAAGCGGCCATCTAAGATGCATCAATTGGTCTCATTCCACCTGGAGCAAAGGAGAATGAAGAACACCAAGGTCACAGGACAACTAAGAGCCCAAGAGACAGAAAGGGCCACATGAACCAGAGACCTACATCATCCTGAGACCAGAAGAACTAGTTGGTGCCCGGTCACAATCGATGACTGCCCTGACAGGGAGCACAACAGAGAACCCCTGAGGGAGCAGGAGATCAGTGGGCTGCAGACCCCAAATTCTCATAAAAAGACCATACTTAATGGTCTGACCGAGACTAGAGGAATCCTGGCGGCCATGGTCCCCAGACCTTCTGTTGGCACAGGACAGGAACCATCCCCGAGACAACTCATCAGACATGAAAGGAACTGGACAGTGGGTGGGAGAGAGATGCTGATGAAGAGTGAACTAATTATATCAGGTGGACAGGAGATTGTGTTGGCATCTCCTGTCTGGAGGGGGGATGGGAGGATAGAGAGAGTGGGAAGCTGGCAAAATTTTCAAGAAAGGAGAGACTGGAAGGGCTGACTCATTAGGGGGAGAGCAAGTGAGAGTACGGAGTAAGATGTATGTACTTATATGTGACAGACTGACTTGATTTGTAAAGGTTCACTTGAAGCTCAATAAAAGTTAATAAAAAAAAGTATAATAGACATATAATAAAATACATGTATTTAAAGTATAATATTTGATTAGTTTTTTTATATGTATAATAATATGAAACTATTATCACAATCAAAATTCTAAATATACCCAACAGCCTCAAAACATGTCTTTGTTTCTTTATAAATCCTCCCTCCCAACACTTGTCAGGCAACCACTGATCTGCTATCCATCACGATAGATTAATGTACATTTATTAGAGCTTCTTATCAGTGGAATCAAGTAATATGTACTCAAAACATCATAATTATTTTGAGATTTATCTATGGTGTGTGTATCAATAGTCCATTACATTTTCTTGCTGAGTAACATTTCTTTATGTCTATACAGTAAAATTTGTGTATTCATTTAACTATTTGAATTGTTTCCAGGTTTTGACTATTACAGACAGAGCTTCTATGATCATCTCTGTAAAAGTCTTTAAAAGGACATAGACTTCTTTTTTGGGGGAGAGGGTGTTGGAGGAGGATTGTAAGTATTTGACTGAGTGAAGTGCCTGGATGATATGGTAAGGGCATATATTTGACTTCTAAAGAAACTCTCAAACTGTTTTCCAGAGCGGTTGTACATTCCTACCAAGTATATGAGTTCGAGTGACTCTGCATCCTTACCGACACGTGGCATTGTTTTGTTTTTAACTTTGTCTTTATTTTAATAGGTGTGTAGTAGTATATTTTTAAAATATTTACATAATTAGAAAAATCTTGTATTTACTCATCTAGTTACCATATTCAGTGCTTTATTACTTTGTGAGAATTTGCATCTCCATCTGTTATTATTTTCCTTCTAGGTGAGTAATTTTCTTGAACATTTCTTGTAGTGTAGAAGTTGTTATTAGGTGCTGTTGAGTCTGTTCCAACTCATAGTGACCCTATGTACAACAGAATGAAACACTGCCTGGTCATGTACCATACTCACAATTGTTAATGTGGTTGAGCCCATCGTTGCAGCCTCTGTGTCAAGCCATCTTGTTGAGTGTCTTCTTCTTTTCCACTGACCTTGTACTTTACCAAGCATGATGTCCTTCTTCAGGTTCTCATCCCCCCTGACAACATGTCCAAAGTATGTAAGATGCAGTCTTACCATCCTTGCTTCTAAAGAGCACTCTGGCTGCATTTCTTCTAAGACAGGCTTGTTTGTTCTTTTGGCAGTCCATGGTATACTCAATATTCTTCCCCAACACCACAGTTCAAAGGTGTCAGTTCTTCTTTGATCTTCCTTATTCATTGTCCAGCTTTTGCATGCATATGAGGCTATTGAAAACATCATAGCTTGGGTCAGGGGAACCTTATTCCTCAAGGTGACACCTTTGCTTTTCAACACTTTAAAGAGGTCTTTTGCACCCTGGTGGTATAGTTCGAATCCAGCAGGTGCTCCTTGAAAACTCTATGAGACAGTTCTACTCTATCCCATAGGGTTGCTATGAGTCAGAATCAACTCGACAGCAATGGTTTGTTTTGTTTTGTTTTGTTTGCAGTCGATTTTCCCAATGCAGTGAGTCTTTTGATTTCTTGATTGCTGTTTCCATGGGTGTTGTTTGAGGACCAAAGTAAAATGAAATCTTTGACAACGTCAATCTTTTTTCCATTTATCATGATGTTGCTTATTGGTCTAGTTGTGAGGATTTTTGCCTTCTTTATGTTGAGGTCTAATCCATACTGAAGGCTGTAATCTTTGATCTTCATCAGTAAGTGCTTCAAGTCCTCTTTGCTTTCAACGGGCAAGATTGTGCCATCTGCATATTGCAGGTTGTTAATGAATCTTCCTCCAAACGTGAAGCTTCATTCTTGTCATAAAGTCCGGCTTCTCGGATTATTTTCTCAGCATACAGATTGAATAAATACGGTGAAAGAATACCCTGATGCACACCCTTCTTCTATTTTCTCATTTTAGTAAGTCCATGAGACTCTTCCTGGAATTCTCGAGCCCCAGAAACTCTGAAGGCATTACAGGGGAAAGTGCAGGACTCACTGTTTATTTCTTTTCTCCAGAGATCACATTTGATTGTTTCCTGATGCCCAGGGACATTAAACATTAGTTTTGTTTGTTTTGTTGTTGTTAATATACTTGTCGTTTTTTGTTATATTGTTTCAGGGAGGAGGAGAAATCTGGTTCCTGTTATTCCACCTTGGGCAAGTAGTCTGGTGATAAATTCTTTCTGCTTTTGTGTGTCTGAAATATGTTTTTGTTTTTGAAATATAGCTTTTTTTTTCTTTCTAACAGCTCTTAAAATTTTATTTTATTACTGGTTTTGAGCAATTTGATTATGATGTACTTTAGTGCAGTTTATGTTTCTTTTTCTTGGGGCTCATTGAGTTCCTTGGATGTGTGGGTTTATAGTTTTCATCAAATTCAAAAACTTCTGATAATTATTTCTTTAATTATTTTTCTGCCCATCCCACTTTTTTTTTTGTTGTAGTTGTTACTTCCATTACATGTGTACTAAAGAGCTTGATGTGCCTCAGCTCGCTGTTGCTCTTTATATATATATGGTTTCTTTCTTTTTTCCTTCTGTGTTTTATTTTGCATCATTTCTATTTCTATATCTTCAGGTTAGGTAATCTTTTCTTCTGCCTTTAATTCCATTCAGTGTAATTTTCATTTCAGGCATTGTAGTTACCATTGACTGAAGTTTTTATGTCATTTTATATTTTTCATCCTTTTACTTAACTTTTTGAACATGAAGAGTAGAGTTATAAGAACTGTTTTAACATCTTTCTCTGCTAATTCTAATATCCATATCAGTTTTTTTTTCCAGTTTTGAATGATTGATTGTGCGCCTCACTTTAGATCATATTTTCCTGTATGCTTAGTATTATTCAAATGTATGTCCACATTTTAAATTTTACCTTTATGAGCACTAGATGTAAATATTCCTGAACTTTGTTCTGGGAGGCATTTAACTTACTTAGAAACAGTTTGATCCTTCCCAGTTTTGATTTTATAATTTGCTAGACAGGTCCAGAGCAGTGTTCCATCTAGGGTTGATTATTTCTGGCTATAGAGGCAAGAACTTCTTGAGTGGTCTACCTAATGACCCAGGAACTATGATATTTTTTCCCCCATTTCATTTAGTTTTACTGAATGGCTTGAGTGCTGGGCACTGTTCTTTCAAATTACTTCAGTTGATATTTACTTTAGTTTCAGATATTTTCCTCTGTGGTAGTGGGAAAAGACCCTAGACTCAAATTTAATTAAAAGGGATTTTTTTATTAAGCCAAGACAAGGCCAATCATTCAAATGAGGGATCTGCCAGCGTGCACCAGGCACAAGAGACCAGCAGAATCCATTGAATCACAGTCAGGGAATAGCCAATATACTATCATGGAAGGAAGTAAAGTTAAGAAAAACCCTGACTGGTTATTCATTAATAGATTATTGTCAAAGGAAGGATTACAAAAGTGGGAAATTTACATTGACAGGTTTAAAGAGTTTTTGTTGACTAGTTTCTGCTTAGTGACCGTAAGTGGTTTACAGGAGGGGAGTTTTACAGGACATTTGTCAGACATTCAGTTCTGGATATGTAGAAGTTACATAGAGACTCCCTGCTAACAAATTAACAACATTGTTCTTGGCAGGCAGACTGCCCTAACTAGTTCAATTTTCTGGTACTATAGGTTACCCACAAAAAAAAAAAAAAAAGAATTTCTAGGCCTGGACCCCATCCCAGCTTCTTTTACTCTGGTTAAGCACGCTAGATGGTTTTAGAGTCTCTAAAAAAAAAAAAAAAAATTTTTTTATTGTGTATGGGATCACCTCACATAGATACATTTATTAGTACTCTGCTGAATATTTGAGGGGAATACTCTACAGATCTCCAGAATTCTCTCTGTGCATAGTGTGTCCTTTCTGGTACTCTATCCTGTGAACTCCAGCTTCCTTAATCTCCCGGAAAAGTAAGAAGAGGAAATTGTCAGTTTGTTCACTGTTTGTTCTTTTCTCTCAGAGATCACATTTCATCATTTCCTGATGGCCAGTGACTTAAAAAAAACTATTTTTATTATTGTTGTTAATAAGCTTTGTCTTTTTATTATTGTTATTATTATTTTAGGAATGAGGGTAAATCTGATTTCTGTTACTCCATCTTGAACAGAATCTAAAATTACTAGCACAAATATTGAGGTAGCCCAGAAATGAGTTTAGATTAAGGAAAACAACATATTTTAATTCCAGGGGAAAGAACTAGGTTAAGTTGTTTTTGAATCCTCTAGATTCATAAAGATGAGAAAGCTAAGAGAAAAGAAGAGAGTGCTTTGATGCAATTATTTATAACATTACCTATTGCTTGTCATATGAGCTCCAAACTCCTTTATCTCACAGGAATTTTCTTCTATACTTTATCCATATTTTATACCCCTGACATTACCATTGAAGAGTTAGGACACAGACAAAAAGGCAGCTCTGATGAAGGTAAGTTAACGGTATACCTTTTCTTTTTTTTTTTTTAACCAAGATTGCATCAAAGGAAAGATAGAATTGGTGATGAATAAATATCTTATCAACAACTTAGTATCATTATATATGTAAAGTACTTTGCTGAATATTCTCTGTTTTTCTCTTTTGGATTTATTACCTACCCTTCTCTCCCTGCTCAGTGTCAGGGAGTTTACTCTCTATTTAGTGAATCAGCCAGCTGTTCTCTCTCATCTTCTGGCTTCTGGTTGGATGTAGTCTATGGAAAGAATCAGCAGAAGATCAGAAGAGGGGAGGAAAGATGAGGCATTTATTCCCCAGCTTGCTTTCTGCAAGACTGCGGCCACACACTAGCTGAGTTCCTTTTCCAAAAGTCACATAGCTCCTATCTGGTTTCCTACTAGTACAATTATAGTATGACTCTCTCTAGTTCACCTAATTGCTCCCTATACTCATCCCTCTAAGCTTGGGGTTATTAATGACTCTGAAGTAGGTAGCTGCAAAGAGCTTCACTATCCTTTGTTGGTTTTTTCTCAATCCTTTCCACTTCTTTTTAAAATTGTCCTTTTTGTTAAAATATCTTCAATTACTTCTTTGTGTATGCCATCTGTTTTTAAAGGGGCCCTGACTAAATCAGGTATTAATAATTTTGTTTTGATTCTTCTTTTTGCTAGAGCTGGAATCTTGGTGAGTATTAAATATTTCAAAATAAAAAATATTTCAAATTAAACAAAAAAGTAGTGAAAATATATTACTATATTCTCACATACGCTTGTATTGGAAGTTCACATATTTAAAAACAAAATAACACACAAACCTGTAACTTCTACTTGAGATTAGAGAAAAAGTTTAACTGTTGTCATAAGGTAGTTTGATAAGCCCATAAGAAGTTTCTAAAAGTAAACACTTCTCTCATTACTCAAGTGTTTGAGTCCTATTGACTGAAAAATATTACTATACACAATTTATCTTCTCATTATTATATTCATGTATGATCCGCATTCCCATGCTTTCTTTCTGTCTCTCTCTCTCTCTTATTTAATTCCATGGCCCTGGAAACTTTATGCTTCCACATTATAGTATAGAATGAACCCATCTGCCCATCCGTACCTCTCTTTCCTATCTATCAAGGCTCAGCTTAATGGTCACTTTCATTAAGATTTTGGGACTAGAGCATCACACATTAACTATTTCAGTGGATTTAGGTTAGAACCACATGAAGTCACAAAGAGTCATCTGTTGTTGCCTGTGTGTTTTGTAGACACAATTACGTTATTAAGGAAAAAATATTACGCCTTTTACTTCTTTTGTAGAACAGCTCTAGGTTTCTGTTGAAATGAATAGAATTCAGTTTCCGAATGGAGTATATGCTTGTGCAAAGTTATAAACCTGGATTCTTATTTCAGATCTTCCACTAAATAACTGTGTGATCTTGCGTAAATCATTTGCAGACCTTCTTATAAAATGAGCTCATTAAATCAGATTATCTTCACAGTACCTTTTAGCTCTGCAGTAGTATTAATTTTCTATATAAATATTAGGTAATAACAGAGACGTAGAGTCACATGGCATCTTCTGTATATTGAACTTCTTTTCTTCTCAGAAATCCTCAAAGCATATTCATCAATCTACTCTAAATTTATAACTCATGGTTTTGATCTTGAATATTTAGAAGTTTATTATGAATAAATAGCCTGAAACTGGTAAACTTATTTGAAACTCTGGAAACTACTGGTAGCTAACCTCTTGGATTTGCAAAATTGGGCAGTAAATTGTATGCCAAGGGGTTTTCTCCTGAGATTTTCTGTTTTTGCTGCTTCTGGCAGGTTGAAATTAGCGTGAGAAAAGCCAGTTTTGTGATACCTTGTTACTGTTGCTCCCAGGTGGAGTTCAGAAGTGTAGACACAATGACAAAGGTGATGAAAACATAATAACAACAAAAGAAGAATTTAATCAAAGCTTATCAGCTCTCTAAAAGCTTTCAGGTCTAGCTCTCCTGGTGCCTTTATTTATTTGTATATTGCATTTGTAATATAGACTCTTTCCTTGGAAGGAGGAGGGAGTTACATAACTGCCAGTTGGAAATGACTGAATCTGTACCAGTGAAGCAAATTATGGACCTCTGGTGGCTCGGTGGTTAACAGTTTGGCTGCTAACAAAAAGGTGGGCAGTTCGAATCCACCAGTTGCTTGTTGGAAACTTTATAAGGCAGTTCTACTCTGTCTTATAGGGTTGCTGTTGGGTCAGATTCAACTTGATTGCAACATGTTTTTAGTTTTTATTCTAAGTGTAGGCTGAATGTAATATTAAAGAGGGATCCTATTAACCCTCTTTGTTAAAATCTTTAATATCTGATAACAAGACTATCTAAAACTTTTCCACCATGCTCATTAGTGTCAACCTTGACTAGATTCTCCTGATTCAGTCTTTTCCAGTTTTCCTCAGCCACACGAACTTATAACACCATTCAACACCTCATACTGGTTTTCTGGCCAGTTTAAACCAAAATAGTTCCTTTCCCAGAGCAGGGATCTTGTGTTCCAGTAGTTACTGCAAGCCTCTCTTCAAATAGTCATTGCCTAGATGATGTGTCTATGTTATCTTGACCAAGGTGAAAAATAAAACTTTTGTCCTCCTCTTAATTCCTGTGTCCTGAAAAGTTTTTGTTGTGTGTTTATTTGTTTTCTCCAGAACTGGAGTCTAGCTCTGAATCACATTGCCAACTCTTCTGCCATGGAAAGGTTTTTTTTTTTCTTTTTTTGAGATTAAATGTCTTCCAGCTTGTTCTAAATATCACTGACTCTACTCATCTTTGTGTTCTGTGCACTTGGGAAAACTACCCTACAACTCATGTCTCTATCTCAGCTAAAGCATGTCTGAATCCACTCTATCTTTTTTATTTAGCGGCTTAATCCTACCCCCATTCCTTTTCTTTCCTAAGAAAAAGGTTTTGTTCCAAGGCCTCGTGAATATTCCTTTTCGACACTATCTTAACGTTGATTCTTATTTCCCATCTTGATTTGGACCCACAAACAAAATTATAATCATTAACATCTCCATCTATGATGCCACTATTGTGGTCTATCTCCAAGGGAAACCATTCCCTATGCTCACAGTCATCTCAACCATTGCAGCTGTGCAAGTGTCTATGTGTAATTTAGTTCCTTTTAGAATATACTTTGTCATCTGGTTTGTGTATGTCTATTTTCCAATCAAAATTGCAAACTCTTTAAGGGTTGGGATTATGTTTTCTATCAACCACTATATCTAGCATGACATGAGTGCTTAGAAAAAAGTCCCAGCGTGACTTTTAGAGATGAAACGGTTGAATGATTTAATGTAAGTTGTAGATTTTATTTAGAATATCGTGTTGTGTATTTACCTTCGGTTCAGTTCAATGAATATTTATTGAACAATAGACACAGTGTCTTATACATAGTAAACTTCTGATAAATATTTAGGGACATAAAATTGTTCCCAATATTAGACAGTTATCTGCAAAGTGACTGGAGCCCTACCAGGAGAGGAGGAAATACGTACCTTTTTAAGCAGTTTCTGGTTTGTTAATCCCAGTTTTCTGTGATTTCGTTCTAAAATGGATTGCAAAAAAGAAAAAAAAGAGAAGAAGGAAAAGATGTGCAGAACCTTATTCGAGGAGCTGATACAAGATTCCATTGCCAAAATTAGTACTCCACTGAACTTAAGATCACCACAGACATTACAGAGGGGAATAGGCTTTTGTGAGGCTGATTTTCTCACCTTAATCTTGATGACAGGGCATTTCTTGAGTGATCCTCAGTAAGAGGTTTTAATGGATGTGAATCCAGATGCATTTTTACACCTACATTGTGTAGCGGGTATCAAGAATGTCACTGATTATTTCATCATGCAGACCAAAAAGGAAGCTAAAAAGTCTAAATGGCATCTCCTAAAGAAGATATACCAAAGGAAAATAAATACATGCAAAGATGCTGAACATCATCAGCCATTAGTGAAATGCAACTTAAAACCACATTGAGATACTACCATATATCCATTAGAATAGAACACAAAACAAACAAAAATAACTGACAGTACAAAATGCTCGCAAGGATGTAGAACAATAGGAACACTGCTGGTGTGACAGCAAACTGGTGTAGCCAGTTTGGAAGACATTTTCTGGAAAAGTTATACATGTATATTTTCATATGACTAGATAATCCTACTCCTAAGTATTTATTCAAAAGTATGACAACGTATGTTCACCTGTAAACCTCTACATGGATGTTTATAGCAGCTTGGCAACACTACAAATGTCCCTCAATTGTTAGACAAATTAAGTAAAGTATGCCCCAAAATGAAATAGTACTCAGTAAAAAAGAAAAGAAAGGAACTACTGATACAGCTAAAATCTTGAATGCATCTTGAACACACTATGGTAATTGAAAGAAGCCAGACTCCAAAGGCTGCATACTGCATGATACCGTTTATATGACATCCTAAAAAATCAAATTTATGACAACATATATCAGCCAGTGGTGACCAAGGACCAGGTTAAAGAGAGAGGTTGACTACAAAAGGTCAACGGGAGGGAATTTTATACAGGTTGATGAAACTATTCTCTAATCTAATTGTGGTGATGGTTGTATGTATTTTCAGCATTTATGAAAATATAGACTAAAAAAGGAATTTTACCCTGTATAAAGTGTTTGAAAAGTGAGATGACTAATTTGAGTGTTTTTAGGTACAATTGTGGGGGTACATCAATTGAACATAATCCACATTGTGGCCTTTAGAACTGAAGACAGGTAAACATGGGCTCAAGTATAGCCTCTGAAAGTTGGTTTTAGGATGAAATGTTGTTAATGCATCTATCTTTATGGAGGAAGGGTTTGCTGTGCAATGGAAATCTCTCCATTTTGTGGATCAAAACAGATAACCACTTATGAGTTTAGGAACACATCAGATATTTGGCTGTGTTCTCCTTGTGCCGTGCATGGAGTACAGAATATTTCTCACTTGGGGTATTCTCTTTGGATCTTTGAACTGAATTTTTCTACAGTGTTTGCTCTTTGCTGAAATACTTCTAAGCTCCTAGATACAGAAGAGCAACCCTATCCTATGTGGATACATATCGGCTAGATAGTTTGTTTTGCCGCTATCGTAATATAACCAGGTTGAGATTCTCATTTTGAAAAGGAGGAAAGCTGGATCTCAGATGATTTTTTGGCTTATCCACTGGACCCAACCCTTAGATATCATAGTCTTAGAGGAAACGGAAGCTTAAAAGAAGAAATAATGTTCTTGTTATTAAAAAAAAAAAAAAGGACTGGTAGAGTTGTTATGTACAGTTAAGTTTTGAGCATATTTCTAATTCGCTTTAAACAACTCTGAAGGTATTGATAAAATTTAAACTACCCATAATCAGAATGTTCTAATTTTTATATCATTTTCATTCTTCTTTATATACCTTAAATGTATGCTCTTTTAATCAGTATACTTAAAAATTTCATCATACTGTACACATTCTTTTGTATTTTGCTTTTCTTATTTGCCAAAAAATTAGAGCCATTTATTTTTCAACTTGAAGCTTTTCAGCCCATACTTATTAATAACCTACAATATCCTAGGCTCAAAGGATACATTAATATAAAACACAGTTCTTGTCCACAGGGGGTTCATGGTCAAGTGGGAAAAATAGTCAAGTCACACTCATAATATACTGGGAAGTATACTATGATGGAGAATTCTCGAGAGTGCTACATAACCCAGGCAGTACATAAAAGCTTTCAGAGGATATTTACATTTGGGCTGCACAGGAAGAAGTGGTTTGAAATGGAGATTGAAGAGGTGTGGTCACGGAGGTAGAAAATAATAGAGAGAATTTTATATCTTTTAATATTTCATACAATTTAATCAATTCAAAATAGCATAATGTGCTTAACCTTCTTTTTCTGGACATTTACTTTTAGCCAATTTTATCTGTTATAAATAATGTTGCAATGAATGCTTTTGTGCATGTAGTTTTTATCTTATTCTGAATTATCACCTTAAAATGTATTCCCAAGTGCAGAATTACTGGGATGAGTATACATATATATTTTTTTCCTGGCATATGTTATATAATCCCAAATTGCTTTTGAAAAGGCTTATAGTAATTTACAGTGTCATGAGCAATATATGAGTGTGCAGGTTTTGCCAATACTCTCTAGCTTTGTGTAATCTTATACTTCTTTAAATTTTGTTAATCTAATAGTTGAAAAGAAGTAAAAGTAATTTCTGGAAGGACAAAATATTTGACCAAAAAATGGATGAGGAGAGGAACACAACACATTTGGAGTATAGTGACAAGTCTGATATGGCGTGCTGAAAATGAAGCACTTTAATCATACAAATCATAAAATTTTAGAGTATAATTTTGTGATTTGAAACAAGAAGTAAACTCTGATAGACCAATGTTCTTTAATGGGATTTCAGATTTATGCATTGAGTCTTGACAAGATACAGCCTTCAGGAGAAATTCACCACTGGTATGTTTTATTTCTACTCTTATTTATGGACAATATAGAACAATCTACTGCTGGTGCAAGTCTGTGTTCTTCTACATTCATTTATCTCTTGGTAACGTGGGTAGTTCTTTCAGATGAGCCGTGTACCTAATGGGAGAACTTGGAATGAGATTTTTTCTAGAGTAAGTCCCACTAAGTCCTTAGTCACCTGGAAGTGTCAGAGAGAAAGGACTCTGACAGGCAGCTCTGTCAACATGAACAGAGAGTTTTAGATCAAGCCCAGGAACATTCCTGTCAAAAATACAACCTCTGCGTTGACATAAATGTTGACAGCACCATTTTCACGGATAGTGTTATCAGAGCAGATTATGATTCACAAAGGACTGCCCAACAAGCAATGATTTAGGTGAAATGCTCCGAAATAAGTGTAGAGCTATGAAGAGGAGAAGCGAAATATGGAGACTGCAGGTACAATGTTTTATCAAGACAACATCAAACTATGGCAGCACACATCTCTCCTTCCTGGTAATGAGGGCTGGCCTCAAACTCATAAAAAGAGACTCATAAAAATAGAAATTCAGACTCTCCACTGTTTTCTGCTTCTCTTTCAATTCATCCCTGTTATACATTCGAGCCTGTGAAATACTTTGAAAGAATGACGATGGTGTATAGTCAATAGAGCACGTGACCAACTCTTCCCGGGCACCAGCAAAATGTTTTCAAGAAATCAAGACTATTAGGACAGCAAACTGACATTTTGTAATGAGAGGGAGGGACACATTTCCTTTCTTTATATCTAGAAAGGAGCCCTGGTGGTACAGTGGTTAACAGCTTGACTGATAACCAAAAGTCATCAGTTCAAACCTACCAGAAGCTCCTTGGATATACATATAAAGGAGCTCTGGTGGTACAGTGGTTAAGAGTATGGTTGCTACCCAAAAAGGTCAGCAACTTGAATCTACCAACCGCTCCCTGAAAGCCATATGGGGCAGTTCTGCTCTGTCTTATAAGATCACCATGAGTTGGAATTAACTTGGTGGCAACGGGTTTGGTTTGGCTTTTGGTATATATAAATACTATTAATTCATCAAGGCTCATCGTACCTTTTCCCAGAAACTCCAGTCAATGTTAATTTTTTGATTCCTAATATCCCAGACATTGTGACACTCAAAGATACATTATGAGGCATTGTATAATGTCTTAATTTGTTTTCAAAACTAGTTCTAGTAATTTTTTTACCCCACTTAAATTTAAATGCTTTTTGACTATTTTTTATTCCCTCAAAGCAATAAGGAGAGATTTGGTATGTAGAAAATGGGAGATAAATTGAAACATTTGAATTAAGATGAGTTGAGGTATCTGGTAGAAATAAAAAAATACCTGTGAATCACACAACTTCACCAAATATGTCTTCTGCTTTATTTCCTTTCGGGAAAAATAAAATTACTTCAACTAAGTATTTCATACAAAACATATCTTTTGAGCAGTTTTTGAAAGATTCATAAATTATGTCTCAAGATCCCTTGGACAAATTTTCTAAAGTGTCAAGTGAGGTTAAATGAACCCAAAGTGGGGAAAAATGTCTATAGTCAGTTTCAATCTCAAAGGTTTACTCTTGTTTCTTAATTTCAGGGTACATACAGCGGATGGCATTCTAGAAAGCATAGTTTGTTTACCCCATGATAGGACCTAGTCATACTGCTTTCTAGTAAACTATATAATTATCTTATACTCACTGGAAATTAAACCCTTTGAGTGAAGGGAATGTATTTTGTGGATTGTGTTCTTCAATATCTATGAGTATAATTAGGATATGAAAAGTGCTTAATCAATATTTTGGTAATCTATACTGAAAGAATTGACAAATCAATGTTGCTCCCCTTAATTCCTTTGGAAGCAAGAAGGGTATAATTCAGCAGAAAAAACTCAGTGTGAAAGATGGAATGGAAGAATGAACAACTGATAGAGACTGGTCTACATAAGCACAATTTATTAAAAAAATGGATTTTCTTACATGTAATCATGACAAGCAAATGTCAGTTGATTACAAATATTTTTATATATTATCCAGAGAGAGGGGCCATGAGACATGATGGACTTACATTAAAAAAAAAAAAAAAAAACTGGAAAGATTATTGAGAAGTGATAATCTTCTTTAGATTATCTCTCAAATTTTACCTTAATAAATATTCACTCACTAGTGTCTGGGGTCTTAAAAGCCTGTGAGAGGCCATCTAGGACACTTCACTGGTCTCACCCCTTCGAGAGCAAGGAATAATGAAGAAAACTAAAGACACAAGGGAAAGATTAGTCCAAAGGACTAATGGACCACATCTACCACGGCCCTCACGAGACTGAGTCCACTGCAACTTGTTGATGCCTAGTTACCACCACTGACTGCTCTGACAGGGATCACAATAGAGGGACCCGGACAAAGACGGAGAAAAATGTAGAACAAAATTCTAACTCAAAAAGAAAGACCAGACTTTCAGGCCTGACCAAAACTGGAGAAATCTTGAGAGCATGGACCCTAAACACCCTTTCAGCTCAGTAATGAAGTTACTCCTGAGGTTCGCCCTTCAACCAAAGATTGGACAGGCCCATAAAAAAATGACACTAAAGGGGCACATGAGCCCAGGGGCAAGGACTAGAAGACAGGAGGGAGCAGGAAAGCTGGAAATAGGGAACCCAAGGTCAGGAAGGAGAGTATTGACATGCTGTGGTGTTGTTAACCAATGTCATAAAGCAATATGTGTATAAACTGTTTAATGAGAAAATAGCTTGTTCTATAAAGCTTCATCTAAAGCAAAATAAAAAATGTAATTAATTAATTTAAACATATATTCATTCACTAAATAAAAAGAACAGTCTGATCAACCTCCTTTTCCAAATAGATTTCAGGTCTTTCCAGCAGGCTATGTGTCGACGACCTTACCACAATTATGAACATCACTTAATTTTGTCCTGAATTTGTCTTAATGGAAAACTTATTAGTCTTTCCAAAAATCAGCTGGATTAGGTAATTACCTCCATGTCATTTATTACATTTACTTTTCTTTCATAAAAATATTGTTTGCCTATTTTTCTAAAAATTAAAATGTGAGCACTGGAAAGAAAAATTTTATAGTGCAGAATAATATGGTAAAATAAAAAAGCAATTAAAATCCTTCTAACTAAAAATAAAAGCTGTCAACATTTTACCACTTTTTCAGGTGTTTTCCTATTTGTAAAATATTCTTCAGAAAAATATTTTGTAATAGTTGCAAAATGTTCCTTAGTAAGGATAATCTTTTACTTAAGATTGCCTAATTACTTAAAAATAAAAAAAAAAATTAGGTAATCTTAAGTCATCCTATATATCTTCTAATGTAAATTATACCTCATATTTGGCCCCACTGAGTATTTCCAACAAAATTATGCTCCAAAGATGTGATTATGTGAATTCCAAGACTTTGAGAACATCAGGAGAAGAGTGGGTAGATTGGGAAAGATGGGGCATGTAAAATGGAAAATTTAGCTAATAAAACATCTAACACAAGACTAAGAATTGTGCAATGACAATAATGATGATAATAATAATCATAACTAGTAATATCTACATAAAAAACCTTGGTGGCAAAATGGTTAAGTGCTTGGCTGCTAACAGAAAAGTCAGCAGTTTGAACCCATCATTGGATCTAAGGGAGAAAATGACTGGTGATTCGCTCCCATAAAGATTACAGTCTAGAAAACCCATAGGGCAGTTCTACTCTGTCATATAGGGATGCTGCAACAACAACAATATCTATGTGTTGATCCTCATGACAATATTGTATGTTAGATTACTATTAAAATACTCAACATATAACTGAGAAAACTGACGCAGAGGAATTAAGAAAATTTCCCAAAGTCACAGATAAAAAAAAAAAAAAATAGTAATTAAGAAAATCCAGGCAGTCTGCCTTGTATGCATATATATATTTCCTTCCCAAAACAAAAACCTGTTTATGATAACATGATTTAAGGATTTTTGCTGACGATCGAAACCACTTTTGTCTCAATTCTGTGAACTAAGAAATAAAAATTACACAAAAAGAACAAGTTAAGAGGGATTAAATAATAAATTCCATGCATATCAGTGTAAATTTGGTGTGGTAGATCAAATTTTGGAAGTTCAAACTACTTAAAAATAATTTCGTAGACTATGCGTCTTGATTAGATGCAATGACTTAGGGAGTTCTCCAGGGTCCGTGGACCGTAACTACTCATAGTTACAGATTCATTTCAAAAACACCAACTGACGTAGCCCTACTTAAGTGACTTGAGAGATGGTGGTGATGGTTTTTTACTGGGGAGGTGTGTTATGTTCTAGACAAAAGGAGCCATGAAGAGTGACTTGGATGGGTTGTAGGCTGAAATGGTTGAGATGAACCGGTTTTAACAGCCTTCGATTCCAGGCCTTAAAAAAGTGCATGATCTGGATTGAAAGCATTTCTCAAGCTTGAGTCCTTTCTCTAACAAACAGTCCTGATCCTGCAGAGTGTAGAAAAGAAGGCATCTCCTCCACCAGACACTCCTCCTCTCTTATTCAGTTCCTTTTTCCAAAATACATAGCCTGAATCTCTTATTCTGTCCTTTCAGTCGCTCATTATTTGGGATGGAAAAAAAGCGTTTTACCAAGTGACACTTTGATGAACATGTTTACCAAGCCTACAACTGATGGCCTTTAAAAGCCCAGGAAGAGAAAGAAAAACACATTTCTGCAAAATGCTACTTTTGTCTTAGAAATTCAGACTCCTGGGGCAGATGCCATGTTGATTCTTTGGTCACAGAGAGAATTCCTCTGAGCTATGGAGAGGGTTAAAGACAGCAACTGAGTGGGCTGGAAGCTTGGCCGCCGCAGGTGTAGGACTTAATTGGGGGATCAGGTGCTCATAAAGAGAGTGCACAGAGGGTGTAGAAGTCTACCGACTCAGAGAATAGAGCCACACGGAGACCACGCTCAGGAACCCAAATAAAGGCCACTTTAAACTCTTCTCCTCCAAAGCTTTGTTCCATCTCAGCTGTACTTAATGAGGTTATAAATAATTCCATTCTCTGCATTGCAGAATGACCAGTCAGCCATTGTCATCTGAAATTCTACTCTTTTATACGTGCCTTTACTATTGTTGGTATTCTTGTTTATATGATTAGCAATAATATACTATTACTATAGAAATAATGATAGTAGTTTCTAGGAAGCTGAATATAATAAATTCTAAGGGGGTGAAATACATCATGCTTTGGATTCATATAGCTGGGAAAATAGTTTTTACTGTTTTTATGAGGAAAAACATGTAATGAAAGAGGAAAAAAGGTGGAGAGAAGGTAAGAGGTAGTACAAACAACTTAATAATATTGTATTTGTCTATTTATCAAATGGATTTGGGTCTCGTTACTAAAAAAATTCACATTCTGTAATAATTAGACTTTTTTAATGTAAAAGTAAAAAAAAATAACAGCGTCAGCCAAATAGCTGTCTATTTCCTATAATTTACACTTTGTTAGCATCTATAGTTGGCCATGTCCTTGAAGGGACAGTTTTGACAAAATTATTTACCGCCCATTCAGAGGATTAAATAATTTTGGCTATAGAGAAAATACCCTGGGCTTACAGTATTTTGCGGCTACTGAGAATCACATCTATTTTTCTTTCTTCATATCCTGTCTACTTCTTTCTCTCTCTTTCTCAAACAATATGAAAACTCCAAAGCTAACACAAAGCAAAATTGGAAAAGAGAAAAATGCTTGAAGTTTTTTCCCATTTCCAAATTTTTTTATCCCCACATTAAGCTAACATTTATTGTAAATTGTCTTGTTTAATTTTCACAACAACCACAGAGGTACCTATGATGGATTCAATTAAAATAAAGTAATTGAGAGTCACGATGGGTACATGATGTGCCTATTACAATATAACTGGTAAGTAGCATAGGAAGACTTCACAGTCACAACAGAACCCAAGGATTATATTTTCAGATGATCCTTTTTTGTTTTTTTTGGACTACCCATTACTATGTGTCCTCATAATTCATACTGACTTTCTGTATTTTCTTCACCCTTGTGTTGGAAGAGTTCTACCTCTAGACAGTTATATTTGGTTATGTATTTTCCCTTTCACTTTTTTTGAGGAAAATTTTTCTTATTTAAAAATTTAACATATACAGAAGACTGCACTAAATGTAATAAACACCATCCATGGATTAATTACCTCACTGAGTTTTTAGTTGGAATTGCTCTCATTACTAAGGTAATTGAGTACCTTTGGTCATTTGGAGATTAGATAGAGAGAGAGAGAGATGATAGATAGGTAGATAGATAGATAGACCAGTAGATGATAGAGAGATAGGGAGAGAGATGATAGATATAGATAGGCAGGCAGGCAGGCAGATGATAGATTAGATAGATAGATAGATGATAGATAGATAGATTGATAGATGATAGACAGACAGATAGATGATAGATAGATTACTTAGGTTACATATACTAATTATGTCCTTCAAAATGTCTATCTCCTAAATATTTTTCTATAATTTTCTATCAGTAACTACAAAAAGTTATTTTTTATTCTAGTTCTATAATTTTTGCTCATTATTTATTGAGGCTGTTATTAGTTACGTATGTTTGCAATTATTTATCTTTTCTTCTTATGTGTTGAATTATTCTTGATTGTGTGCCAGAAATTTTATTTGCAAAATTACTTGTAAAAATAATTGAAGGCATAGGATCATGCTATTTCCTTCCAGAGACGATTTATGTTTGCTTTTTCTAGGTACCTGGTAGCACAAGCACCTGGAATCATAATAATACAATTTCACAAATTGAAGTGATGAAAAACTAAACTGCAGTCAGGGCTTGCTGCTCAGTTAAAGAGTAAACAAAACAAATGAATAAACATTCAAGTAGCTGACCACCCCCACCACAATAACAAAACCAGCATGTTCAATTTACTAAATAATAGAGTGAATTTCTTACATTAAACCATAAAAGCCCCTCTGATTATTGACACTTGGAAGAAAAGACATTATTATTATTATGGCAAATAGGAGTACCAAATGATAACTATTACTTCCAGCCCAATATATTTATCCTAAATTTTTTTTTTTTTTAAAAGAAAGCAAAGAAGTCAAAAAGCCTTGGCCTAAATCAGTTAACTTTCCTGTTTCTTTTTTTTTTTTTCTTAAATGCGACTAAGCAAAACTCAGAACATATTTGAGAAAAAAAGGTCAAAATAAACAATAGAAAATAATGACCCTTAAGGAAAAATAAATCCGTAAAGTAAAAAAAGGGATATATATATATATATATAATTTTTAAGTACTCTCAGATAGACTTCAAAATATATGAAACCCCATTAAAAAAAAGAGAACAGGATGTTATAGAAAAAGAACAACTAGAGGGGGACAAAGAGATCTTTAAAGTAAAAATATGATTTCTAATTTTAAAGAAAAGTACAATAAAATATTAGACATAATGTTGAAAAAATGTCCCCAGAAGTTTAACAGAAAGACAAAGATACAAAACATGATAGAAAAGTTGGGATACTTAAAACAATTCTGTATGGATTGCAGAAAGAGAGGGCACAGGAAACAGAGTAGAGAAAATTATGAAGGAACAAATAGAAGAGTATTTTCCAAAATTGGCATCAGTATTTAATCTGAAAGGAATCACTGTCTGTACAATAAATGGAAAAGAGATCACTACCTCAATACATAAAATTTAGAATAACAAGAAGTAAAAGGAAGATATAAGCAGCTTTCATTGAGTAAAAGCATGCAACCTTTGAAGGAATGGAAAATCATTCTGCCATGAAATTTTTAATAGAAAGATAGATTGCAGAAATTAATGGCAGCAATAATTTCAAAGTTCTGAGAATACTTCTCAAATTATATTTTTTATACCCAATCAAACTATTTAGCAATTTCATGAGCAGAGCAAATACTTCATCAAACAAGCAAGAACTCAGAACATCATTTCTTAAAGCTATTCATTAGATCATGGGCTGCAGCAAAAGCCGATGAGTTTATCTACAAAAAGAAAAAAACAGTAACAGAAAGGCTCCAACTTTGGAAAGAAGCAAAAAAGAAATCCCAGGAAGACATTCTGTAGCAGTCTACATATTCAACCAGTTCAGACTTAGGCCAGAGGATACAAAGCTCTAGGAGGTAGATCTCTAAGAATAAGAGCCAGATTAATAAAATAAATGATGAAGCATTTGGGATGAAATGAAACAAAGACTGGGGAAAAAAAAAAAAAAAGAAATTTCAAGAAAAACAAAACGCTGAACGAAAGAGAATATGCAGTCATATAACAACTGCTGCTGACCCAAAAAATACTTATGACCAATCAATGGAGAAAGATATCATGCTTAGTAGAGGGTCAGCAAAAAAGAGGGAGGCCTTCAATGAGCAGGACTGACGCAGTAGCTGCAACAATGGGATTAAACTTAGCAGCAGTTGTGAGGATGGCACATTAGACTTAAGGCCGCTATAAGTAAGAGCCAAATGGATGGCATCTAACAACAATAACAAATTATGTAAAATCTATTTATTGGCATTTCACTTATAGAATCACTGTCTTGACAGTGTTTCTTGGTCTTGCTTTCACATTAGAATCTCTGTGGAGCTTTGAAGGCTACACTTCTATTTATTAAAAGAGAAGACTGGGGTAAAACCTGAGCATTTGTATTTTTTGACATGCCCAGGTGACTCTGATGTGCAGTCAGTTTGAGAAATGTTGCTATAGACGAAACATAAAATATTTAATTATGGCTACAAGTTGTTGTTGTTAGGTGTCATCAAGTAGGTTCAGACTCATAGCCACCCTATGTTCAACAGAATGAAACACTGCCTGGTCCTGTGCTGCCTAAAGGGTATCAGTTTACTGACCAGCGTAGGAAGGCAGAGCAGTGACTGAAGACGCAAGGAAACTTGGAGATAATGATGTCCTCAGCTTTAAAAGTGGAAGTTAAGGGATGCTATCTTTTATTACTAAATAAAAAATAATAGCCAATGGACTTATAAACAATAGCTAACAACAACAATGGTAGCTTAACTACTGCAAAACCTTCATAGAGAGAGTCAGTCAGTAGACTAATCAATAGGTGAGGGGCAATGAGAACCTGAGTCAGAATGGGAGCGAGGAACAAAATGGAGGACACTTTTTAAAATGGTGGTGTAGACATAGATTCAGGTAGATCACCTAGCACAGTCATTACAAGTGCTGTCTCTGTAGTTATTTAGCCTGTCTTTGATCCTGGCTCTATCTCTTAAGTAAATAAACATACACTGGTTAACTTGTGTTATGTGTGAGTTCCTCACTGGTGAAGTGGGAATTCATAGGGTTCATGTGAAGTTCATACACCATAATATATATATATGAAGTCTTTAGTTTTTTTTTAGTTCTTTTTTTAGTTCTGCCTGGAATATAGTAAATGCTTGAGAAATATACTTATCATTCATAACTTATTTTTCATACCTTGGAAGTTATCATTTGTGGGGTTTTTTTTTTTTACTTTTCTTCATAGAATTAATAAAGTTCTCCAACCTTTTTTGGCCATGACCCAGTTGAAATTTAGCTCCCTTTGCCCTCATTTGCTGCAAATATAATAGCTCTCCAGATCCCGAATGAGGCTATCCTGAATTCATCCTGTCATGTACTGAATCGTGTCCCCCCAAAATGTGTCAACTTGGTTAGGCCATGATTCCCACTATTGTGTGGTTGTCTACCATTTTGTGATCTGATGCGATTATCCTATGTGCTGTAAATCCTAACCTCTATGATGTTAATGAGGTAGGAGTAGAAGCAGTTATGTTAATGAGGCAGGACTCAATCCACAAGATTATGTTATATCTTGACTCAATCTCTTTTGAGATATAAAAGAGAGGAAGGGGACCTTCTACCACCAAGAATGACGAACCAAGAAAGAAACACATCCTTTGGACTTGAGGTCCCTGCACTGAGAAGCTCCCAGACCAGGGGAAGATTGATGAAAAGGACCTTTCCCCAGAGCCCGTAGAGAGAGAAAGCTTCCCCAGGTGCTGGCACCCTGAATTCAGACTTCTAGCCTCCTAGACTGTGAGAGAACAAATTTCTCTTTGTTAAAACAACCTACTTGTGGTATTTCTGATATAGCAACACTGGCTAACTAAGACACATTGTCATGGATTGAATTATGTCCCTCAAAATATGTGTGTATCAAGTTGGCTGGGCCATGATTCCCAGTATTGTGTGGTTATCCTACATTTTGTGATTGTAATTTTACATTAAAGAGGATTAGTGTGGGCTTGTAACACCCTTACTATGGTTACATCCCTGATCCAATGTAAACAGAGTTTTTCTGACGTGTGACCTGTACCACCATTTATTTTACAAGAGATAAAAGGAAATGGAAGCAAGCGAAGAATTGGGGACCTCACGGCACCAAGAAAGCAATGCTGGGAGCAGAGTGTGTCCTTTGGACTCAGGGTTCCTGGGCAGAGAAGCTCCTCATCCAGGGGAACGTTGATGAGAAGCCTGAAGAAAGACTTCCCCTGGAGCTGACACCCTGAATTTGGACTTTCAGCTTACTTTACTGTAAAGAAATAAACTCTTTGTTCAAGCCATCTATGCATGGTATTTCTGTTATAGCAGCGTTAGATGACTAAGACAGAAGTTGGTACTGAGAGAGTGGGTACTGCACTAACAGATACCTAAAATATGGAAGCGATTTTGAAACTGTGAATGCATAGGAGACTCAGAATAAAGTGAGGAGAACTGTTAACACATGAGAAGGTACAGATGGTGAGAAAGAGTAGCAGAGGATTGGCAGCAGCAGTGAACCAGCAGCAGCAGGGAACCAGCAGCAGCGGAACCAGCAGCAGCAGTACCAGGAGACCAGTGCCAGAAAGCCCTGGATCCAACCCATGAAGCAAAAGCTGAGTGCCTGTGTGTAGGAGGCTTCCTGGCAGAGTGGGCTGTCTCCAGGCACTTATCTGTGGAACTAGGCTTGCCGACGCACAGAGCAAGAGAGCTAAGTGCCTGTGAGCAGGAGGCTTCCTGGCGGAGTGGGATGACTCCAGGCACTTATCAGCGAAGCTACAGAGCTTGCATCACAGGGAAGATACGGATGAGTGGCCTGAGGAGCTGAGTGGTCAAGAACCCTGGAAGTAGAAGCTGAAGGGACAAGGAACACGAGAAGGTAAGCTGCTTCAGTCTCAAAAGGTATGGCCAGGACCTCTGGGTTTCAAAGAGTGGTCTCTGGTGTTTCTAAGGGTGGAGCTGTCACTCAGATAGACTAAGAGAATGATGCTCCTAAAGCCAAGGGAGCATAGTGGCTGTCCTAGTGGGCCTGGAAGGTAGAGATGAAGCCCAGGCCCGAGGGGTCTCCACTCAGAATCTGGGGAGTGTGGTCATTACCTAGAGTCTGGAGGGCAGGGCCATTGTGTAAATGGCCTCAGAGAACAGAGGATTATTTTCCAAGCCTTGAGGGCTAATGTAATGTGTTCTGTTGGTTTGCTTGATGCCTATTATGCCTTCTTTCACTCCAGTTTCTCCCATTTGTAGTGAAAATGTCTACCTTGTGCCTGTTCTGCCATTGTAGCTTTGGAAGCAAATAACTTGTCTTCTAGATTTCACAGATGAGGAGGAATTTCAGGATTTTGGACTTGCTGTGATATGATGGGATGAATATGTTTTGCATGTTGCAAGGATGTGATGGGGTGGCAAGGGGTGGAATGTCATGGACTGAATTACGTTCCCCCAAAAATGTGTGCATCAATTTGGCTGGGCCATGATTCTCAGTATTGTGTAGTTGTCCTTCATTTTGTGATTGTAATTTTATGTTAAAGAGGATCAGGGTAGGATTGTAACACTTTTTTTTTTTTTTACTAAGTTCACATCCCTGATCCAATGTAAAGGGAGTTTCCCTGGGATGTGGCCTGCACCACCTTTATCTTACATGAGATAAAAGGAAAGGGAAGCACACAGAGATTGGGGACCTCACGCCACCAAGAAAGTAGTGCAGGGAGCAGAGCATGTCATTTGGACCTGGGGCCCCTGCACAGAAAAGCTCCTAGTCAAGGGGAAGATTGATGAGAAGGCCAACAGAGAAAGAAAGAGCCCCAAACTTGGTCTTTTAACCTACTTTACTGTGAGGAAATAAAATTCTCTTTGTTAAAGCTATCTACGTGTAGTATTTCTGTTATAGCAGAACTAGATGACCAAGACACACATCTTATGTGGTGTGATGGGTGAATTCACTTGCTTGCCAGCAGTTTCAACCTATGGGAGATTAACACAGGTACTACTAAGAACCTAAGGTGACTCTTTAATAGTAAAGATTGCTGAAAAAACCCTGTGCCTTTGAGTCAATTCCGACTCATAGCGACCCTATAGGACAGAGTAGATTGCTAGCTAATTTTTATTCTGGTGATGATAATTTATAAATTGTACAAATGATAGTTTGCAGTATTAGTTAGCTAGATAAAACCAAACCAACCTGTTGCTGTCGAGCAGATTTCAACTCAGAGTGACCCTATATAGATATCCTGAAATATCAGCTCTATCATAGGTAGTAGAAGCATGGAAGCCTCCTGATTGTGGTAATTGCAGTTTTATTTTCCTAGAACATTAAAAGACACTTGATTAGAGTTTTGCACAGGTGTGGATTACCCAATAAGCAAGGTAAGCACATGTTTAGGGTACCAACAAACCGGGAAACCAGTTGTCCAAAACAAAGGACCATAGAATGCCAAGCAGACAGGATACAGGAAAAGTGAATGCTGCAGTGGAAGGGAACTGGCAGGGCACTGAATGAAACTGATACCATCTCCAGTGTGTGAGAATGTGCCAGCCAGAAATAAATCTCACACAGGGTCATGAAGACGCCCACACGCAAGGTTATATACGCTATGAGACCCCCTACCACTTCAATACATTTATTGACATCTGTCTGCTATAGTCCCCTCCCATGTAATTGAAACTCCTTATCTAGGCAGGTCTGTTGGGAATATACTATTTCTTTCTAATAAACAAGAAGTGGGGGTGGGCTGGCAAGTTTAACTCTTGCTACATTCACTTAATATGCAACTGGATCTAATATGAGCAGATACTGGGCAAGGAAATTAGTTCAGGCTTAACCTAATTACTTAAATATGAAGCCTTAAGAATAACTGCAACAATTTCATTCTTACATGAGAAACCAGCGTATATATAGCTGTGGCATACAGTATCTTAGAAAACCTGGTGACATAGTGGTTAAGAGCTATAGCTGCTAACCAACATGTCGGCAGTTTGAATCCACCAGGTGCTCCTTGGAAACCCTATGGGGTAGTTTTACTCTGTCCTATAGGGTTGCTGTGAGTCACAATCGACTCGATGGTAATGGGTTGTTTTTTTTTTTTATAGTATCTCCTGATAAAGAACAAAGTCACTTGGTTTAATGAAAATGTATATGAAAAAAAAAAAAAAAACCTAGATAGAAACAGGAATCAGAATTGTGAAGACTCATTTATTTAGGAAATCGCTTTATAAGAGCACAACTCCTTTTACTTTTCCTGTTTTCCCATTATTATCACTTTGTCATTGTAATTCCCCAAGACTGGACTGCAGCCTTCCTTCCTCCCTGTTATGTATACACTAACTAATTAAAAGGGGGAGGAGTAGTCACAATTCCAACGGGAACGCTAAGATTTTCCAGCTATTTATATCTCCTAGCCGGAATCAACTGGACGGCAGTGGGTTTAGTTGTCAACCTAATAGTCACTTTTCATTCCTCAATCCTCTTTAGCCCTCTGTAGCATATCATTTGTGTGTCAGTTCCCTTCTTTTGACTCTCTTTTCCATTTTCCTTTTCACACTCCGGCCACTTGCTCTGCATCAGTACCTCCTCTACTTACACAATAACTCCTCTTACTCCCAATTTTTAACTGTTCGTGTTTTAGAAGACTCTATCTGTAACATCCTTATTTCTCGCTCTATCCGCTCACTAAGTCTTAAGACATCAACAAATCTATTTCTTTATCTGCATGTGTCTATTCTGAGCTACAGGTCCTATTTTGTAAATAAGAAATGTGTATGGACTTTGAAGTCATAAAATATTGTCATTCTTTCTATATGGGTTGTTCAGGTAAGTTACTATCATTGAACCTCAGTTTTATTATCTATATAATGGGTACAATTACACTAATCTGTTAGGTAATTAGAAAATATATATGTAAAGGTCTTTGTAGAAGTATCCGGCCAATATTAAGTGCTTGTTAAAGAATGAGCCCCCAGGTTGGAAGATACTCAAAAGACGACTGTGGAAGAGCTGCCTCCTGAAAGTAGAGTTGACTTTAATGATGTGTATGGAGTACAGGGTCAGTGGCAAAGAGGAAGACCCTCAGTGAGGAAGTTGACACAGTTAGCTGCAACAATGGTCTCAAGCATAACAACGATTGTAAGGATAGTGCAGGACCGGACAGTGTTTTGTTCAGTTGTGCATAGGGTCACTATGAGTTGGAACTGACTCGATGGCACTTAACAACAACAACAAAAGAATGATAACTGTTTTACCCTTCTCACACATGCTCTTCATCTGTAGAGGAAAAATATTCTTTTCTTTCCCACTGCCTTTTCCTGTCTTGTTGTAGGTCACTATCATCTATCAAAATCTCAGAAGACAAACCTGAGAGCCACCTTTGCATTCTATGTTATGCTTCTGTCCTTTGAATTTAACAGGTTACAAAATTTTACTGATGTTGCCTCGGAAGTATGTCTGGAATTCAACCTCCACTATCTATTCCCTCTTCTACTGTTTTAATGCCAGCTATTCCCCTCTCATAATCCTTACCACCAAATCTCCAATCTCTTTCTACTCAGTCCATTGTTCACATAACCAAGAGTTTTTATTTAAGTTTCAAATCTTCTGTGCTTTCAAGATATTGCCCAGTGTCCACAGAAAAATGTACAAGGCACTTCAAAATCACACCCAGCTTTCTCTAGTTCCTTGTCTGACATGGTATCTTAGTTACCTAGTGCTGCTATAACAGAAATACCACAAGCGGGTGGCTTTAACAAAAGAAATTTTATTTTCTCACAGTTTAGAAGGCTAGAAGCCTGAATTCAGTGCACTAGCTCTAGGGGAAGGCTTTTTGTCTCCATCAGCTCTGGAGGAAGGTCCTTGACTCTTTTCAGCTTCTGTTCCTGGGTTCCTTGATGATCTTCATTTGATGGCGTGGCATCTATCTAACCCCATCAGTGCGTGCTTGCTTCTGTGCCTAATCTGCAATTTTTGTACCTCAAAAGTGGTTTAAAACACACCCTACACTGATCTGGCCTCATTAACATAACAAAGTAAACCCTATTCCAAATGGGATATACTTCAATATGGATTGCATCCATAGGTGTACCAAAAAAAAAAAAAAAAAAAATTGCCATCGAGTCAATTCCAACTCATAGCGATCCTATAGAGATATAAAGATTTACAACAACTATTTTGGGGGAACATAATTGAATCCCTAATACACGGCCACTCACACCCCTCATGCCTTTTCTAAAGCTACCCACAACTTCTCCTGATTCTTTCTACCAGCCATTTCCTTTAATACCCAACATATTTCTCTCATACATTGGTGTCTAGAGTTCCACGTTCCTACACTTATCAGGAACGCCCATTTCCAAACTTACCCTTTCCTAATCGGCAAACACTCATCATTCAAGTCTCAGTTGAAATAGCTTCCACCATAATAGCTCCTTTCTTCTGTCTCAGAGTTAGTCACTTCCTTTTCTATGCCTCCAAGACCTCTTGCTATGAGACTATCTTAATCCTCAAAGTAACCTACAGCATAGTTAACTATTATCGTTCACACTTTGAAAATGAGAAAATTGAGCCTCAGGAAGCTTAAGTATCTTTCTCAAAGTCACACTGCTGGTAAGTAGATTATCTATTGCTCTAATTATCTGTTGCTGCATCATAAATCACCTCAAAATTTAGTGGCTTAAAACACCAGCGGTTTATTATATCTCACAATTCTGTGGGTTAGCTGGGGCCTAGCTGGGAGGTCCCTCTGCTAGTCTATCTTGGACTCTATCATGAAGTTGCATCAAAATGCCAGATGGTGTCAGATGCCTGAATAGTGGGGGCCTCAGTACTCCACTGGGTGGTCTTTCTTTCCACACTATGTCTCACTTTCCAGGACCTCTTCACATGTCCTCTGCCTTACAACAGGATAGCCTGCAGTTTTTCCCTAGTGGGTGGTGCTCCAAGGACACAATCAGAAGCTGCCAGGCTTTCTGTCACCTGGTTCAGGATTCCCAGAACATCACTTTTTCCACCTTCTTTTGTGGGTTTTTATTGGTTAAAGCAGTCACAGATCCTAACTAGATTTCAAGGAAGGGGGAGCTGCATGTACATGGAGGGCAGAACAGTGTTTGTGGCCATCTTTCAAGATTTTCTACCTCACTAACCAACAAAACCAAACCAGTTTCCATTAAGTTAATTCTGAGTCATGGTGACCCTATGTGTTGTGGAGTAGAACTCTACACCATAGACTTTTCAAGGTTGTGACTTGTTCAGAAGCAGATCACTGGGCCTTTCTTCTGAGTTGCCTCTGGATGGGTTTGACCTGCCAACCTGTCAGTTAGTATTACTGTTTGCACCATGCAGCGGGGACTCCTGTACCTCACTAAAAAGACCAAAACTCTTTAACTCTTCTCTATTTATTGCAGGAAATTATAATAGTAATGGAATCACTTAGGATTCTTAAAGTGCTGAAAATAGAATTAAGGTCTCCTTTCTCCTACACTGGTTTAATCCTCATGAAGGCACTTAATAGATATGGAAATACCTTTTTTTACCAGTAACCTCATAAAAATTATACTTAAGTTTCTGAAGAGGGTGTTAAAACAGCACAGAAGAAAGAGATAAGGCAAATAGAGCTTGTAGAGATAGGGCCTTAGGAGAGAAGCTGCCTGACAGGAGCTGTGGAGTAGAAGGGTCAACAACTTCCACAACCACGGTAATGCTGGAAGAAATGAGGGGATACATATCCTAATCTCACTCTCCTTCTGCCATTCAGTCCCCTGCTAGTAACTTCCATTGGCTGAATCCAATCCGTATCCAGAGAACAGTGAGGCCAGGAGATACAGTCAACAGGGCCAGTCTTCCAGTGCAAAAAGCAGGGCAGAGAATGAAGGTGGAGGTAAAGGCATAAATGGAAGATTACCAGCATGTTATGATTGTTGGTGTTGACTTGCTTTTGCTGTTGCTGATGTTATCATTTTCCTTTATCCTCTCTTTATCTTGAAAACAAAACAAAACAAATAAGCTTTTTTGATATTCTAAGTAGTTGAACTCTGATTAATTGAGGGTTTATTTGAAATGAGTATATGTTCTCACCTGGGTGGTACAAATGGTTTGTTCTCCATTATTAACCTGGTGGAGCAGTGGTTAAGGACTTGGCTGCCAACCAAAAGATTGGCAGTTAGAATCCACCTCTTTGGAAACCCCATGGGGTAGTTCTATTCCATCCTATAGGGTCACTATGAGTCAGAATCAACTTGATGGCAATGGGTTTTTATTATCATTATTACTGTTTTCTCTTTTTTGTTGGTAATTGTTGTTTCTTTTGTTGGAAACCTAAAAGTTGGTAGTTTGAACTCACCCACTGTCTCCATGAAAGAAAAACCTGGTAATCTACTTCTATAAGATTATACCTATCGAAGACCTACAGAATGCAGTTCTACCATGAAACACATGGGCTCACAAAGAATAGGAAGGAAATGGCTTGACAGTCATCAGTTTGTTTTTTTGTTTGTCTGTTTTGGTTATAGGGCAATTAAGATCGCTCTTCTCCTTATCCCTTTGTCCTTCTATCCCCATTTTCCTCCTTCTCACTATTTGCTCATCAAAGGATCTTGTGATCCAGAGGAGCTGATTTAGAAAGAAATTCTCACAATGAAAATTTACTGAATGTCTATTCATGCCTCCTAGGTAGAAAAATGAACAGAAAACCTTTTTTAGCTCTTTATATACAAGGAACTTCAGCAACATCTCAAATATGGTTTTCTGGTCCTTGTCTAATCAAAGCATAAGCCAGAAAGGAAAATGATATAAAGCTTCTTTTTTTCCCCACTGTGATTTTTATTCTAGGTCACCATATCTCTCTTACATACCATTTTATACTTTAAATATTTCTGTCAAATTAACTTCTGAAATTAGAACAGACACTGTCCTGGAACAACCTCAAGAGGCATAATTTTTCATAGGTTGGTGTCTTTAATTTCAATGTTTAATTAATGAAATCTATCATGGTGATTCATGTTGTTTTACTGTTTGGGCCCATTTTATCCTCTTTCCTTGTTTCCACTGCTCTACTGCATTCATTAAGGTCGGACATAAACAAAATCAAAGGCAGGTGGGCGAGGGGAAAATGAATGGGATAAATTCTTATTACTATGGAAAGTCCTCAAACCACACTGCTGTCTTCCAATAAATGTGACTATGCTGATGGCATCCTAATGGAGTCACCAATCTCCATCCTTCACCTGAATCACCACAGAAATCCTCCCACTTCTACATTTTCTTTGTTTGTTTCATATACCTCTCCACAGAGATTGTTTCACTTAGAATGCCCATTGCAGATCCATGTAAGTTTTCTCTCATCTCCCACATAGAATTAATTTTGTGAAACTACATGAATGGTCCATATCATTATAAGGAAAATTATGCTCAAAAAGAAGCTATCAACATATTAAAATACATCACCTCAGAGACTCAAGGCAGCCCTGCATAAGGCAGTACCCCTTACCTAAATTCGATACTGTCGAGTTGACCCCGACTCACAGCGACCTTATGGAACAAAGTAGAACTGCCCTGTAGGGTTTCTGAGGCTGTAATCTATGGAAGCAGACAGCCACATCTTTCTTCTGCAGAGCAGCTGGTGGGTTCAACCGCTGACCTTTTGGTTAGCTGCTGAGTGCTTAACCACTGTACCACCAGGACTTCTAAGTTAGCACCAAAACCAAACCAAACTCCTTGGAGTCAATTCTGACTCATAGTGACTCTATAGGATAGAGTAGAACTGCCCCATAGGGTTTCCAAGGCTGTAATCTTTATGGAAGCTGACTGCCACATCTTTCTCCTGCTAAGTCAGCATAAAAAAAAAAAAAAAAAAACCTCCCATAAAACTCAAGACTGACTCAGCACACATGGGCAGCCATTAATTCTCCAAAGCATCTTTCTATTTCCTTTATGACTTAGCAGCCAGCTTTTAAGAAGTCCATAACCAGAGGAATCAAACTGGCTTCTTAATTACTGAGATCAGAAAAAGGGTTGATGGCCCTATTAGGAGTAAATGAAGCCTTGACATATAAACTCCTGCAGTTGGGCTCCTTGAGTCTCCCTGGCTTCCTTTCCTGAGTTTGGTACCAGAAATAAAAGGCATCATTTGTATGATGTTCATGCCATTTTACTTTGCTCTCTAGGAACACAGAGTATCATCCACGATTCAAGGGAAAACTCTCAATCATTTTTTGGTTGCTATTATTTTGAAAGCTTTCTCAAAAGTCAGATCCAATTAATGGAATTTAATATAGGTATGATAACGAAAAAAAATCCTTTAAAAGTATAGCCTTCACTTAGAAAATGACACATAATATGTTTATATATTTAAAATAAAGAAAATTTGTGATTATAAAGCAATGTAAATTAATAAAAAAAAAATATGTGAGTTTATTTGCATTTATTCTCTGATCACCTTTCCAACCTGTCATGGAGGAATAATCCAAATCCCACCTTTTCCATAAGGGCTTCACAGTCCTTCAAAACCTGTGAAATATTTGAATTCACATGACTATTCCCTGCCTTTACCACTTACTTACCTTAGAAAAGAAATAAAACGCCATCTTGTTTTGATGCATTTTGTGTAACATAAATTTTATTTCCTTAATTGCACTGAAGCCAGTGACTACAGTATTGTGAGAGTTTGCCTCATATACTACACAGTACTCTGAAGGCATTCAATTATTTTAATCATATATATATGTATATATATACATACATATTCTTTCAGCTGAAAATTGAAAAAAATATGAATAAGACAATTAGTTGCTTATATTTATAAAACCAGCAACCACCCTGATTAAGTTTTCATGAACTATTACAGTATCATATTAATAAAACTGTAAAAGGAGAGCTGGGTTTGAAGAAAAGATGCTGGAATTATCTCCTATGTTTATTGATAATATGCAATCTTCCCTTATAATAACATAAGTGCTGGTTTAATTGAGTTATTTCTGTATATGACTTATCCTTGTTAAGGATCTGATCTGTTATCCCTATCTTCTAAGAGCTTAACAATTCTAAAATGATTTTCTTCTCTCTTCTTTTTAAATCAAGGAACTATTTGTTCAAAATTATCTTACTCAGATGCCAACTAACAAAACAGATGAAAGGAAAGCTCTTCTGGTTGAAGAAGGAGTTGAACCCAAGAGACCCATTTGGTTCTGCAGCCTCCTCTACCTGGGAATGTAATATGACCACAATTTAAAAATCACTGCTCTACACCTTTCCAGGACTGTTTAAACTAGTTACCTGAAAGTTACCTGTTGAAACAAGGGGTCTTCTGGCCTGAGATTTTATATTTCCTACACTCTCTGATTTATTTTCTTACATAGAGTAGTCTCACCCAATAGTCTCATTGACTGGCCTTTATTTCATCTACTCTCCCTCTAAATTTTCTTCTCCACTCTCATCTGTCCCTCTTTAGGCCACATCACACACACGTACACAGGCACCACACACACATGCACACACACACACACACACACACACACAGACACAATGATTTATCACGTCTATTCACCAAACATTCAGCTGGATCACCATGTCCATGATGTGATTTAGTTGGTTGTAAAGGAAGCCAAAACTATTTAATCCCACTACTTTGCAATCTGATTATTTCAATTGTTTCAGCCGCTGAATCACATCAACCTATGGAAACTCATCGCTAGGTCATCTACCTGCAATGGTCAATTTTGTAATCCGCACTGACAGTAAAGGCTGAAAATGACCATGATCACGGAATACTGGAAAATGAAAGTGCACTGAGCATTCACGTTAGTGAGACTGAATGCATTTGAGGCTGAAAGAGCTAGCTGAAACTTCAAAACAAAACAAGAGCTAAGAAAGCCAGTGTGTTGTTCATATTTCCAATACCTAAAACCATTCACATTTTTTCCCCCTTTCTTTTTTTTTTTTCCTCTGAATCGGAAGTTACAGTATTTTATTAGTAAAAGCTGGGAAATAAAATAACACGTCCTTTATCTGAAATGGCCAAGAAATTGTGTGTTACGAATGACTGCATTTGGCATCACTGAAACATTTTTAAATCATTTATATACATTTTTTTTTATTTTTGCCTTAGCTAACATATTATATTGAATGTATTAAAAAGTATTTTTGTAGGTTTTACCATCAGCATCATGAATCAAATCAAACAAACCAATCAAATTGAGCCTTGAAATTTTTGGTTATGGCAGCAAAGGGAAGTGGACATGTGAACAGTCCCATAGATCACAAGAGTAAAAATGTGGATAGAATATATTATAAAAGCTATTTTAAGACACTGGGTAGCATCCAAAGCAAAGAGAAGCAAGAAGAGTTACCTCAAAAAACTGAAAATGGAAAAGAAAGGAGGTACAATTATATGCCTTTTGGGCTTAGGGTATTGTCCATCTTCCTATATGGCTTTGGTGGCAATGGAAAATTTTAAGGAGAAATAGGATATTTGCCACAGCCTCAAGTTATCTCCCCAAAATATTTAGTAAACACTGTGGTGTTTAAAACATATATCCACTAATTCTTTGATATTCTTTCTTTCAGAAAATTATTAAGCTTAATTCAGCCAAATTGCCCTGTTCTTGAGTGTGGGCTGGAGAAACCTTGATGATATCACTTTAACCAAGTTACGAAGTTAACATCACCAGTTATAAGTCAGGCTGATATTATGCACCCACTGATAGGATGTGATGAGGGAGCACTTCAACTATGTGGTATTCTTTCACTGAATTCATAGCTGTAGTTTAATCATGAGAAAATATCAGACAAACAAAAATTGAGAAACATTGTACAAAATACTTGACCAGTGCTCTTCAAAAGTGTCAAGGTCAGGAAAGACAAGGCAAAACAGAGAGACTGCCACAAATTTGAGGAGACTAAGAAGTTTTCTTAGTCTGGGTTCTCTAGAGAAAGAAAACCAGTAAAGTGTATTAAGTATATATAGAGAGAGATTTTTATCAAGAAAATAGCTCACACGGTTGTAGAGGTTGGAATGTCCCAAGTCTGTGGGTCAGGACAGAGGCTACTGCTGATTCACATAGTGGCTAGTGAACCCAAGATTGGTAGGTCAGAGGATAGGGCTCTTGCTCACAGGCTGCAAAGATCCACAAATCTCAAAATCAGCAGGCAAGATAGTAAGTAAGCTGCTAGCTGGAGTCCTAAGAGCCAGAGGTCAGAGAAACAGGAGCCAGCTGCAGGATCCAGAGTGCATGAAAGCCCTGCTCTCTGACCTGCCCATCTTGGGTTCACCAGCTCCTGCAGCTACATAAATCAGGAGAATCCTCTGCCCTGACCCACAGACTCGGGACGTTCCAGCCTCTACAACAGTGTGAGCTATTTCCTTCATATAAATATCTCTCTGTATATATTTATACACTTTACTGGTTTTGTTCTCTAGATAATCCAGCCTAATACATTTGGTACCAAGAGGGTAGGGTGCTGCTCTGACCAAACCAAAAGACCTAAACCTGTTGTCAAGTCAATTCTAATTCACAGAGACCCTATAGGACATAGTAGAACTGCCCCATAGGGTTTTCAAGGAGCAGCTGGTAGATTTCAACTGCCAGCCTGTTGGTTAGCAGCCAAATGCTTAACTACTGCACCACCAGGCTCCGTTGCTCTGATAGACCCCTAAGATGTGAAAGCAGTTTTGAAACTGTGAATGGATAGAGGCAGGAAGAGTTTTAAAGTATCTAACGGTGAATCCTAAATTGCTTTAAAGAAATTGTTGGCAGAATTATAGACATCAAAGACAATTCTGGTGAGGACTCAGAAAGAAATGAGGAGAGCTGTTATATCAGAGACGGAGCAGATGGGGAGATGCAGCAGCAAAGAAATGGCAGCAGCAGAGAAGCGGCAGCAGAACCAGGAGACCAGTGTGAGGCAGTGCTAGAGCTGACCCAGGGAGCAAGGGAACTGGGTGCCTTTGTATAGGAGGCTTACCTGGTGAAGTGGGGTGTCTCTGAGCCCTTCTCAGTGGAGCTAGGCCAGCCAACCTATGGAGCAAGTAAGCTGAGTGCCTTCTGGCCGAAGTTTACTGGCAGAGTAGAGTGCTTCCAGGCACTTATTGGTGAAGCTACAGGGCTTAGCAACACTTGCCTGAGCTGGGCAGATGTGGTGGTGAGGCACCACGGGCCGAGAGGCCAAGGAACCAGGAAGCAGAAGCTGAAGAGACAAGGAACACAGGAAGCAGAAGCTGAAGAGACAAGGAACATAGGAAGCAGAGCCGCCTCATTCTCAAAGGGTAGACCCATGTTCTCTGGAGTTTCTAAGGGTGGAGTTGCCACTTAGATGGACTAGGAGAATGGGGCTACCCAAATTCAAGAGAGTGGGGTTGCCATTCCAGTGGGCCTGGAAGGCAGAGCCGAAGCCCAGGGTCTAAGGTCCTCCACTCAAAACCTGAAGGGTGTGGCCGAACCCAGAGTCTGGAAGGTAGGGCCATTTTGCAAATGTTTTCAGAGATCAGAAAATTATTTTGAGGGCTTGAGAGCTAATGTAATGTGTCCTGCTGAGTTGCTTGGCTCCTGTTATCCCTTATTTCTCTCCAATTTCTCCTATTTGTAATGAAAATATCTAGCTTGTGTCTGCCTGTTGCAACATTGTACTTTGGAAGCAGATAACAGGCATCAAGTTACTAGGTGGTCTCTAGCCAGGAGGGAGAGAACATTCATTTGCATAAATGCTCAGGTATCCTCTAGAGATTTTATAGTAATGAAAGGACCTCAACTGCTCAGGAAATTCCAAAGATTTAGAATTGTTTTCTCAGGAAACAATGATAAAGACTGGTTTACTTTTTTTTTTGTTGTGTTTTTAGTGAAAGTTTATATAGCAAGTTAGTTTCCCTTTTGGCAATTTCTACACAAATTGATTAATGACATTACTTACATTTTTTACATTGTGCCAACATTTTCTTTAATTGTTTTCTTGTTGTTCCATTTCTAGTACTCTAGCTTTCCTACGCCTTTAGCTTCTCATCTTTGCTTTGGATTAAATGTTGTCCTTTTGGACTCATACAGATTTTTTTGTTTGTTTTTTGTTTGTTTAGTAGAGTGCAGATCTAACAGGTAATATCTTCATTTTGTGTGTTACTTTAATTTTCTGCTAAAAGGCGATCTCAGGGGATAGTTTTAGTTCAAGGTTTAAAGATATCTCAGGGCAATAGTCTAAAGGAGTCCTCTGGTCTCATCTGGTCCGGTTAGTCTGGACTTTTTTAAAAATTTGAATTTTGTTCTGCATTTTTCTCCCATTCAAAATGGAATCATCTATTGTGCCCAAAGTCAGATCGGTCAGTGGTGGTAGCTGGGCACCTTCTAATTCTTCTAGTCTCAGGGTGGCTGAGGTTGTGGCTCATGTAGGCTATCAGCCTTATAGACTTGATTCTTCTCTGCAATTTTGGTAACCTTCTTACCCTTTTGCTCCTGACAAGTAGACACCAATAGCTGTATCTTAGATGGTCACTTGCAAGCTTTTAAGACCCCAGACATTACTCCACTAGGATGCAGAACATGAACTTTGTGAGCTATATCTTGCCAGTTGGCTGAGTTGCCCATGAGGCTATGGTCCTAAGTTTTCAACCCTAGGACTTTTAAATTTGACACAATCGTGTAGGTAGCTGGCCTCATTCCTGTTATGAGTGTTCCTGTATTGTAGGGTATAAAGGAGAAATGGAAGTATAGTCAAGTCTAAGTGGTTCATTTGTGGGATGAAAATTGCTAGTTGTGACTTCCCTTAAATCTTTCAATCAGAAAATTATGGAACAAGTTCTCTAGTCTGAGTTTCACAACTCTTTGTCCATACAACATAACATTAGCCTAGTTTTTGCATTAAAGAACAGTACATAGTTATTAAAGAGAAAAACAAAGTACTATTTGTGCTACTCCCATTGTATATTTTTAACATGAAAATAGCCATTTCTAGAGTTTTCAGAAAATGTTTGTCCTTTTAAGCAAATATTCCACCTTACAAACATTTTTGTAAGCTGCCTATGTTCAAAATAAAGTTCAGTTTACTCTATGCCTAAATTGGTACACTGTCTAAACAAATGAAGCCTGAACAGCTGACCCTTTCTGGTTTTTGATAAGAAGAAAAGGAAGGGAGAAAACACTGAGGAAAAGAAAAAGGAAGTTAGAAAAGGAGGTAGGGAGGGAGTGCAAAAAATAAAGGAGTAAGGAAAGAAGGATGGGGAGGAAGGGAGAAAGGAAGGCAAGGAGGGAAGAAGGAAAAAAGGAAGGAAGGAAGGAGTGAAGAGAGGATCAAAAACCTAAATAGTGTAACAGAATGTATTTATTGTGAGTAGATATGACTCGAATCATGCAGCTTCAACAGGAAGGTGCTCCTAAGAGGGGACAGTGAAAGGGAGCTATGTAGATCATTGTTATGTTAATTTCTCAGGAGATGACATTCAAAACACATGCAGAATTCCAGGTTGTTGGAGAAAGAGTCATAAGGACACACCATACATTTTCTAGTCAGACCCTGGGATTCCTGCTCCTCAAAGCTAGCTGCACATAAATTATTCTCTAAAAGTGCCCAAAGGCTAAGGCAAAAAAAATCTCAGCTAAGCTGCTTGCCAGGCTATTGTTTGACCTAAAAGTGACTACAGGAAAACAGTTCCTTAAAGGATCACTATTCAAAAGGACACCTAAGGACATACGGCCTGGGTGGGCCACACCAATATGAAAAAAAAAAAATTCGAGGAACCCAGAAATCTGGATTCCAAGAAAATCAAAGTGGTTTTGTCAGAGGGAAGGAGAAAGAAAGAAGAGAAGGAAGGAAGGAAGGAAGGAGGGAAGGAAGGAGGGAGGGAGGGAGGGAGGGAGGGAAGGACGGAGGGAGGAAGGAAGCAAGGAAGGAACGAAGAAAAAAGGAAGTAGTTTTACAAAGGAGTTAGTCTGGATCCTTTACGGACCAATATGCACGTGAAATGAACACATATATAAGCTCCTTTTTTATCTTTTTTAATTCAAAAGTGTCCAGACCAGATAGAAGTACTTTCAAGCCACAAAACTCTACTTCCCAAAGAGGATGAGATGACAAAGACAAAATAAAAACTTTAGATATTCATTATGCCTTTTTTTTTTTTATAGAGTCCCAGTATATATAACATTCAAGATTACGATTCCCATATGAAAGATGAGGAGACTGAGAGAGAAATGAAATTCCTGAGCTTAAATAGAATTTGTTAATAAAACGTTTCCTTTGAATGTGTTTCCTGTAATGACTACAGATTAAACGCATTGCCGTCAAGTTAATTCCAGCTTATAGTGACCCTATAGAACAGAATAGAACTACCCCTATAGGGTTTCCAAGGAGCGGCTGGTGGATTTGAACTGCAGACCTTTTGGTTAGCAGCCGAACGCTTAACAACTGTGCCACCAGGGCTCCAATGACTATAGATTACATTACCAGAATTTAAATAATTTTGAGGTCCTCAAAGATCCAGATTACTTCTTGCATGCAAATCTTTTCAAAATAAAATTAGCTTATTTTGGAATTTATATCGAACTACCAGTAATTCCAGTAATTAAATATACATTGATTATTCTTAACTACGGTTTGTAGTTTAATTAACTTTGTGAAATCATTGCCAAAATGATTACTCTTGCCTACATTTCCCAGTGATTCTAATTATCTCTCCACCACTCCCCCTTTCCTCACTACCTTCAGGGAGTCTGATAGGTTGGGAATGGGTGAAAGAGAAGTATGCTGTTAAAGTATACTATGTGATTAGCGGAGTGCATGTCTTTGTAGTCATCATGCATCCCTCCCTGGATGCCTCTCCATTTCCCATATTTCTTTGCTTGTATAGGTCTTCTAACAGGTACACTCTTCACTATTCCACCTCACAGGAAGATCCACTTCCTCAAACTCTCATACTGCACTTAACATCTGCACAATCTGTACATACCAATTAGTAGCGATTAATTAAGTATAATCTTATATAGAAATGCTGTATATGGATTGTTGACTTATGGAGATCACGTTGATTTTCTACGTCCATTAGAGAACTACGTGCCAGACTTAAAATTAAAAAAAAAAAAGTAAAAATATGTATATTACTTGCCATCAAGGCTTAAGGTAATAAACTAAGAAGGTCTTAGCCTTTCAAATAGACATGGCAAAGTCATGAACATAATTGGAGGTAATGGTAGTAGTGATGTAGACCATGAGGATTAATTGTAGTTTTTTTTTTACTTTTTTTTTTTTATTAACTTTTATTGAGCACGTTTACAAATCAAGTCAGACTGTCACATATAAGTTTACATACACCTTACTCCGTTCTCCCACTTGCTCTCCCCCTAATGAGTCAGCCCTTCCAGTTTCTCCTTTCATGACAATTTTGCCAGCTTCCAACTCTCTCTATCCTCCCGTCCCCCCTCCAGACAGGAGATGCCAACACAGTCTCAAGTGTCCACCTGATATAATTAACTCACTCTTCATCAGCATCTCTCTCCTATCCACTGTCCAGTCCCTTTCATGTCTGATGAATTGTCTTCGGGAATGGTTCCTGTCCTGTGCCAACAGAAGGTTTGGGGACCATGACCGCCGGGATTCCTCTGGTCTCAGTCAGACCATTAAGTTTGGTCTTTTTATGAGAATTTGAGATCTGCATCCCTCTGATATCCTCCTCCCTCAGGGGTTCTCTGTTGTGCTCCCTGTCAGGGCAGTCATCGATTGTGGCCGGGCACCAACTGGTTCTTCTGGTCTCAGGATGATGTAGGTCTCTGGTTCATGTGGCCCTTTCTGTCTCTTGGGCTCTTAGTTATCGTGTGACCTTGGTGTTCCTCTTTCTCTTTTGATCCAGGTGGGTTGAGACCAATTGATGCCTCTTAGTTGGCCGCTTGTTAGCATTTAAGACCCCACACGCCACATTTCAAAGTGGGATGCAGAATGTTTTCATAATAGAATTATTTTGCCAATTGACTTAGAAATCCCCTTAAACCATGGTCCCCAAACCCCCGCCTTTGCTCTGCTGACCTTTGAAGCATTCAGTTTATCCCGGAAACTTCCTTGCTTTTGGTCCAGACCAGTTGAGCTGACCTTCCATGTATTGAGTATTGTCCTTCCCTTCACCTAAAGCAGTTCTTAGCTACTAATTAATCAGTAAAAAACCCTCTCCCACCCTCCCTCCCTCGCCCCCGCGTAACCACAAAAGTATGTGTTCTTCTCAGTTTATACTATTTCTCAAGATCTTATAATAGTGGTCTTATATAATATTTGTCCTTTTGCCTCTGACTAATTTCGCTCAGCATAATGCCTTCCAGGTTCCTCCATGTTATGAAGTGTTTCAGAGATTCGTCACTGTTCTTTATCAATGCGTAGTATTCCGTTGTGTGAATATACCACAATTTATTTACCCATTCATCCGTTGATGGACACCTTGGTTGCTTCCAACTTTTTGCTATTGTAAACAGAGCTGCAATAAACATGGGTGTGCATATATCTGTTTGTATGAAGGCTCTTGTATCTCTAGGGTATATTCCTAGGAGTGGGATTTCTGGGTTGTATGGTAGTTCTATTTCTAACTGTTTAAGATAATGCCAGATAGATTTCCAAAGTGGTTGTACCATTTTACATTCCCACCAGCAGTGTATGAGAGTTGCAATCTCTCCGCAGCCTCTCCAACATTTATTATTTTGTGTTTTTTGGATTAATGCCAGCCTTGTTGGAGTGACATGGAATCTTATCGTAGTTTTAATTTGCATTTCTCTAATGGCTAATGATCGAGAGCATTTTCTCATGTATCTGTTAGCTGCCTGAATATCTTCTTTAGTGAAGTGTGTGTTCATATCCTTTGCCCACTTCTTGATTGGGTTGTTTGTCTTTTTGTGGTTGAGTTTTGACAGAATCATGTAGATTTTAGAGATCAGGCGCTGGTTGGAGATGTCATAGCTGAAAATTCTTTCCCAATCTGTAGGTGGTCTTTTTACTCTTTTGGTGAAGTCTTTAGATGAACATAGGTGTTTGATTTTTGGGAGCTCCCAGTTATCGGGTTTCTCTTCATCATTTTTGGCAATGTTTTGTATTCTGTTTATGCCTTGTATTAGGGCTCCTAAGGTTGTCCCTATTTTTTCTTCCATGATCTTTATCGTTTTAGTCTTTATGTTTAGGTCTTTGATCCACTTGGAGTTAGTTTTTGTGCATGGTGTGAGGTATGGGTCCTGTTTCATTTTTTTGCAAATGAATATCCAGTTATGCCAGCACCATTTGTTAAAAAGACTATCTTTTCCCCACTTAACTGACACTGGGCCTTTGTCAAATATCAGCTGCTCATACGTGGATGGATTTATATCTGGGTTCTCAATTCTGTTCCACTGGTCTATGTGTCTGTTTTTGTACCAGTACCAGGCTGTTTTGACTACTGTGGCTGTATAATAGGTTCTGAAATCAGGTAGAGTGAGGCCTCCCACTTTCTTCTTCTTTTTCAGTAATGCTTTGCTTATCTGAGGCTTCTTTCCCTTCCATATGAAGTTGGTGATTTGTTTCTCTATCACCTTAAAAAATGCCATTGGAATTTGGATCGGAAGTGCATTCTATGTATAGATGGCTTTTGGTAGAATAGACATTTTTACTATGTTAAGTCTTCCTATCCATGAGCAAGGTGTGTTTTTCGACTTAAGTATGTCCTTTTTAATTTCTTGTAATAGAGCTTTGTAGTTTTCTTTGTATGGGTCTTTTACACCCTTGGTAAGATTTATTCCTAAGTATTTTATCTTCTTGGGGGCTACTGTGAATGGTATTGATTTGGTTTTTTCGTCTTCGATGTTCTTTTTGTTGATGTAGAGGAATCCAAGTGATTTTTGTATGTTTATCTTATAACCTGAGACTCTGCCAAACTCGTCTATTAGTTTCAGTAGTTTCCTGGAGGATTCGTTGGGGTTTTCTGCGTATAAGATCATGTCATCTGCAAATAGAGATAATTTTACTTCCTCTTTGCCAATCCGGATGCCCTTTATTTCTTTGTCTAGCCTAATTGCCCTGGCTAGGCCTTCTAGCACAATGTTGAATAAGAGCGGTGATAAAGGGCATCCTTGTCTGGTTCCCGTTCTCAAGGGAAATGCTTTCAGGCTCTCTCCATTTAGAGTGCTGTTGGCTATTGGCTTTGCATAGATGCCCTTTATTATGTTGAGGAATTTTCCTTCAGTTCCTATTTTGGTGAGAGTTTTTATCATAAATGGGTGTTGGACTTTGTCAAATGCCTTTTCTACATCAATTGATAAGATCATGTGGTTTTTGTCTTTTGTTTCATTTATATGGTGGATTACACTAATGTTTTTTCTAATACTAAACCAGCCTTGCATACCTGGTATAAATCCCACTTGGTCGTGGTGAATTACTTTTTTGATATGTTGTTGAATTCTATTGGCTAGAATTTTGTTGAGGATTTTTGCATCAATGTTCATGAGGGATATAGGTCTTTAATTTTCTTTTTTTGTAATGTCTTTACCTGGTTTTGGTATCAGGGAGATGGTGGCTTCATAGAATGAGTTGGGTAGTATTCCATCATTTTCAATGCTTTGGAATACCTTCAGAAGTAGTGGTGTTAACTCTTCTCTGACAGTTTGGTAGAACTCTGCAGTAAAGCTGTCCGGGCCAGGGCTTTTTTTCGTTGGGAGTTTTTTGATTACTGTTTCAATCTCTTTTTTTGTTATGGGTCTATTTAGTTGTTCTGATTGTATTATTTTAGGTAGGTAGTGTTTTTCCAGGAATTCGTCCATTTCTTCTAGGTTTGCAAATTTGTTAGAGTACAATTTTTTGTAATAATCTGATATGATTCTTTTAATTTCAGTTGGGTCTGTTGTAATGTGGCCCTTCTCATTTCTTTTTCGGGTTATTTGTTTCCTTTCCTGTATTTCTTTAGTCGGTCTAGCCAATGGTTTATCAATTTTGTTAATTTTTTCAAAGAACCAGCTTTTTGGCTTTGTTAATTCTTTCAATTGTTTTTCTGTTCTCTAATTCATTTAGTTCAGCTCTAATTTTTATTATTTGTTTTCTTCTGGTGCCTGATGGATTCTTTGGTTGCTCACTTTCTATTTGTTCAAGTTGTAGGGACAGTTCTCTGCTTTTGGCTCTTTCTTCTTTTTGTATGTGTGCATTTATCGATATAAATTGGCCTCTGAGCACTGCTTTTGCTGTGTCCCAGAGGTTTTGATAGGAAGTATTTTCATTCTCGTTGCATTCTATGAATTTCCTTCTTCCCTCCTTAATGTCTTCTATAACCCATTCTTTTTTCAGGAGGGTATTGTTCATTTTCCAAGTATTTGATTTCTTTTCCCTAGTTTTTCTGTTATTGATTTCTAGTTTTATGGCCTTGTGGTCTGAGAAGATGCTTTGTAATATTTCGATGTTTTGGATTCTGCAAAGGTTTGTTTTATGACCTAATATGTGGTCTATTCTAGAGAATGTTCCATGTGCGCTAGAAAAAAAAGTATACTTTGCAGCAGTTGGGTGGAGAGTTCTGTATAAGCCAGTGAGGTCAAGTTGGTTGACTGTTGTAATTAGGTCTTCCGTGTCTCTATTGAGCTTCTTGCTGGATGTCCCGTCCTTCTCCGAAAGTGGTGTGTTGAAGTCTCCTACTATACTTGTGGAGGTGTCTATCTCACTTTTCAGTTCTGTTAAAATTTGGTTTATGTATCTTGCAGCCCTGTCATTGGGTGCATAAATATTTAATATGGTTATATCTTCCTGATCAGTTGTCCCTTTTATCATTATGTAGTGTCCTTCTTTATCCTTTATGGTGGATTTAAGTTCAAAGTCTATTTTGTCAGAAATTAATATTGCTACTCCTCTTCTTTTTTGCTTATTGTTTGCTTGATATATTTTTTTCCATCCTTTGAGTTTTAGTTTGTTTGTGTCTCTAAGTCTAAGGTGTGTCTCTTGTAGGCAGCATATAGACGGATCGTGTTTCTTTATCCAGTCTGAGACTCTCTGTCTCTTTACTGGTGCATTTAATCCATTTACATTCAGCCTAATTATAGATAAGTAAGTGTTTAGTGTTGTCATTTTGATGCCTTTTTATGTGTGTTGTTGACAATTTCATTTTTCCACTTACTTTTTTGTGCTGAGACTTTTTTCTTAGTAAATTGTGAGATCCTCATTTTCATAGTATTTGACTTTATGTTTGTTGAGTCTTTACGTTTTTCTTGGCTTTTATCTTGAGTTATGGAGTTGTTATACCTCTTTGTGGTTACCTTAATATTTAACCCTATTTTTCTAAGTAAAAACCTAATTTGTATTGTCCTATATCGCCTTGTATCCCTCTCCATATGGCAGTTCTGTGCCACCTGTATTTAGTCCCTCTTTTTGATTATTGTGATGTTTTACATATTGACTTCAATGATTCTCTGTTTTGAGCATTTTTTTTTTAATTAATCTTAGTTTGTTTTTGTGATTTCCCTGTTTGAGTTGATATCAGGATGTTCTGTTTTGTGACCTTGTGTTGTGCTGGTATCTGATATTATTGGTTTTCTGACCAAACAATTTTCTTTAGTATTTCTTGTAGCTTTGGTTTGGTTTTTGCAAATTCTCTAAGCTTGTGTTTATCTGTAAATATCTTAATTTCACCTTCATATTTCAGAGAGAGTTTTGCTGGATATATGATCCTTGGCTGGCAGTTTTTCTCCTTCAGTGCTCTGTATATGTCATCCCATTGCCTTCTTGCCTGCATGGTTTCTGCTGAGTAGTCTGAACTTATTCTTATTGATTCTCCCTTGAAGGAGACTTTTCTTTTCTCCCTGGCTGCTTTTAAAATTTTCTGTTTGTCTTTGGTTTTGGCAAGTTTGATGATAATATGTCTTGGTGATATTCTTTTTGGGTCAGTCTTAAATGGGGTTCGATGAGCATCTTGGATAGATATCCTTTCGTCTTTCATGATGTCAGGGAAGTTTTCTGCCAACAGATCTTCAACTATTTTCTCTGTGTTTTCTGTCCTCCCTCCCTGCTCTGGGACTCCAATCACACACAAGTTATCCTTCTTGATAGAGTCCCACATGATTCTTAGGGTTTCTTCATTTTTTTTTAATTCTTTTATCTGATTTTTTTCCAGCTATGTTGGTGTTAATTCCCTGGTCATCCAGATGTCCCAGTCTGCATTCTAATTGCTCGAGTCTGCTCCTCTGACTTCCTATTGCGTTGTCTAATTCTGTAATTTCATTGTTAATCTTTTGGATTTCTGCATGCTCTCTCTCTATGGATTCTTGCAAGTTATTAATTTTTCCACTATGTTCTTGAATAATCTTTTTGAGTTCTTCAACTGTTTTATCAGTGTGTTCCTTGGCTTTTTCTGCAGTTTGCCTTATTTCGTTTCTGAGGTCATCCCTGATGTCTTGAAGCATTCTGTAAATTAGTTTTTTATATTCTGTATCTGATAATTCCAGGATCGTATCTTCATTTGGGAAAGATTTTGATTCTTTTGTTTGGGGGGTTGTAGAAGCTGTCATGGTCTGCTTCTTTATGTGGTTTGATATCGATTGCTGTCTCCGAGCCATCACTAAGATATTGTAGTGGTTTATTCTATAATTGCTCACTGAGTCTTATCTTGTTTTGTTTTCTTTCAATATACATGGATGGGCTACTAGTTTGAGCTGTCTTGTTTGTTGTAGCCCTTGACTTACTTATGACCTATTACCAGCTGGTTTGGGCTGTTGCCAGATATATATGCCTGAATCTATTCACTATTCTTGAGTAGAATCTGATTTTGGGTCATCGAGTGTGTGCTGCACCCTAACACCTATCCACCTTGAGAAGTAGTAGTGATAGTTGTGTGCACCAGATTCTATTAGCAGCTGGGGTTCACCCTCCAGGGGGGACAGGATGCTGACAGGCTTCCCCAAATTTTAGTGAGGTAGGTGTGTCTGTATTCCTATGGCACCTTAGTTGGAGGGCTCTGCAGCTGTACCTTAGGCCCCCAATGCAAGTACCTCTACTGATTGGTAGGTGTCACCCTCCTTAGACCCCTAAGGCAAGAGGCTAGGTGGTCTGGGGGGAGCTTCAGCCCTCAGTTCCCTGTTGTGGGTCAGTTAGGGCTCTGTTGAATAAGCAGAGATATCAGACCTAGGAAACTTGTTTTTCCAGTAAATCTGCTAAAAAAAATGCAGTCAGATCCCTATCAGAACTGCCTTTGCATTTTAACAGCCACCTTGTTCCCTGTAAGGATGAAAGCCCGAGATTTGGATCACATATGCTTGGCTGGAGCTGGTTCTGTGTTTTTAGTCCAATTAGGGAAGGATTTTTGGTCCCTGGGTTTTTTGTGGTTGCTTCTCTCAGGCCAGAAGAATGGGTTAGGAAAAGACAAAAAAAAAGGGGGGGGAGGGAAGCAAAGCTGCGGAGCCGGAGCTGTTCTCCCTCTGGCTCAGAAAATTCCAATGTTAATGAAGCCGACTGGGAAGGGGAGGGAAGGGTTCAGGAAAAAAGCAGAGAGTAGCACCCCGGAATATAGCCAAAGTTGCTTATCTTGCTTGGGATGACTATTTTATCTGAGATTCCCGAGGGGCGTGTTGCCTATGTGTTCTGGCTGTGTGGAGATTGTCCCCGAGGGTCTGGCCCGCTGAAGCCGCGGTCAGATCCTCTGCTGCCAGCTCAAAGCCCAGCGTCAAGGTTCCCCTGCTGGGACGCTGCACTCCCTGCTCCAAAATCAGTCGCTGCCTCCCAGGGACTTCTCATCCCGCCAGCCGCGTCACCACGCCGCCCCCGCAGACTGGCTGGGCCCCCTCCCAGGGTCAGTTCAGGGGGATAGGGCTGCACCCCGTGTTTGCGCCATCACAAGATGTTGTGTTCAGCTCCCCTGCGCTGAGTCCTAAGCCCGGCGCCAAGGTTACCTGACTGGGACTCTGGCTCCAGACTCCGAAAACAGTCGCTGCTTCCCCGTAGTTGTTCGTTCTCTGTCTCTGTCATTCAGGTCAACTCTTTAAATCTGTGTTCGTTGTTCAGGGTTCGTAGATTGTCATGTATGTGATCGATTCACTTGTTTTTCCGAGTCTTTGTTGCAAGAGGGATCCGAGGTAGCATCTACCTAGTCAGCCATCTTGGCCCCGCCTCTCTAATTGTAGTTTTCTTTGCAACAAAATTGTATATGCTAACTTTTAAGTAGTTAAAAGATAATTTTCATAGCAGAAATTCAATGTGTGTAATGTTTTCATGGCTTAATACACAGAAAACATCACTAGTTTCCCTGATGCAAAGAGCAAAGTACTAGCTGTTTGTGTTCCCCTCAGCTACAGTGAGTTACATCGTTCATGCCACACATCAGACTTGACAGAATCACTTCCCATGCAGATTTGAGCTGATATTTAATGTTACCTCAACTCAACATAAAAAGTTAACTTAAGTACTGTTTTAACTGCCTCATACTGTTTCCAAGGAGCAGCTGGTGGATTCGAACTCCTGAGATTTTGGTTAACAGCTGAGCCCTTAACCACTGTACCACCAGGGCTCCTCTTAGTTATCTAAAAAAAAAAAAAAAAACTAGTGCCACTATAATAGAAGTACTACAAGTGCATAACTGTAGCAAACAGAATTTTTTTTTCTCACAGTTTAAGAGGCTGGAATAACAAATTCAGGATGCTGGCTCCAGGAGAAAGCTTTCTCTGTTGGCTCTGGGGGAAGGTCCTTTGCTCTTCAACTTCCGTTTCCTGGTTCATGGAAATCTTCATGTGTCTTGGCATCTATCTTTCCTGATCTCACTTGCTTAATCTGTTCCTTTTATATCTTGTAAGAGAGTGATTCAAGACATGCTTAATCTGTTCTTTTATATCTTGTAAGAGAGTCAAGACATACTCCAGGCTAATCCTGCCTCATTAGCATAATAAAGACAACCCATTCCCAAATGGGATTATAACCACAGGCATAGAGGTTAGGATTTACAACACGTTTTGGGGGGACATAATCCATAGCAGGCATAGAAAATGCATATTTTTTTAATAAAATAATTTTGCTTAGGAGTATGATTTTTTAAAAGTATATATTTAAAGAAGTAACAAAAATAAATGAGAAAACTAAATTTATAAACTCTTTTATATTAAGCTGAATACCATTTCTTCCTGTGGAAATGAACTGTGTTATTTTCTTTCATCCTGAAGGACTTGATTTAGTATTTATTTTCATGGCAGATCTGCTAGCAATGGATTCTCTTAGTCACTGTTTACTTGAGAATGAGTTTATTTTACCTTCATATTTAAAGGATAGTTTTTCTGGATATAGAATTCTTGCTTGATTTTTTTTTTTTTTTTTTTTTAATTTTGTTTATGTCATCACTTTGCCTCTGGTTCAGATGTAAAGTCAGGAGTTAATCATCTTGATGCATTCATGTGTGTGATTTCTTTTCTTTTCTTTTTTTTGCCTTGTGCTTTCAAGATTTTCTATTTGTATTTAGCTTTCATAAGTTTGGCTATCCAGGTGTGGATGGTTGTATACATACTAACTGAGGTTCATTTGAGATCTCTTTCAAAGGAAATCATCATTTTAACTGATGATGATACTGGACCTAGACATCATCCACTGCTCCAAATAGAGCAAGGCCCCTTTGATAAAACTGCTAGTCCCTTTGCCATGCTTAGCTCTGGCAGAATGCTAATGCTGATCAAGGAAGGTGTGACAGTAGCCACATGAAAAACTTCCAGTTTTCTTACTGTAAGTTTAGAAATATTTCAAGCATAGATACTTTTTTAGATTGTTGTAGTAAGCCTTTAGTTGATTTTCAATCTTCTAAAATTATTGATCTTGTCATTTTTTTCTATATTTTTTTTCCTTGGGAGAGAGTTTGCTAATCTCACTCAGCAATAGCTCAAAGTTAGTTCCCTTACCTTTTTATTTATTTATTTTTTAAGAATATTTTTGTTGGAAATGATATTTTAAAATGACAGGTTTTGTTGTTTCATTTTGTTTTGTTTTTCTTCTTTCAAGGTATTGTAAATTGTCTTCTCTTCCTGCTTCCATCTTTTTCCTCATGAATTCAGCCATTTTTCTCATTCCACTGCATATAAAGTATCTTTTCCTCTGTATTTTTTCATATTTTCTTTCTCTTTAGTTTTATTACTATTTATTTATTTTCCTTGGAGTTTATGATGCTAAATTTTTTGAACACGTGTTTTGATGACTTTCATCAAATTTGGAAGGTTTTCAGCCTCTATTTTTTCCCATATATATATATATATATATTTTTTTTTTTTTCTGCTTTAATTTCTCTAACTTCTTCTCGGTCACCAATTAAATAAAGCTTAGACCATTGGATTTGTATTGCACAGATCTCAAATCGCTGTTTTATTTTTTTCTTTCTTTTTTCTCTTTGGATAATTTTTACTGATCTGCTTTTAGCTTTACTGATTACATGTTATATCTTTTATGCTGATGAGCTCATCAAAATTATTTTTCATCGGTGTGCTCAATTTTTTCTTCATTTCTAGAATTTTTGGTTCTTTATTTCTATTTGTTATCTCTCTACTGAAATTACTCATCTGTTCATTCATGCTGTATGCATTTTATTATATCCTTTATTATATATATTATTATTAATTTAGATTCTTTGTTTGATAATTCTAATATATGGGGTATCTGTATATCTGGTTGTATTGTTTCCCTTCTTGATGATAGGCTACATCATTTTTCTTTGCGTGTATTGTGATTTTATACTGAATGCAGGCATTATGTAAAAGAACCATAAATAATTAAGTAAACAATAATATGCCTAGAAAAGAGCAAATTCCTTTTTAAATCAGCCTGTTACCATGAAGGAGAAGATGCTCAGTCAATCTATACTATAGTTGAGCTTGGTCTGGGCTTTGCTCTTGCATTAACTAAATTTAGTTCAGCAAAGTTTCAAACAATGTAAGGGTTGAATCAAAACCTTCTCTTTAGTAGAACTTGGGATCTGGGTTCTTGGAGTGATTTTCTCTGTTCTCCTACCCCTGTACCAGGCTTCAGCTTACTCTGCACACCTGCATCTTAGTTGGGGAGAGGCTCTTTCTCTTCTCTTTCCCCTCCACTCAAAGATAGCTGCTGCCTGGTTCCAAGTAAGTTTTCCTAAATGAAAGTTAAAACTCCCTCGATGTCTTAATCTCCAAGTCATTTATAATCTCCCTTAAAAGCATTTATCAAAATGATCTCCTTTTCCTCTTAACGCAAAGACAACTTCCTTAATGTAATCTTAATCTTTCAATCAATATATTTATTTACTTACTCATTCAAATTTATTGAATACTTCTTATGTGTCAACTTCATAGTAAGTGCTTTGGGTACATCAACAACAACAACAACAACAAAAATGTGGTTCCTTACTTTAGGAAACCTACAGCCAAATAGAAGAAAAGGGCATCAGGATTGAAGGAAGACTTGTCAACAACCTACATTATGCAGATGATACAACTTTGCTTGCTGAAAGTGAAGAGAATTTGAAGCACTTACTGATGAAGATCAAAAGACCATAACCTTCAGTATGGATTTACACCTCAACATAAAGAAAACAAAAATCTTCACAACTGGACCAATAAGCCACATCATGATAAATGGAGAAAAGATTGAAGTTGTCAAGGACTTCATTTTACTAGGATCTTCGATGAATGCTGGTGGAAGCAGCAGTTGAGAAATCAAACAATATTGGCCCAGGACAGGAACCATTCCCAAATCCAACTCTTCAGACAGGGATTGGACTGGACAATAGGTTGAAGAGGGATGCTGGTGAGGAGTGAGCTTCTTGAATGAGGTGGACACTTGAGTCTGTGTTGGCATCTCCTGCCTCGAGGGCAGATGAGAGGGTAGGGGGGTTAGAAGCTCACCAAATGGACACAAAAAGAGAGTGTGGAGGGAGGGAGCAGGCTGTCTTATTAGTGGGGGAGCAATTGGGAGTATGTAGCAAGGTGTATATAAGTTGTGTGAGACTGACTTGATTTGTTAACTTTCACTTAAAGCACAATAAAAATTAAAAAAGATGAATCAAACAACATATTGAACAATCTACCAGAAGAATGAACAAAACGGTCTTAGAAGAAGTACAACCAGAATGCCTTAGAAGTGAAAATGGTGAGACTTTGGCTTGCTTATTTTGAACACATCATCAGGAAGGACCAATCGCTAGTAAAGGACCCTATGATTGATAAATTAGAGGGTCAGTAAAGATGAGGAAAACCCTCAATGAGATGAATTGACATAACAGTGACAAGAATGGATTCAAGTATTAGCAATTATCATGAAGATAGTGCAGACTGGGTGACATTTTGTTCTGTTGTACGTAAGGTCCCCATGAGTCAAACAAAAATAACAACAAAGTCCTCCTTATTCATTTTATCTCATGCTGAACTGCCCCATAGAGTTTCCAAGGAGAGGCTGGTGGATTTGAACTGCCAACCTTTTCGTTAGCAGCCAAACGCTTAACCATAGCACCATCAGGGCCTGGGAAGATGTTATGTTGTTGTTAGGTGCCATCGAATGGCATAGTGACCCTACATACAACAGAACAAAACACTGTCTGGTCCTGTGCCATCCTCACAATAGTTGCTATGTTTAAGCCCATCGTTACAACCTTGTCAATCCATCTTTTTGAGGATTTTCCTCTTTTTTGCTGACCCTCTACCTTACTAAGCATGATGTCCTTATCCAGGGACTGATCTGTCCTGATAACATGCCCAAAGTATGTGAGACAAAGACTTCCCACCCTGGCTTCCAAAGAGCACTCCAACTGTACTTCTTTCAAGACAGACTTGTTCGTTCTTCTAGGCACCCATATTCTTCACCAACATCATACATTCAAAGGCACACATTCTTCTTTAGTCTTCCTTATTCATTGTTCAACTTTCACACGCATATGAAGTCATTGAAAATGTCACAGCTTGGGTCAGGCACACCTTCATCCTCAGAGTGAAATCTTTGCTTTTCAACACTTCAAAGAGATGTTTTGCAACAGATTTGCCCAATGCAATGCGTCATTTGATTTCTTACCTGCTGCTTCCATCCATGGGTGTTGATTGTAGATCCAGGTAAAATGAAATTCTTGACAACTTCAATCTTTTCTCCATTTATCATGATATTGCTTATTGTTCTAGCTGTGAGGATTTTTTTTTTCTTTATGTTGATGCGTAATCCATACTGAAAGCTATAGTCTTTGATCTTCATCAGTAGGTGTTTCAAGTCCTCTTTGTTTTCAGCAAACGAGGTTGTATCATCTGCATATCACAGGTTGTTAATGACTCTTCCTCTTCTGATGCTGTCTCCTTCTTCATATAGTTCAGCTTCTTGGATTATTTGCTTAGCACACAAGTTGAACAAACAAGGTGAAAGAATACAACCCTGTTACACATCTTACCTGATTTTAAACCATGCAGTATCCCTTTGTTCTGTTTGAACAACTTCTTCTTGGTGTATGTACAGGTTCCTCATAAGCACAATTAAGTGTTCCAGAGTTCTCAGCCTTCACAATGTTATCCATAATTTGTTATGAGCCAAACAGTTGAATGCCTTTGCAGAGTCAACAATATACAGGTAAACATCTTTCTGGTTTTCTCTGCTTTCAGCTGAGATTGATCTGATATCAGCAGTGATGTCCCTTGTTCTCTTCTGAATCTAGCTTGACTTTCTATGTACTGTTCCAATCATTTTTTAATTATCTTCAGCAAAATTTTACTTGCATGTGATGTTAGTGATATTGTTCAATAATTTCCAAATTCTGTTGGATCACTTTTTTTTGGAATGGGCACAAAAATGGAACTCTTCCAATCGATTGACCAGGTAGCTATTTTCCAAATTTCTTGGCTTAGATTAGCGAGCACCTCCAATGAAGTATCCGTTTGTTGAAATATCCCAGCTGGTATCCCATCAATTCCTGAAGCCTTGTTTTTCACCAGTGCCTTCAGTGTAGCTTGGACTTCTTCCTTCAATACCATTGGTTCTTGATCATATGCTATCTTCTGAAATGTTTGAATGTCAACCTGGACAGACACCTAGATGAAATCCTCAATGTCTTTCTCTTCTCTCACTTTCACTGAAGTTCTATGTACTCTACCTGACATATGGCTCTAAAATATGTTTACATTTCTTTGTCAACGAACTAAATACTGTTGTCAAATGACTAACTCTTGACTTGAACACTGTCATAAGTTCTAACTTGTCTTCCTGCTTCTACTCATACATCCTTCTAATACATTTTCAAAACTTAGGCTGAACTGAAAACTCAAACCTATCATATCAATCCTAAAAAATGCTCCATTGCTCTTATAATACGTATAAAAAAGTCACCACCTCCCTCATCTGTAAGCTTCATGGCACACATTCTTCCACTTGGTCTTCACACACCAGTCACAGTGTTCTTTGTTCATTCCATGATATTTTTGCAATGCTTCATTAATCTGTCCAATTGAACAAAATGTGGACTGCCAGAAGAATGAACAAAATGGTCTTAGAAGAAGTACAACCAGAATGCCTTAGAAGTGAAAATGGTGAGACTTTGGCTTGCCTATTTTGAACACGTCATGAGGAAAGACCAATCACTAGTAAAGGACACTATGTTTGATAAATTAGAGGGTCAGTAAAAATGAGGAACACTCTCAATGAGATGAATTGACATAACAGTGACAAGAATGGATTCAAGCATTAGCAATGATCATGAAGATGGTGCAGACTGGGTGACATTTTATTCTGTTGTATGTAAGGACACCAAGAGTCAAAGAAAAATAACAACGAAGTCCTCCTTATTCATTGTATCTCATGCTGAAAATTATTTCCTAAGGGAAGCCCTCCTTAGCAACTTTTATCATTCTCAATTAGGTCAAGTCTTAACATCCTGTGCTTCTCCCCAACATATATCAAAATTGGCAAGTAATTAACTGGAATTTATTTCTTATTGTATTTGATCAATTTTGTTCTCTTCATTAAAAAAGCGTTTATGTCTCTTTTGTAAACAGTATCCCAGCTATAACTATGCCAGTGCTATAACTACACCAGGCACTGAATGAAAATGAATTTAATAAATAATTATTTTTGTAGAAGAAGAACACTCTTTGACTTTGCCTAACCACCTCTAATGGTTCTCTAAAATCTAAACTGGGCTTCTTCTTGCTTGGAGCCTATAGGCCAGTTTGCACTTGCTATCCATTGAAGGTCAAACCTCACTGAAGGCTATATGAATATCAACTGTTGTATATAATGACAGCCTTCAACAATAGCTAAGAGCAGATTGGAGCCCAGAGCTCTCTGAATGCATGAAGGGCAAGAAGAAAGTGTCAATTGACATTAGAAATTACAATCCTCATCACCCACCAGCTTTAAAGCTAAGTCTAAAAGCATTATAGCTTCAAATGCAACCAGAGTTTTAATGCTCTTCCTGACTCTTTGATATCAATGATGACAATAAGAGAAAAGTGAAAATCACAGTGAAATAAAACAAAGGATAAAAGAAACCAGTCTGTAGTTTTTTCATCAGACATACCACCTATATTTTTCCACTGAATAATTTTCCCCACAAGGATATAATGAATATATCCTTCTCAATACTATCTCCTGGGAAACCTATTCTGCATATAAACAAAGGATATCAGTGAGTTAACAGATTGTTTCCCTATTTTAATGGCCTTGGAAGC